>NC_056734.1:12078309-12413309 GCF_019279795.1 Protopterus annectens
TATGACAATAGTAGGGTATTGACTCTAAAGCCTTTATAACCCACGCAGATGAGAGTGTAGCCCATGTTACATGTCAGCACACAGAGCCCTTGTCCAGCAAGGACACAGGTGGGATTACAGGACTGTGTTTTGTGCTCCCCGTGCAGTTATACAAGGATCACATCACTAGGGGTACTGAAGCACTTGGCTTGTTGTTGACAGGGTGTGCATTTCACAGCTGGGGAAGGGGGGAGTGTGTGGTACACGTATCTGTCACACCAACAAGCTGTACTGATATCACAGCCCAGGTTGATGCTGCACCTACAGGTTGATGGAGTGGGCCTAGAGTTCCAGATGTGCAACAGTCCCATCAAGGCAGGGTCTGGATTGCTTGGTATGCCAGACAGGGGTCACCTCAGCAGAGTCTGTATGGAAGGGGTAGAGGGACAGTGCTGTTAGCCTATCCATATAGATTAGGTGTTTGGGGTCTGGGGTAAGGCCTTAGTGTTTGCAGGATCCTGGTGTGTGAAGTCTACATGGTCTGTGGTTTGTAGGTTTGTAGAGTTCTCATGTGATTTTGCTTCTGAGGTGTTACACTATCCTCTGAATCTGTATTGAATTGTTAATACTTTTTGGTATGTATAAATACCTTGTTGTGATGGTTTACCACAACCCCCCCCCCACACACACACACACACACACATGAAAATGCCACATTAATCTACAGCAAAGTCCATAAGCATCTAAACTTTCAATTAGGTCAATCAAATTTCATTATCCCCAAAACACCTGCTCAACTGCAAATAAAAAAGAGAGAGAAAGAGCTTTTTCCAAATAAAAAAGGAAGAATTCCTAGCTCTAGCCGAATTATGAAACTCCAAAAACACCAGTATCATAAAATCCTAACTAAAATGCATTGATTTATTGACCATGTAAAAGCATTACGGACCACAGTGCATCCCTACTCTTCAAGTATTTTTTCCCATCATAACATCCATGATCCTCTATTCTTTGGCCTTACATTAACTTTCTTTTCTTTGACTGCTATCTCTCTTGCAACATAATAGGCACTCATCTTCCTAAGCTTTTTGCAGCAATACAGTAATTCACTTTTGCCTTAGTATGCCCTTATTTAGTCACACAACGAAGAATGCATTTCAGAAAATTACATCCACTATACGTAAGTCTCTTCCTCATGTCAAAAACTGCTAAACCTAACCATATCCACAATTGAACCTTGGAACATCGAAGAGAGGTTACTGACGTGTAGTAAGTCACAGCACTGTTAACATACTTGTAAATATGCCCTTTTCTTTGTGGTAGTGTGATCTCAGAGTTGGTATATTTAATTTGTGGGGGTGTGGGGATGCGGGGGGGGGCTTGCAATAACAGTGTAATATAGTCATTATAGTATTTTGATTACATAATGGAGTCCTGTTCCTTTAATGTGATGTAGAATTATGGGAAGTGTCAGTAGTGAATGTTGAACTTGTGGAATAGGGAGAGTTATTTATTAGAGTCACTGACCAGAAAGATTCAGTTGATTTTCTGTAATATTTTTTGTTGCTATATTGCTTAGGGATAACTGTAGAGTTGCTGTCGATGTTCCAAGGTTTGAGCATTTAAACTTTTGATTTTTTGCAATTTCGTCAAAATCGTCTCAATGATTTGAGTTTCACTTTTATGAGCTTTAGCTCATTTGAAGTAGACCCTATATATATGTATATATATATATATATATATATATATATATATATATATATATATATATATATATATATATATATATATATATATATATTGTTTTTTTTTTGTATAGATATGAACACACATCCACGCACACACACACACATACACACACACACACACACACACACACACACACACACACACACACATACACACACGCACACACACGCACACACACGCACACACACGCACACACATGCACACACACGCACACACACATATACATAAGTGCACTGGCAGTAGTAGTGAAATGCAAAACATGAATGTCAGAGAAGCTCTAAATTTTGTATAGATAGTATGAATACAGCTTTTTTTTACAGATTTACAGACCATCATAATTGCATGATTTTTTCGGATGAGCTGATTATAATGTTTAATAAAAAGATGGGCCTAATTATAGAAGACCTGAACCCCCAGGGAATATGCATGTATTATTTCACAAGAAACTATAGATAGATTTATAATATAGTAGCTGTTAATACAGAAAAACATTATAAATCTACAAGAGCTAATACAATAGTGGATATGCTACAGGAAATAGCTGAGCTGAAGAGCATGGTGGTTAATGTTGCACAACTTTAGGGCACTTAGATCACAACAGCTTCAAATGGGAAATTCTTTTCCAGAATCACAAACAAAAGAGGCCATTGCCTGTAAATAACTTTTACAAGGCTTAATCTAATCAAATCAACAATATACAGACAAAATGGGATTTGATATAAACCTAAGGAAAACAGCAACTCCTTAAAAATTAGTCAGCTGTTTATGATATCATACATATACGGTCATAGAAAATTAAGTTTCACTACAGCATATGAATAGAAAATATAGTAATAGATCAACATGGCAAAATAAGATTTTTAACAAATCAACAAACAGAAAGAAGCATTTGTGTAAAGAACACTTATGCAAATGACAGCAGTATTTAAAATCCAGATTAAAGATAAACTTCAGTTGGTCTATGGACAGATGGACAGATATGAATAAAATCATGCTACTAAATATATTAATAACTATATATATATATATATATATATATATATATATATATATATATATATATATATATATAAACAACACTGGAATAACCACGCTTATGATAGCCAACAGTAAATCCAAAGGTAAATGATGTATGGTTAAAACCTTTTGCTGTTCCTTTTTTTCATTTTCAGTTGGGACTTGATTAATTAAATATGGGATAATATGGTAGAAAACAAAAAGTACATTCTCCCCAAAATAACTGTGCAATTATTTTGTAGAAAAAAAGTTAAAGAAGCCCTTCAAAAAACATACCCGACACAAGTGGTCCAGATTATTTGAATTTTTTTTAAATGACATTAGGGTAGTATTGCTGCTAACATTTCTATTTAACTTGTGCTTAAGAGAAGAATTTTCATCAGATGTATGGTTAGCATCTAAAACAGTACCAATTCTAAAAAGCTATAAAGCCCAGTCTGTTGAATACTGTACACCACTCAACCTGGCAAGTATTTTAGGCAAGGTATATGAAATAGTCTTTGGGAAGTTTCTTCAGGGAGGTATTCAAAACTATGATACTTCACACCTTGGTTTTACAGTAGACCATACTTTCAAGTCTACTGCATTTTTAACACAACTTGACTGCAGTACTAAACCAAAATTCTAAAACAGACATTATTTATTTGGACTTGCCAAAAAACATTTGGTTTGGAGTCACAAAAATAAGTTCAGGTTATCAAAGTCTCCAGAAAGGGAAACTGTCAGACATAACAAGTAAACGACAGAGTGGTTAATATATATTCACCACTGTGTACTTCAAACAACATGTTTTAGTGGCATTTTGTTTTTCACAGCATGCCCTTTAATTTTTATTCTATCATTTAGCAGTAAGTCATTTATTAATAGAGGGCAGCTCTAAATATGATTCCATAAGTCACTCCTGTCAAAAAGATCAAAAACACAAATGCACCACTGCACTACTGACGTAATGACTTTTACATCTGGGAAACCCAGAATATCAGCAGTCAGGACTTGCAATGCCATCTGCCAGAGTAGGGGAAGAACTTTCCATTCGAGAAGGGTCTATTTTTTAGCTTGTTGCCTCTTGTTGTGCTTTTGTAGTCTGAATCTCCCAACTTCTGTACCATAAGTGGTAGATAAACAGGAAAAACCAGTCTAGAAGTAATTTTTAAAAGAATTAGATAAAGCTTTATTAACAGCATAATGAACAAGAGTTATGCGAGTCTTTTTTCCCCCCACAGGACTTTAACGTATTACTACCGTTCCAGCATTCTCTAGGAGACAGAACATTGAATTCAGCATCTTTAACAAAATACTCATTGGCTGTTACGGATCACTTGTTTGATTGCACTTATGCCTTCCTTATTTTTTGTACAATGCCAGTGAAGACATGTTTGAATTATAGCTTCCAAGCAGATCCCATTTGTTCATAGCCTGTTTTAGATGGTGTATCATCAGGGGGATAGCAATGTGTATATCACTAAAATGTTTAGGTTCGTTGTCTCCAATAAGGAAGAATTAAAACAAAACAAGAAAGTTTTATAATGTTAATTCTAATTAACAATATTTCAGTTGACACTTGAAAGGAAATGAAGGATAAAAATAGGCATGGATCCAATTTTGGAGTATTTGTGTTGAAGAGAAATTGAGCTGTATAGCTAGAACACTGATGCTGCCAAGAGGTCACTGAAAGTCTCACAGACATTCTTACATATTTGATCTTGCAAAAGGAACTCAAAAATACTAGTAAGTTATTTTTGCCATGACGGAGAAATTATTTATTGTATGACTTGTGAGATGTAGTATTCGACAGATGTTATCAAGACCATGAAGATAGAGGTCTGACTTCATTCCCCGCTATACATTATGGTACCCAGGATAACTATTTATTTTCAAATGTGGTCCATGAACTATGAAATAATATCATCAGTTCGTTACCAGCACTGAAGGTAATGCAGATGATGTTGATCTACTTTTGTTTCTCATGGACTCCTAGTATTAATACTTAATTCTAATTCTCATTCTTCTGACCATATGTATATGACCACGTGGTGAGTTAAGTCATGTTTACAAGAGCTAATATTACAATTAAAATGAATGCAGCCAAAGGTCAGCTTGCTGTTAAAAGATATTTTTGTAATCATTTGAAAGCATTCAAGTGGATGGTCTTTTTAATGAGGATATTGTATGGCAATTTGGAGCCAATTGTCAGCATTCCTTAACTTTTCAAAAACTTATATGAGTAGAAACATGAGTCTAAAATGTTTCCTTCATTTTTAAAGCAAATGTTTAATAACTAACATGAAATTACCATAATTTATAGCCACCAGACTGGGAGTGTCTGTATATGATGGAAGGTTTGGAGTTAAGCTCAGAAATGTTAAAGCCTACACAAATTCTAGATCAGACTGATACACTGAACAAGGTAATCAGCTTTGTAATCTGAGTGAGACTGCTGGCAATGTATGCTAATAAAAACAAAAAAATAAAGCAGAAAACAACCGATGAATGGACATTGAGATGAAACAAGAAGGCCATGCTAGGACACTGAAGGGTGAATGGAATGCAAGGAGGAAGAACAATTAGAGCCATGTTAATGAGATTAATGAGAAAAGTAGTGAGAGAGATCAGGCGATGCCTCCAACAAAAGGAATAGGAAGAAAGACTTTTGCGATAGTTAACACTGGATATTGTGGCAACATTAAGTGTAAATGTAGAGTGATTAAAACAGGCAGTTCTAAAAGAAATAATATGTTGTGAGTACAATTCAAATAGCTTTATTGTAATAGGCATAGAGGTATTAAAAAGTAAATAAAAATTTCCATATTAAAGTTCTTGATGCAGTGTAGTTCAGAATTATTGTTTAGGTTATTATAAGAAAAGCAATTGTAGAGTCCATCCCTGTGGTGCAGAGATATAAAGCCCTTACTGCACTACAGACAACTGAGGTTTGACTGCTTGCACTGGCATTGGAGAGACTAGATGGGAGGATGGATGTGAGCAGCTGACACTATTTTGGCCCTCCAGAAAGGTGGGGGGGGGGGTGGCCTAGGATCACTACTACATTAGCAGTTAGAGCTTGGCAAGCACCATACTACAAAGCAGTGCACTGCATGACAGGGAGGTGGCACATGCGTGGAAGTAAGTACTTATCTCTGTAGGCAGAAATTGTGGAGCTGGTGAGGCTGCTTTGAGGTGGAAGGGGTTAGGACACTCTTGGCAGCAGTATGACTCTGCACAGTTGCCCTTAATTCCTTCAGTGACTATGGACATGTATCAGGATAAGCTCAAGGAGGCTAAGGTCAGTCCTGTAGACCCTGAGAATATGAGACAGAGGAGGTAATGGGAGTTGATGGTCAGCTGTGGGGAAGGGGAGAAGGAAAGTAAGGTAAATGTGGTAGAAAAGATCAGATGTGAGGAGCAGGAGAGAAAAAAGGAAAAGTATATATGGCAGAAAATCTGGAAGAGAAGTCTAACAATGTTCTGAGAGTTCCTCATTCCACACTTTATTTAGTTATATATGTAATTGATCTGGACAAAGTTGCTTGAAATCCACAATTGCAGGTATGTTGCAAGTTTGTAATTTTCTTTCAAAATTCAGCAATGTTTGATTTAGTTATATTTATTTTAAGTTCAGTGAGGCATAATTCATTGCTTGCCAAGTTAATTAGTTCTGGGACCAATATATGAAGTCTTTTCTTATTGGCTGGCTCCAACTAATACCATTTTGATGACTTTTTAATAAAAGACATGTCTTTCTGCAGTTTAGATTAAGCACCTTTGTCAAATAAACACCAGTTCAAGAAACTAATTGAATAACTGATTGAAAATTTATCGCAAAAATGTTGGAAAATAACAAACATTGCAGTCCCTATCTTACATAGAGGCTATATGTGCCAACTAGGTATATATAAGCTGACTCAGAAAAATAACACTGCAGCTAATAAGCTTTGGGTGTTGGTCCCTTGTTCAGTGTACAATAAAGTCTGGTATACCTATTGATTTATCTCAGCAAGAAATATGCACTAGATGATATTTGATGGATTATTGTTAATTGTAACCACTGAGACTGAATGAATTTAATTATTTGCTACAGGAAAGGTAATCAGAATTTTCTAAAATACTTTGAAAAAAATTATATAGTGAATGAGCAGAACTAGCACTTTAATGAGATCTGCTTAGACAATGTCTTACGATAGTGAATGCAGACTAGGAAAAAAACATGAATTTAAGGAAGAACATTGGGTCATTGGTTAAATTAAAATTAAACAAAGAGCATCTTCCTTACTGGATAATTCTGCACATTCTGAATATAAATAGAGGTAAGAAACTAATCATCAGGAAGCTAAAGTCTAGAGTATCTTATAACAGTCAATCCCGATAGTACAAAAAAATACTTTTTGTTTAGATGTAGCATAATGTGAACATTAACAAGCTTGACATAGATGCTAATCTGCTATCCTTTGACTGCAACACATTCACTGACATATTTTCCTATTTAAATACTGACGATTGATTAGACAAATTGCATTTTATCACTATAAGTGTAGTAAAAGGAATATAAAATACACTTTCAGAATGTTAACTCTGGTATAATGAGTGCCAAAGAATGAATACAGGGTATGAAAGTGAAGATAATAAAGCAAATTAACCTTGGAAATAGAGCATGAGAAGTACTGCTAATGAGGCTAAAAACTGAGGAGTATTTCTGATGGAAATGTAGCAATATAATAGCAGCTAAAAGTAGAAAAGGGAGAAAGGGAGCTTGCTTGCACTTTCATATTTTAGCTGCCTAAAATATAGCTGGAAACCACAAAACAACTGATCTTGGATATTTTTTCACGTAGACCACTGGGACAATGTTATAATTATTGATCATTTGGGGGATGTGAGGGTAGAACAAGAAGGTTTGGTTTGCAGTCATGGGGTATTGGGCAAAAGTAATTCAAAGAATGCAACTTGCCTTGGTAGGGGCAAATTCTAGTTCATTTGAGATAACTGGAAGCTTTAACATACCCGGTTTCATTACCAAAAAAATGTTTTATTCAATTCACATGTATAGAAGTACTTACCAACACCTGGTTGTTGGCAATCTTACCTCCACTTCAGAATGTTTTGAGAGACTTAATTCTTTGTATGTTAAAACATTTTCTGACTGACTTTTTATCTGATCTGAATGTGGTGTGACCAGTGAAATTGCAGGTATAGCAGGTATGAAGTCTGAACTTCATAGCTTGCCAGTCCATGCATCAGAATTATCTAAAGCATACAAAAAAAAACACAAAACAGAGAAAAAGAACAGGAAATAATTACCTAATGAAATTCTTCTGGCTTTTTTTTTTCAACACAAATATTTCTCACAAATAGATGGCCAACTCTGCTGAAAATACTGCTGTACCTTATATTCCCGGGCCATCAGTTACTGTTATACTGCTAAGCTGTGTAGGCCATTTTAGTAAAATGGAAGTCACTATTCATTGACTTGATCTGACCTTACAAAAACATGGCAGTAAGATAAATAATATGCAAACTGTAGTATTACAGTTACTAAAAGACTGTCAAGAATCTAAATATGAAATGGATGACCTGGAGAGTTCTAGATGCAGTCCAAAAATACATATTGTGTCTGAAGGACTGTTATAAAGCTTTTTTTATTGTTTCACTGCATTTATGTACTGTTTTAAACTGTTTTAACATTACTTAACTGTAAACTGCTTTTTCATACTGAGAGTTGTATTTTCTGTTTGTGAGTGCTCTATCCAAACTTTTCTGTGCATTTTTGTCTGTTAAAAACATTCTCGAGTCTGCTCCTTGATTTAGTGGCTACAGCTAGGAACTGTAATTTTTTCCCACCCACCCTAGTGTTGTGTGTTCTTATACTTGGTGGCTTTGCAGCTGCCCACCCATACTGTATATTTGATCTGTGAACCTCCTCCCAGTCTAGTGTCATTAGTTCACTCAATCTAATAGAGAACATTTGTGAAGGCCAACCCACTCAGATTCTTAACGTTGAATTAACTTCTGTTCCAGCTTTCTCCATTTCCACTTTACTGGAAAAAAAATTCTAACCTTGCTTCCCCCCTTTCCTGTGGCAGGTCAGATACAGATTTGCTGTGTCCAGGACTGTTTGTGAGCTCCTAAGCCACCCCCCCACACACACACACACACTTAACTGGGGTTAAACTATTCCTGGCGCCATCAAGTCTGTTTTTCAAATTTCCCTTGCAACTAGACAGCTTTTTAGTTTTAGCACTCATCTGTTTCTTTGATCTCAGCACTTGTTCAGAACTCATTGTAAGCACTAAATAAGTTACAAATTACTACAACACTCAACTTTCCTCACTTGTCTAGTGGAAAACAGTTTTTAGGTCTTAATAAATAAGCACCTATTCAGGCATGTCTAAAGGTCAGCTCTTGGTGTTTTCTCCTGTCTACCTGATGAATCTGGGCATCTTGGGACAATGCAGCAATTGCCTCATGTACACAGACAACCCTCTCCTCCTACCACCCAACACTATGACCTGTGAGAGATGCACTTATATAGCCAAACTGGAAGCAAAGCTCTCTTTACCAAAGACTAGCCTAGACAGTCAAGAGGAGAAGGTAAACACTTGCACTGCACCACACTCATCACATAGTCCCTCAGAACCTACACCACCAAAACACACACACAGAACCACAAAATACACACCTACATTCACAGAGGCTCTCAGTACTAATCTGCCCAAACAACAGATACCTCCAAAGCAGAAATGCAAGCAACCTACACCCCCCAACACAACCCAAATGACACATAGCCCACATACTCAGTGTGCCACTCAACTACAGCTCATAAGGCATAATGTACCCAACACTCTAGTCATAGGTGACTCTATAGTCAGGCACACTGATGTTCCACTCACCAGGCTAAACAAGGAAAAAGTTACTGTCAGCTGCCTGTCAGGTGTCAGGATCCACCACATAACGCATGCACTCAGGTCACTCCACAACAAGTACAAATATGACTCTGTCATTGTCCATGTTGGTGTGAATGACCTGAGACGTACCTCCCTGGACAACATGACTAGAGACATGGAGGAGCTCTCTGATCTTGTAGCCCAGGCTGGTATGACCCTAGCTCTGAGTAGCATCCTGCCATCACCCAGAATGACACTACAGTACAAGGACAAAATGATTGACTTTAACAATTAGCTAACCTTCTGGTGTCATTCTAAGGGAATCCAGTATCTGTCTGCCTGGGATGACATGATTGACAGACCACACTGCTTTGCCAGAGACGGCCTGCACCTGTCGCCCTTGGGATTCCGGATACTGGCAAAGGCTCTTGCCACCCCTATAGTGCCTTTTTTAGGCAAGGTTCAAATGACAAATTCTCCACTGTAACAGGTACAAGCAAGCAAAATCTGAGGGTAATGCTACTCAATGCTAGAAGTCTAAACCTCAAAATGCACTCACTCGAGACACTCCTTAAAATGGAGAACATTGGCATCTGTGCAGTGATAGAGACCTAGTTCAAAGCTCCAGAGAGCACCCCTGCATTACCAAGCTATAATTCATACCACACCTTTCGGCCACCAAACCCGGACCAAAACACTAAAAGTGGAGGTGTGTCCATATTCATTAAGGATATCCACACCTCCAAGCTAGTTGCTCAGCATAATGCATCCAAGATTATCTAAGTTCAACTAACTCTGGGCAAAACCGCAATCCAGATTGTAGCTTGCCACAGACCCCCCCCCAACCATGCCCCAGAATTCCCACTCCTCTTTTCTTGATACACTGGAAAATATTAAGGTACAACCCAACACTCCAATAATGGGTGATTTCAACTACCCTACCATTAACTGGGAAAACTACTCATGTACCAACTCTTTTGCTCAACGTTTTCTGGAAATCATCAATTCCAATGCTTTGGATCAACTTATCCACACCCCCATCAGAGGCAGCAATATCCTAGACCTGGTCATCACCAACATGGGTGACCGGTGTTCCACACCAGAGGTCAGCTCCTCGTTGGTCAGATCTGACCACAAGCTAATCACCCTAGACATCCACATCCCGCTCCCACCCCCCATTAGGAAACAACCGTAAAGAATTTCTCCAAAGCCAACTTCACGCTTTTTAAGACAGAACAGGCAAACTTCATGACACCCATGCAGATGGACAATAGAGGTACGACTGCTGAATCCTACACAAATGCACTTTATAAGCACTTACACGAGTGCATGGATCATGCTATCCCTAACAGAACCAAGATACTATCCTCCAAAAAAGGAAGCCAATCTGGTGGTCTTCTGCCATAAACAAACTCTACAACACAAGAAAGAAACTGTTGCAAAAAAGAGTAAAATCCCACGATTGGAGGAACTCCCTGGTCAACGTCAGTAAGAAGCTGAGATCCCTCATAAAATCCTCCAAAGCTAGTTATGGAAATAAAATTGCCACTGATTCTAAAGACAACCACAAAGCATTCTATAGCTATGTCAAAATTCTCAATGGTAACACTCAGATCTGCTCTGAGTTACAGCACAATGACACTAAATATACAGAACCAACTGATATTGCCAACATCCTGGCAGATAGGTTCAGTGCTAACATTACCCCCCTCTCACCCCCTAAAGGGCCCATCTTTATACCAGAAGAATGCAAAGTTCCTGTAATCATGGCTGCACAGGTAAAAACTTCACTCTCCAAAGCCAAGAACACAGCATCCATGGGACCTGACAACATCCCAGGCTGCCTTCTACATGAACTACAGAATGAACTGGCACCCCACCTAAGTACCATGTTCAATCATAGCCTCACCTCAGGCTTTGTGCCCATTGAATGGTGCACCGTGACAGTTATCCCACTCCACAAAGGGAGGGGGCCACAACAGACCCCGGGAACTACCACCCCATTAGCCTGACGAGCCTCGTCTGCAAGGCCATTGAATGTATCATCATGGAACTCATAAACAAAGACATTGGAGATCTCCAAACCCTGGACCCCACACAGTTTGGGTTTGTGAAAGGCAGATCGTGTCTCCTAAACCTGATAGACTTCTTTGAAGGAGTCACCAAAGACATAGATGAGGGTAAGTTGGTTCCCACAGCCTATCTAGATCTCGCCAAGGCGTTCGACACCATCACCCACTCTGGAATTATAGATAAACTCAATAAACTAGGTATAAATCCCTATGTCACAAGATGGGTTGCCAACTGGCTTACTGAAAGAACCCACACTGTGAAAGTAGCAGACTCCAAATCAGACTCCAGACCAGTGACAAGTGGAGTACCACAGGGTTCAGTCCTGGGTCCTCTCCTGTTTGGTATCTACTTCTCTGAAGTACAGGCTAACACAGAAGGTCTTTGGCTAACTAAATTCACAGATGACTGCAAACTAGGAGCCATAATTGAAACTTCTAATGATGTGGACATCCTACAAAAGGGCCTCACCGAGACAGATGCCTAGTGTCAAAGACATGGTCTCAAGCTCATTGCCAAAAAGTGCATTGTCATCCCCTTTGGTAAAAATTCTGTACCCATGAACTACCACATAGGCTGTAGTCTACTTAACACCGAAAGTGTGATAAGAGACCTTGGGACACAGGTGGACAGTAGTCTCTCCTTTGATAATCACATCGCAAAAGTGGTCAGGAAATCCTTCTACGTTGCACATCTCATCACAAAAGTTTTCTCATCCAGAAAAAAAGAGGTCATTGTTCCCCTCTACTCATCACTCATTAGACCCATTATAGAGTACAACGCTCCTTTTGGTATGTACCTCACAAGATATCTACAACTGGAAAGGCCACAAAAATACCTCACAAAGAGGATTACTGGCCTCAAACAGATGCCTTACGCAGAGCATCTCAAAAAACTCCAGCTTTACTCCGTCACATATCGCCTACTCAGAGGTGATCTCTGCCTAACATACAAAGCTATGTCAAACCCAGAGCTGTTGGACATGCTCCACTTAAAGAAATCCCAATTCCTCCGAGCTACACATTCTAGGGACCTAAACCTTGTCACCACAATAAACAGAACATGCTGGAGGGATAGATTCCTGTCCCAGAGACTTCCCATACTCTGGAAAAGATTACCTATCTATGTCAAACAGAGCTCCTCACTAGCACTCTTCAAGAAAAATCTTGATGATTAGATGGGTAATAGGAAATTCACCCCGGGGATCACTTCTGTGGTAATGCTTGACAGGGGCACAGGAAAATAATTTTCTTGGGTGGCGAAAGCCAGGGTACATTTTTGGCTAGGCTTGTATAGGCCCTAGGGCCAATAGCCTAGCACCTACCTATGAACCTATGAACCTATGACTATAGTGCATACATGAAACATATTTATTAAACACGATGTAAAATATCTCATGATCTATGACATTGTTTCTATGCTTTGTCCTTCAGTCCTTATGTCATTTATTCCAGTGAAGCTTTGTTAAGTTTTCACTGTGACTTTCAATAGGAGGAGCTGAAGCTTTTTGACAGAATCAAATTATGTCCTCACTTTTCAAACAAATGTTCATATCTTGGGACATATAATGGTGACTAAAGAAGTATAAATGGCAAACAATTCAGCACAAGCTATTTTTATACTAGTAGCATTCTTTAGACTGTAGGTCTTAAACTGTATTTTATAAGTCACAGTAAACACAGTAGATATCAAGTTTGTAATATTTTGTAAATAATTGACATCCACTGAACCAGTCACAAACAACACCACATTGACTTTGCACCCTTTTATTAAATAACAGCCACTAAAAAACAGTAATGACGCCAAAATGATTTGGGTGCAACATATAAACCATTAACTCAAGCTGGATGACATTACTATGCTTGTTCCAACTGCCACTACAGAAAACCATCTGTATATTCCATGCTACATTGACCTGGTGCCAAACCCACCTAACTCATCCTTACAAGTCACATACCCCTTGATGTGGCCACCAGTAAAATCTAGGACCAACTTGAGGAGAACCAAGGTCACTGAACAGGAGGGGGGGCAAGGGGGGGTGAAGTAATAAGGTCACCACCAACACAACATGTACCATACTGTCCCCTCCCCCAACAGCCAGCCTCGAAAAGGAGAATCTGGGTCATGGGAAGAACCAAGTTAAACTTTGAAAAACTGTTTAATAACAAAAATTATATCCAAATTAAACAACCCAAAACATGTTATTCAAATTAAATGAAATGCTGTATGACATTGAAACCCCACTATCAAAAAGTCATCTAAGTAGTGGACTGCTGACTGACGGGGTGCTGACTCTTGCCAGCACCACTGTAAAGCTATGCTAAATAGTTTGCATGTTGTGCAAGCTACAGAGCATCCCTTTGTCATTCCAGTGCCAAATAATATTTGCCTTCAAACTGAAAACATAAATAAGACCATTATCCTTGCCTCACAGGAAAAAGACAGAAAGTGGATTTTGCATCCATCTTGCAGAGCCTGGGATCAGAACAGCCCATAATGACCTCTGCCTCCTGGTCCAAAGAGGAATAATGTACCTTGGTCAGCTTGCTGGCAATAAAATCATTGACTGAACCCATTGCTGGGTGGGACAGATAATTAATTAACCTGAATTCACCCTTCTGTTTCTTGGGATCAAGACTGATGGGAGAAATTTGAAAAGTAGGCCATGGGGAGGGGGTGGAAAAAGGGCCAATTATCCTGCTGGCTGATCATTATTTCTCTATCAATGAAGCAGCAATGTATTTTTGTCCTTTGATGGATTACAGACTATTAACTAACTTAAAATCTAATGAGGGCTGTGGAATGAATAGGATCACCTTTGCAGAAGCTTTTAAGAAGAGCAGCTGCTGCCCTCTGCTCTGGATAATCTGACAATATGGAGAATAATCTGCTTAGGGAAATGGGGGATTGAGCCAACTGTGGCACATTCACGTCCCCTGCCAAAGGTCCCCATGTGTCAGTGAAAAGGTGGCTTATCCCGAAAGGAGGTGTTGCCTCCCCCATCTCCTTCTGCCTGAGAAGCAGAAAAAAAAACTGACCTGTCCCTAACAACTAACCCTAGCACCTGGAAGCAGGGTGATCTTTCCCACATACTGAAATAAGTGGTTGTATTTGCAAGTAGGCCAAATGCTCTGACCGTGGTTGACAGCACAGCAAAACTTTGTATACTTTGCATTAACAACCCCTCCATCAATCCTGGTAGCTGCCTGCTTATCCATCATGGCACTAAGCCATATGCCAGGATGCCTCATCTTTCATCTGAGGGACTTGTTGAGAGCTTTCATCTTCCTAAAACACTGATCATAATTCAGCCAACCAGAACTCCCTTTCACATGGTGGGCTTCCCTTATGGCCACAAAGTAATTTAATAAAGACAAGGCCTGACTGGGCTGCATCTTGATGATCATCCCCATAAACACAACAAATCCCACTGACCAAGTATCTCATCTCCTGACAGGGTCCTGGCTGATGCTTTCTTCCTGATGGCCATTAAGGCTGTTATATAATTCCTTGTTAGATGTGTTGTTGGCTTAATTCCCTCATTGTCAATTATATCAAATATATCTGCAAACTCCCCTTTGATAATCTTGTCTTTGACCTTGGTGTGAACATGTGCCAAGATGTGAGAGCCTAGGGAATTGGAACCTGAAAAGCTGAGCATAGTCATGGGGTAAAACAATTGGCAAATACAATCATCTAGAGGAGGTAGGATCTCCCTCTCTGAACCACTGACCTTCGTGGACTCCATAAGCAAGTTGGGTAAGGATGGTGGAGTAACCTGGCCAACATTAGTACCTACCCCATCTCCAGAACCTGGAGCCACAAAGGCAGCAAAGTTTCTTTCTAGGACAAAGTCAAACAACCTAACCATCCCCTCTTCCAGCAAAGAATTTATAAACTAATCTAAATAGCCTTCAGAAGATTGACCCCTACCAATAATACTAAGTCCTGCTGACCCAACAGAGATCTTACCTTGTTCTTCTGTTGATACTTTGGATGGGCAGGAAGGAATGACCCTTTGGCTGGAGGAATGTCTGGTTTTCTTCTTCTGAACCTTCTTAGCTCTTGCTGGACCTTCAGCTGCAACTTCTTCTGTACTCAGTGACGTTCTCTTTTTAGAATTCTAGCTCGGTTCAGCTTCCCACACTGTTTCCAATTCAGATAACTAGCCTTGGGCCTTCTGTGACAGATGAATCTATCTCTCTTTAACTGACTGGACTGTAGTGAAACCTGAAAAATAGAGAGGATTAACATAGAGAACAAACAAAAAAAAAGGGTGGTGGGTATGACAAACTAAAAACACTCAGAGTTCCAGTTAAAATTGATGACCCAGTGGCAGGGGTGGCTCGTGATATCAGACTGCCGGACTGCAGCCCTCCCACCTAGAAAAACACACAAAAAAATCTTTAAAACTAGAAAACAAAACTGGAAAAAAAAAGCACAAGTCCCGACTCCTCTGCGCAGCATTTGAAGACTTCAGACTGTCTTTATCAGCAGTCCGGATAGAGAAATGCAGGTACCCAGCAATCATTGCTGCAAGTGCACCCAGGAATCAGTGCAGTGACAACCACACAGAAGAGGAGGTTTGGACTGCTTCAGCTGCAGGCAGACCCAATGAGGAGAGAGGTGAGCTGGAAGACCCAATGAGGACTGAGAGAGGGGAGCTGCTCTCACAGGACATATTGCACAGGCTGGATTGCTCCATTTCACAGGCAGGTTTGGTCACTGGCTGCATGCATTCAAGTGTGTGTGTGTGTGTGTGTGTGTGTGTGTGTGTGTGTGTGTGTGTGTGTGTGAAATGCCCCAGTTACTATATACTGGTGGCTAGAGAGAGCAAACAGTGGTGGATAGAGATACTCAGGTTTGAGCCTCATACCTTGGATGCAGGTGGCAAGGACCTGCATTCCCTCTCCACCACCATTTCTAAAAAATTGCAGATTTTTGCCTCATATTTGTTCTGTTCTTCATAAAATCTGTGGTTTCTGTATCTACATTTTTCCTTACAAAGTCTGTAGTGTAGTGGTGCACTGGTGGCATTGCTGCCTAACAGCTACAGGTTCTCTGGTTTGATTTTTGGGGTGCCTTCTGTGTGAAAGTGTTCTAGCAGTTGTCTAAGTTTATAATTTGAAATGTGTCCCTATTTTTGGGACTGTATTCCCCCATTATTGGCTTTGTCCAGGTATTTTGTGCTAAGGTTGAGAGTTATCTATGGTGAGAACTGTATTCATTGAATGTTTGGGGGCTGTATCCCCCCCCCCATTACTGGCTTTGTCCACATGTTTTTTTGCTAAGAGGTTGAGAGCTATAGTGAGAACTGAATTCACTGAATATGTTTGGAGGCTGTATTCCCTCCATTATTGGCCTTGTTCATGTGTTTTGTGCCAAGAGGTTGACAGCTATGCTGAGAACTGAATTCACTAAATGGTAGCCATTTAAGTTTGTCTTTCTCTCTTTTACAAAACAGCTAATTTGGCATAGTGGTATGTTTCTCTGACTGTTTTGCACAGGGTCCCCTGGGTTAAAGATGTGGCAGTGAAATGTATGGTGCCAACACAGCATTTTATTCTAGCAACTTTCCAACATTATGCAAGCAATGTTTAAAATGTGTCTCTGGTTTTTGGGCTTTTGTCCCCCCCCACCCAATAAATTTCGGCTTTTTCCAGATTTCTTCTGCTGCAAAGTTCAGAGATACAACTGCGTGTCGAGTAGATTTTACAAGGAGCTGAGAGCTGCAGGGGAACAAAACTTTAGTGCTGCTCGTTCTAAGTCTGCTTGCATTAATAGCACAACAGGTAGTGTACTTGCTTTTGATGCAGAAGGCTGTGGGTTCCACTCCCACAGTAAATAGATGCAATGCTGATACTGTACTGTGTTGTAAAGTGGGTGGATGCTGCAGTCCTTTTTCTCAAAGATACCTAGAGTAGTAACTATGAACCTGAACCTGTGATCAGTTTGCCATACAGCCCCTATTGCTATATTACTAGCTTATATTTTTTTTTAATGCATGCAACATAGGCAATTTATTCCTCAAGGGCAACAGGCACTCTATTTGTAGATGAATAAACAGTGACATATAAAGTTGTTTGCTAGCAGCAACCTCTTCATTGTTACAGATTTCTTTAATGTGGAATTATTTAGATGACTTTTACTACTTTAGAGATTGTGCATATTTACTGATGACTGTAGAAGGTTGAGTAGACTTTTATGATGGAAATGTTTTGAATTGGGTAGTTTTGTTATTGGTGCATGCATTTTGTTTCATTGTTTACTGGAAACATGTTCAAAACAATACATTTAAAATGCCATCTAACAACTGTACTGTATTGTACTAGGAATATAATTTAGTAAAATCAGGAAGGTGTATCAAAGAGCACATGTATGTTTCATGTGCAAGGGGCCTATGATTTGAAAACAGCCCAAAGTTAATCTTTATCTGCCACTGGCAAAATGTATTTTCTTTGAATGTGGGTTTCAATGCTGTTTCATTGAATGTGAGTTTCAAGGGCAGAGAAGTTTTTAATGCTAAGCCTGTTTTCATTGTGAGACTGTGTTGCTTTGTTTAGCATATGTCTTAGTGTTTGTGCTGTAAAATGCAAAATAAAACTTTCAAATTAAATCCAAATCATCATAGAAGTAAAGCAGTATGCACGTTAGTGTTTATGGTAAATGGAGTGAAATAGCCAAGTAATGGATCATTGGAATGGCTGCAGGGGGGAGGGCTCCATTCGACCATGATTTTGTGAGGGGGAAGGGTGGCAAACTCAAAGACAGCACCAGCTGAACTATACCTCCCAACTGTCCAGATTTTCACAGAATGAATAGATTTTTGCTTCTTATTTTTGGTTTGTTCTTCATAATATTCGTGGTTTTCTCATTTAGGAATTAAGTCACTAAATAATGACACACTGAGTTTCAGACTTCATGACCTTCAGAAAAATGCATGCTAAAGTAAGATTTGTTCTATCAACTGTCTCAGTTTATACAAGAACAATTTTTAGTACTGTTTATATGTTCCACCAACATATTTGGCCTTGTCCAGATTTATTGCATTAACAGGTTGAGAGGTACACGCAAATAAATTGCTTTATAGAATTAGGCATAGCCAATCCTCTCAACTGTCCCCGAATTTGGCTCAAAATGTTGCTCTTCCCCTAATAATCCCTCTGCAAAATAGCAATTTTGGAAGAAAACATGGAGGGTTTACAATTAAGAAATAACTCTAATAATCAGAGTTATAGATTACTTTTATTTCAGAAATGCATGTAGATTATTTTATTTTGTCAGCTGCTCAAGTTAGCAGTACTATTATTAAAAAAATGTCCCTTCTTTGACAGGTTCCCAGCTGTATTTTGTGGCTATTTTATATTTTTGCATCACATTTTTGGTCCATTTTTCATAAAATTGTTTTTTTTTGGCAAATTAGTGGCACATCATTAAAGACTGAAGTTAGAAAATAATGACAAGACATTTGAGTTTCAGATTTCATATCCTTCAGAAAATTCATACCATTGCAAGACGTACTATTCTATTATCTTTCTAAGTTTATAAGAGCAATATTTAAAAAATGTCCTTATTTTTGGGCCTCTGTCCCACTTCTATGTATGGCTTTGCTCTGTGGGTGAGAGGTATGACAAATGTGTCAGGGCCATCACAGTTAGCCAGAGACATTTCAAATTGTAACATACTTGTTGCACCCCACTCCCCCATGTAGTGACTCTGGATGTGTCCAAGCAAGGCAAGGAGCAGTTATGCAGTGTAAATGTGCAGGGTATCCCCCCATCCAAGGTAGAGTACTACAGTGGCTTTTCATCTGTTCTTGATTTTGCAGAATGGTCTGGTTTCTGTCATATTTTTGTACTGTTGATTTATGCTTATTACTCAGAAAGTGCCTGTTGCTCTGTGTTTTAAGTAGCAATGCTTTAATGACCATCAGGTAAGCTTGTCTGAGATCATAACATGCAAGTAAGCTTTAATAAGCCTGCCAACATTGAAGCCTTTCTGTTGTTGCCATGCAGAGAATACTTAACTAGATAATGTATAAGCGTTGGGTATTGAAATGCATATGACAGTATTTGTAATAAAGGACAGGATTACATTATTTTAAGAAGCTCATTACACTTGTTGGAGACTTCCAGTGATCTCTGAGGGCTTTACCCATAAAATAAACAGAATGTCATTCATGTGTGATCCCTAACCTGTACAGTAATCCTTTAAGCAATGTATCTTGAGCTTGTTTGCTTTTCATTTTTTACTTTGATCATGTTTTCCCCATGAAACAAGTAGATAGTTGTCAGGCAGCAGGTCTTTTTTGGATAATAAACATTTTTACAAGTGGGGGCATCACAGAGATTGTTACTTTCAGCATGTTACTTGGTACCTTAATAAAGCTGAATATAAATTATAATTAGAACTGCAGTGCAAAGAGAAGCGGTTTGAGTTGAGTGCTGCTTGTTTTTCTTATACTTGATTTTGACTGGCATTCCAGTAATGTATTTAAAAAGTAATTTAGTTTTTCATGCCTCTCAACCTTTTTGTTTCCATCTAGATATTAAGTAAGCTGTCAAGCTGCCAATGCATTGAAATATTTTTATTCTTTTATACTTCATTTGTCTTGATTGGACTCTCATAATGAAGCTTTGGCACCCAGGGCAGCATATTTAATTAAAGTTTAGTTTTTGTGGTTTTGAGCATAGCTCCTCCCCTTTCTTCTTGTCCACACCCCCTTCCCATTGACCCCACCAATTCAGCTATCTCCTGCAGCCCCCCCCCCGTTGATTTGAAGTCACCAGCCGCCACTGCCCAGTGGATCCTTGGATGCTATGCTGCTGTGGGGTTCTACTATGTATAACTTTCAAGAAGTTTTCCTGCCTATCACACTGACTAACAAAAATGCCACAGTGACTAAGACAGCTAAGATGCTGTGAGGGTTCTGGAATGCCATGCTCCTGTCCTGCCACAATTAACTCTGGCCAAGTACCAAGGATGTGCCCATCCCTCTCTGAATGAAAGTAGGAAAACAAGCTAAACTAACTAATCCAATGATAGGTAACAAATGCATCCACAAGGAAGGTTATTTAAGATACCATGAGTAAAACAGCCTATCAAATTGTCACCACCATTACAAAATTCATTATAAGAACATTGTGCCAGACTCACCATCATAAACATTTTATATAATATCCTTTTGCCAGTTACCCCATCTGCTATGTTCTTATAAGAACATCAACTATCCTTGATGCCAAATGCAGGACTTATGACTTTCCAAGGTACGCATACTTAAATTAGACCAGCCCAAGCTGATGAGCTGAACCAGAACTCAATCCCTTAGTGAACTCACATACAACCACAGCTAGGAGCATAATACTAAAACTTTGACTGAATACCCCTTAGGTAAGCTCCAATATTTCCCTATATTAACCCAAACATTTTCCACACAACCAACAATGCAGCAACTGCTTCTGAATAAGCAACCAACTTGCAACTGCAACTTAACTAAAATGCTAATGCAAACATATAGTCATTCTACACCCCAATACCACTCAAACACCCACTCTCAACATATAGCAAATCTGATTAACCAAAAGCATGTTTAAGCTGCACAGGGTACAGTGCTAAAACAAACAAGAAAAATAGCTTCACTGAAATAAATGACCATACCATGTGTGGTAAACATTATCTGGATTCCAACAATCTTAATGTATGCCCTTACACATTATGTTAGCTACACAAGCTTTGCACAACAGTTAAGAGTCATCACTCAGAAAAAAGTAAAATCCCTTCACCAGTCCAGGGAGATAAAAACTCCTTACAGTGCTCAAGCTTAGAGACCATTGATTATAAATTATTATTTTATTTTTATTATTATTTTAACAGTGCTATTAGCAGATATGTATTCATGTGCATATATATTTTTTTATATAAACTTGCCACAAAGAACACCCAACCAGTGATTCTTCTGTATCCCATATTATAAAGAGTTATTACTCCTTTTTTTAAATTTCTGCCAAAATTAAGAGTCAACCTACCACATCAGGTGTGAGTGGTAAACAACTTAATCATTATGCCAACTCCAGACCCTATCAACTTTAACTGCAGACTTTCTGTTATTTACAATTATTTTTAGTATATATATTTTTTTTAATAATTAGACTAAAAAAAATCCACCCCCGCAGCCAGTCATAGTACTACTCATGATCACTAGAGGATACCATAGAAGTACTTGTTTGATTGTTTAATGTTTTTTATATTTTACTTATTTTTCTTTAAAATATCTTTTTATTTTGGTCTTTCAAATGCGGTCTGTGACACACACACCCCTCCCCCGGCCACCACCAGCATGACTTAGGATACTATTTTTTTTTATTATTATTATTTTAAACTAAACAAAATCAGGAAGCCAAATAAGTAAAATAAAGGGTTCAGCACTGTACATGTGACTAAACATTTGTCATACAGTTGATAAGCCCTCAGCGTGACCCACAACCTCTTGCCTGAGTGGTCAGTACCAAGGGCCTCTAACCTTTCGTCCTCACCATGTCTGCTGACAGATCTGTTTAGCTGAAGGTGTAAAACTCCCTTAAATAGGGAATATGCCTCGTCATGTCTACAGATGACAACTTGTGTGCTCATGGACAATGCGCCATTACAGGTAAGCCGTAAATATCTCAGCAGCCACTCAATTTGCAAATATACTGTCAGCAGCATTTTGTTTGTCCAGCTGAGAGCTTTCCTGTGAAGCTAAGCAGTTCTGTCTGTGTTACTTAGTTGTTGAGATATTCAGAAAAGTATGACGTATGACAATATAAATAAATATTATATTAACAAAAATTAATATCTCTCTACCTGCACTAAATAGAGGTCAAATAGCAATACAGTGATGTTTAGTACTTTGTATGCAGCATGGTTTTGGAATTATAAATGTGAGTATGAACAAGTAGTATTTGACACCTAGAGGCATTAGTAGTAGAAACACCTGGAGGTGTCACTCAGCTGAAACAAGTTAAATATGCACTCTAGAAGCAAGGTATCACTAACTTGCACTTATTGCATAATCTGCCTTAAAAAGGAAGATATTACGTAAAATGCATGCTTTATATGCAAAGTTATATTAGCTGGTCAGACTGTAATTCATTTTCAGTTTCTGCTACTCAGATGAATGCTCAAGATATTGGGAAAAATAAGACAAATAAAGCCAACAATTTGTTTTCAACTAAGCTACAATGGTATGTGGGCATTATCACTATGATATGCCAGACTGCAGATGAAGCAAAATGTGTTTCTTTTTTAAAGATTGGGATTTGGCTTGGAAAATTGGAAGGATAATGAGATTGTATGACAAAGTGTTATTCATGCCACAGAATTCACCAACCTCTGTATAGACATACACATCGATAATATGAAATTAAAGGCTGTACTTATACAGCCAAGGAATTGGACCTTATTCATTCTCAATATGATATACATATACATATACATATACATATACATGTACATATACATATACATATACATATACATGTACATGTATACATCAGTAATTATTTGCAGTGTATGGTATTTATGAGAACTGATATCTGTGCATGTTATTGCACTGCAGCATTAGCTCATGTAAGCGTTAGAACTGTTCTGCCCTTTAGAATTATTATGCTTGAATGTGTGGTTACTACATATAAATATTTTCCAAAGTGGTTTGCTGTTGAAGTAACTAAATTTTTGTTGCACTATTTGTGCTTTGTAATTGTACATATTTCTTACAAGATGTTTTTGTTGTTCTGCTACTAACATAATATACTATATTACATTATCAACTACCTTTCCTGTTTCTAATATTTCTATAGTAAAGTTGCCACATCTTTTCATTGTTGTAATTGTTAGAAATTGTAATATTGCAGTATCATTTGCAGTGTTATACCCCTCATTACTATACACAAGCCTATGTCTACTTCAAATGTGTCACAGGTTTACCGTGAGAGTTGCAATGCTAAATACATGAGCTATGTGGTGTGGATTCCTCATACAATGATTTTTGTTTGCTTTTCACTCATTTGAATCAAGCAGTCAACACAAATACAGTGGATATAAATAGTGTATATAGTCCCTGTTAAAAATGCCAGGTTTTTATGATATAAAAAAATGAGACCACAATAAATCATTTCAAAACTTTTCCCACCTTTAATGTAACCTATAACCTGTACAATTCAATTGAAAAACAAACATATCTGTTAGGTGAAAATATAAAAAATAAAAAAACATACAATAACCTAGTTGCATAAGTGTGCACACCCTTAAACTAATACTTTGTTGAAACACCTTTTGATTTAATTACAGCATTCAGTCTTCTTGGGTAGGAGTCTATCAGCATGGCACATCTTGAATTGCCAATATTTGGCCACTCTTCCTTGCAAAAGCACTCCAAATCTGTCACATTGCAAGGCATCTCTTGTGTACAGCCCACTTCAGGTCACCCCACAGCTTTTCTATTAGATTGTCTGGGCTCTGACTGGGCCATTCCAAAACTTTAATTTTCCTCTGGTGAAGCCAATATTTTGTTGATTTGGATGTATGCTTGGGGTCATTGTTGTGTTGAAAGGTAAAATTCCTCTTTATCTTCAGCTTTCTAGCAGGTGCCTGAAGATTTTGGGCCAAAAGTGACTGGTATTTGGAAATGTTCATAATTCCCAACACCTTGACTATAGCCCCAGTTCCAGCTGAAGAAAAGCAACCCCAATGCATGATATTGCCACCACATGATTCACTGTGGGGGACGGTGTTCTTTTGATGATGCGAAGTGCTGTTTTTGCGCCAAATGTACCTTTTGGAATTGTGGCCAAAAATTTAAATCTTGGTCTCATCAGACCATAACACATTAAATTTTATGTATTGTTTTGCAAATTTTAGCCAGGCTGGGTGTTTTTCTGTGTAAGAAAAGGCTTCTGTCTTGCAACCCTACCCCATAGACCAGACATACGGAGAATACAGGAGATTGTTGTCACTTGAAGTACACAACCAGTACTTGCCAGAAATTCCTGCAGCTCCTTCAGTGTTGCTGTAGGTCTCTTAGCAGCCTCCATAACTGTTTCTTGTCTCGTCTTTTCATCAATTTTGGAGGGACATCCAGTTCTTTGTAACATCAGTGTTGTCCCATATTTTCCCCACTTTTAGATGACTGTCTTCACTGTGTTCCATGGTATATGCAATGCTGTAGAAATTGTTTGTACCCTTCTCACTGATATCTTTCAACAATGACATTCCTTTAATGCTTTGTAAGCTCTCTGTGAACAATGGCTTTTGCTGTAGCAGGCAACAGAGTAAATGTCAGGAAAATCCTGCAAGGACAGCTGAATTTTATTTGGGTTTAATCACAGTCTCTTTATTTGATGGCAGGTGTGTACCCAACAGGACTGAATGCTGTAATTAAAGCAAAAGATGCTTCAACAAAGTATTAGTTTGAAGGTGTGCACACTTATGCAACCAGCTTATTGTACATTTTTTTATTTTTTATATTTTTCCCCTAACAGACTTGTTTGTTTTTCAACTGAATTGTACAGGTTATAGGTCACATTAAAGGTGGAAATAGTTTTGAATTGATTTATTGTGGTCTCAATTTTTTATATCACAAAACCTGGCATTTTAACAGGGGTGTGTACAATTTTTATATTCACTGTAAATCTTACGTTTGCATTTGGTGCAGTTAAATATGGTCTAGTGTTTTAGTGGTCTACCTCACTTTAATAATGTATTAGTTTTAGAGGTGGTTATACTATATTGCACAAAGCTCTTACTTTTAGAATATTTAGGGAAAGGCACTTATAGAAATGCCAGCTGCCTGACATTAAAGATGTTATGCTTGAGAAGAGTTTATGCCTAGTACCTTGTTAATGGCGTGACCCTAATCTAGTTAAATTGCATTTTTGTCTTTGACCTTTACTTAAGGTTCTTCCACACACAGCCATAATGCATTCTACAACAGGACTGTGTCACAGACCTGCCTGTTCTAGTATGGCTGCCATGAGGTGTGTGTGTGTGTGTGGGGGGGCAAAAACTCCTTCCTGTGGATTCTGAAGCTCTTCCACCAGTCAAATGCAAACTATAAAGCTTTTGCTACTGAGTGCATATCACATATCTGTCACATCAAGATGCAGTTATAGTCAAGAAATTATGACTGACAGATACTCCTGGCATATAAAGAAACAGAACTGAGGAAGAGATAGCTCTTAAAGGTAAGTTTTGCAATTTAGAGAATTTACCTGAACATATGAGATGTTAGCTTATTTGAAGACTTTGCTGGATTAAGGTTTATACTTTATACCCTAGAAACTCAGGATGTGAATATCATATTATTTCCAAAAAGATTGCATAGATTTATTCATTTGGATAGTCCCAGGTATAGCAGACATCTTGCACAAAGTTAGGAAGCGATGCATAATTCACATGTGCAGGATAAAGCAATCATTCACCAAGAAGAATATGAGCAATAATGGTCAAATACTATGCAATGGTCTAGTCTAGTCAGGACCCTGTGGTCATCTCAGTGATGCAGGAACAATTATCTCAGGTTGTTCTACCAAAACAAACAGTACAGCCAGACTGTGACCATAGTTACTATGCCACAGCCTCAGATAATAACCACTCCACCAGACATATGGATCTACTGTTCTTGAATCCCTTCCTTTAGAATTCTATATGTCCTTTAAAGATGTACTTTCAACACTGTTGATACAGGTAAAAATGCAACAATTAAAGCAGATAATCCCAAACTTTCTTGAAGATAATCTATGTTGATACCCATTATTAACGTAGTTAAGAATCAGTTAATCATAAACTCCTGTCATCCAACTGTAGTCACAAATGTGCACGCTAAGTTATTTATGATAATTCTGGCATGTTCAACAGTGAATATCGTCGCTACGATAATGCATCATCCAGATCAAGTTGTCTCTTTAAATTCAGGCTTATTACAATGACAGTCTCAATGCAAATCATCTTTTAAACTGAGATCATAGGAATTTATGTGGGAGATATTTCTCAAATGTTAGTTTTCACAGGACATTGAAAATGAAGAACTTTAAAGATGCTGAACATTATTTTTTGGTTTGAAGGTTTACTGAAGATTAGCTGTTGTCTCTTGCATCCCATACAAGTATTACAAGGCATTAAAAGGTAATTCACTGCACTCCCAAATGTATTTATCCTGTGTATCTAAGTGACAGTTTAGAATGTTAGGATTAACCCCAAAATATAAGGGCTTAACTAATAGTACCATTCACTCCATAATGCAAATTTATTATGACAATGTCTTGCTGAGACTTACGTCCTGGCTAATGTCACTACATGTGGTATCAGATCTAGTAGCTGATTTTTGCATTTTCTTTGAATATGTTTTTAAGTCTGGAAAACTGTGAGACTTCAAGTACAGTTTAGATCTATGGCAGAAATTTTGTATGTAGCATTTTCAGATAAATATGATCCTCTTCCTCTTTAGAGTTTATTTATTCCTCCCCTGAGCTGTGGCACCATCTTTAAATACTAAAAACCTCTGCTGGACTACATTCTGTTTCTTTCTGTCCCAGGGGTGTCCCTCAGTAGTGTGTACAACTTCAAAGAGCCAACAAAAATAAAACAAAACAAAAAACTGAAGCAACTGCCTGCATACAAGAACATGGAGAGCAGACCCCTGTACAAACCAGTAAGAGCTACTGCAACTCCTACTTTTATCAACAGACTATGAGCAGTAGCTAATAGTGTAGTCCTATTATAATCTTCTCTCTGTGATACTCCTACTGATTTCTCTGTTGTGCACACTACTGGACCCCCCCTTTTCCTCCCATTTATTGTAACAAATATATACATTTTTTCCAAAGCTTTGCACTTCTTTTATATTCTTATATTTTATTTATCTTATATATTACATTTATTTTATATTCTTATAATTTATTCTCCCATTTACTGTAAAAAAATTATACAGTTTCCCAAAGCATGACATTTATTTTATATTCTACTTCCCTGATGTTCTACTAAATCTGCTTTTGAATTCACATAGATAAAAAGGCACCTCTAGGTACTGACCTGGGCTAGCTGGTTGATTGTTTTTCTCTTCTTACAGCTTTCTCCAAGTCCTGGTTCAAAGCCTCCCCCTTTTCTTGTTCTCCTAACATAAGTCTATTCTAAGTTTCCTAGCCCTGTTAAACCTGTTTTCTCACAGCTTTCTCCAAGCCCTGGCTGTTAGCCCCCACCCTCTTCTCTCAGTCTCCTACCATAATCTTATTGTAAGCCTCCCAGCCTTGTCAGTCCTGTCTATTCCCTCCCTCTTCTTCTTCTCGAGAGTTTACTTATTCCTATCTTGTGCTACAGCGCCATCTTTAAATACTTAAACTATATGCTCCCCCTCCAGATTTCCTACCTTACTGATAGTTTTTTTCCAGATAGCAATTCTACAGTTGGTTTCAAACCACTCCATTCACCCTCACTGTGCTCGGGCTCACTCTGCTCCCCTGTCCTACCCCCATTCCCAGCAACCCCCACATCAATTACATTTATACTTACTCTAGCTCCTCCCCCCTTCCCCACCACCCAATTATCCTACTCCAGTTACCCTCTCATTACACCACTAGCCACACCTCTTCACTTCCCCTCACATTACACCATTAGCCGCACCTCCAAACAAACCTATACATACCCACATCTTAACTCACGTCATCATTACCCCATCAATACAACCACTTCTCCACCATCACATCTCACTATTGCACATTAATTCTCACTCCTTTAGTCACTCACATCCCATACTACAATGTCCATCTCTACTATCACTGCTCTACTTACCTTATCACTCTCTTTCAATATCCTACTACATCTAACCTTTCCACATCATTCTTCTACCTCTTCCTCCCACTGCCCATAATCCTCTCTCCCCATACAGTCTGAAGACACCACTTTCTTCTCACAAATTTCAGTCAGCCTTTACAACACAAGCATATTATGTACCAGAGTAAAAATTCTCCCGCACCATCACCACAATATTTTCTCTCTAAATTATCCAATCAAAGTAAAACTGAAACTAGAATACACTACTCTCCCATATCCTGTAACAAATCTATTGCTATGAGGAGACATACATCCCAACCCAGTCCCATCTCCTCTCCTCTGCAACCTCCCAACTCCCATAAATCAATAAACTTCACTACAATTAACATACAAAGCATCAGAAATAAAATACCTGACTTCCATGCATGGATAGTCCATAACAAACCCGATATTATTGCCGCAACTGAAAATGGCTAAAACCCTATATTAAGGACATAGAATTCTTTCCCCCAGATTTTGACTGTCTTAGGGCCAACAGACAATGAAAAAAAAGGTGGAGACATCTCTCTAATATACCGCATGTCCTTCACTATTGTCCCATATACAAAACCCATCCCACAGTTCTCCACACCTGAACTTCTAAATAACTGCAAAAACCTCTGTGTGATAGTCATTTACATTCCCCTAGGCAATAACATCCCAATTCTTGAGGAAATCCTTGCCTGGGCATCTACTAACATAAAAAATGAGACTATCATACTGGGAGATGTAAACATCAACTGGCTAAACATGTCCCCACAGCACTCTAACTGCAATATCAATCTATACAATTTGACCCAGCCAGTTAACACCATAACCAGGCCTAATACGATTAATACTAATGGCTCAGTACTAGACTGGATTTTAGTGTCTAAGATCACATCTGCTGGTACACTCACCAATAGTATAAGTGACAACTTATCGGGCTTTATATGTGAATGTACCACAACAATTAATAAACATCAGTACAGGGTTACCAGAGATGAATCCCAGTTCTGTCCATCTAGCTTTAACCAAAGGTTGCTTAGCATCATCTGGGATGCATTAAAATCACTTCCCCTTGATGAGGCAGTTGAGTTCTTCAACTCAACCTTCCGCAGCATAAAAAAAAATCTCTCTCCCCTTAGACAAAAGAGACTAAAGACCAATCATGCCAGTTGGCTAACAAGATCACGTAAGGATCTCATGAAACACAGGGACAAATCATGGAAAATCTGGCAAAAAAAAACAAAAACCCATCTGACCTCACCCAGTACAAACAGCTCTGAAACCAGGTTAATCTCCTAGTACTACAAACAAAAAGGAACACTACCCTACATTACAAAATCAACACAAGCAAAACCCAAAGAAATTCTGGAGCTCTCTCAACTCTTTATTAAACCCAGGCTGTAGTAATAATACTTGCCCAGACCCAAATAAAACACTAATTGAAATTGCTGCAACCTTCAACTCCTATTTCATAGATACTATAGCCAATCTAATTGCTACCTTTCCCAAGACCAACTTGTCCACCACAGAACGCTCTGCAGCTAACACCAGTACACCCCCTATTCCCAACTTTACCCTGTCACCTATACCCACCTCGACTATTAAAAAATTGCTTCTAAAACTCAAACAATGCACAAATGCCCCTGACAATATACCCACCAAATACCTGCAAATCTCAGCCATTCAATTGCTTACCCTATCACTATACTTTTCAACAGATCTATCCAAGAATCCTATATACTCATCATCGGTAAAAAAAGCTTATATCCTCCCTCTACACAAGGGGGGGGGAGTTCAACACAGACACCAAGAACATCCGTTCCATTGCTATACTATCACCCATCTCTAAGATTCTGGAAAAATGTATTCATTCTCAACTTCTTCACCATCTGAATCACAACCACAGCCTCGCCCCCACCCAACATGGATTTAGGCCAGGACATAGTATCATCACTCCCGTCATATCCTTCATGGACACTGTCAACCGAGCCTGTGATGCTGGTAAAACTATATCTTCACTATTTCTTGATCTTCCTAAAGCTTTTGATACTATATCCCACTCTCTCCTTCTAACAAAACTCTCTAACATGGGTACCTCACCTCAAACTCTAAACTAGTTTACTAATTACCTCACTAACAGGCAACAGTCAACTAAATGGCAGAACTCTTGGACCCCTTTCCTAAACACCACCATTAATGGTCCTCAAGGCTCCATTTTAGGCTCACTTCTGTTTAGCATATTTATCAATAACTTCCGCACAGCACTTTCTTAAGGCTCAGTCATCCAGTATGCAGATGACTCCACTATCATCTGCACTGCAAAATACTCCTCAGAACTGCACCAATTCACCCAAAACACCCTCACCTCCACAGAAATGTGGAAGTCTAAAAATCATTTTGCCCTGAACCCCAACAAAACCAAACTAGTAATCTTTGCCCCCAAAATGTCCACACCCCATACAAAAAAAGAACTTCACCATCCAATCCCTAAATGGTACCACCACTGACATTGTACCTAAAACTCCTAGGTGTCATCATAGACGAAAACCTCACATTTGACCTGCACATCCAGTCCAATGTCAAAAAGACACATCAAAAGCTTGGCACTCTCTACTGACACACACATCTACTCAGTGCATCAGCCCAACTTTTCCTTGCCTCTTTTCTTCCTATTACACTCTCTTTTATACGGTGCCCCCATCCTCACCAACACTCAGTCCTCTCTAAAGTCCAAACTAGAATCATGCTACAACAAAATTGCTAAGTTTGTAACTAATGCCTCCTACTCATCTCACCACTGCTTATCATTAGGCAACCTAAAATGGCTTGAACTCCCCAACTATCTCACCATTATCCAACTAACTACAGCTCACAAACTCATTCATAATCCAGCCATGTGCCCTGCTCTATCTTCTCTACTTACTTTATACCATCCTAATAGACCACTCCGATCCAACAACCAACTGCTAGTAAATGTAGAAAAAAACCCTTTACCATCGCAAAACTTTGGAACTCCCTCCCCCAACACTTAGCTCGACCACTCAGTAACCCTCTTCAAGACATTTTTGAGACAACACCTCTCCTCCTCTTGGCTGTGCACATGTGCTAACACCACATCTCATATAACCTAACCTCAACCATCACAACTATTCTCACCCCCACTCTACTACTCTGGCATCCTCCTTTCACATCCACCTGTCTTTTTACTTACTCTGCCTCTCCATCCTGTCCACTTCCCTCTTCTACTAGCCCTCATTGTCCTACCATTGATCTCTCCTGTCTACTTCCTTCTCTTCCTAACCCTTATAGACCTACCATTGAACCAGGCGAGACATTCAGGTACTCTCGCAGCCTACCTTAATATCATACTACCACTTACATCTGCAACAATTGCTGATTCCTGCAACAGGACTCCTATAGCCTATTGCTCAGCTATTACACCTCCTAAATGTGGAAAAGTTTAAGTACCTAGTCTCTAACTAATTCCTATATCTGCTTTGCATCCACTGCATGAAGTGTCCTATATAAATTTTGCTAGCTGAAAACTACTCATATGGAATGTTCTCATGTATATACTCTGTATTGCTTGTATAATATCTTTGATTTGAGAATGATTACTTACGTACTGTTTTTTTTTCACCAATTTTATAAGCTGCCAATAATATGTACTAAATGTCTTTATTAATGTAAATTCTGAATTGTATGTGAAATGTTTATATGTGGATCTTTTCTCCCCGGGACTCCACTGAAAATGGGTACTTCTGGCCCAGCTGGACATTCCCAGTAAACAAATGTAAATAAAATAAAATAAATACATAATAAAAAATATGAATTTCTATAAAATATCCTGAGATTTTCTTAGGTATGTCATGTTACCAGATGATGCAGATACGAATCCACACATACAGATAACTGACAACCAGTTTACTGAATATATCATACAGTCCAGGTTATCTGAAATTTTCATTATAAATTATATAGACATTCTGATGAAAAAGCAAATTACAGGAATGACTGACTAGAAAATTATTCTTGCATACAAGCTAGTCTCATTTCTTGGGGAGGGAAACATTCTTCTTTTGCATATTTGGGGACACATACTCAAAATGATCAAGTAGATTCCCCGGCACACATTCAACTGTATTTTTTGATTTGTTCATTAGAGGTAACAGATCTGAAAATGAATGCGGTTCTTACGTTTAGGGAAGAAGAATGAAACCCTCTGTATAGTCATTTCTCCTGATGCAGCAAGCGAAACAGTCTAGTGATTGATCTTTAAAGAACATGTTACATATATATATATATATATATATATATATATATATATATATATATATCAAAAGCTTGAAAATGTGGTCAGCAAGCAGAGTTGTAACTAAAATTGCAAATAAAAGTAGTTTATTAGTAGTCAACTAATAAACACAATCGTTTTTTAAAACTAAATGCCACAATGCCACCAGATATAAATGAACACGTTTCAGTTGTACCCATCATAAAAATCAGAGCCCAAGAATTAATAGGCCTCAGTGGGGAAATTAAGTTTTTATTAAGAAAATTGTATTAAGAACATTTTATAGTTTTCCTTGCCAGTTATGTTTTTAAATTGTGTGGTTTTTGAATGATGTAACTTTAAAAATGGATTGTTTTTACTAATTGATTAATTGAAGTCACATGCATGGTTTGAAATGTATTTGAGTAGTTTTTCATTTGTTAATTTTGTTCTGAAGAAGTCCCAGTATTACAGGGACGAAAGCGCTTGACTGTTTTTATTTTAATAAAGCGTTTTATTTGGTAGATTCCAGGATTACTTTTATTTGGAATTTTAGTTACAACTCTGCTTGCTGCCCTTCTGAGTGAGTTCTTATTTTGATTTGTTGGGCTTTGAAGTGCCATTTAAGTATTTATATAAAGATATATATATATATATATATATATATATATATATATATATATATATATATATATATATATATATATATATGTCTACTTCTAGATTTGAAATGTAAATAAAAAAATAAAAACAAAAAAAAATTATTTTTATGTTTTTGCAGAAGCTCCTGCACCCCCACACCCCCACACCCCCTGCTTATTAAATATACCAACTCTGAAATCAGACTACAGTGAGGAAAACTGTAAATATACCCTTCTGCACTGCACAGCGACCTCCATATAAATGGTTCAAAGTTTCAAAACTTTGATCTTCTGGTCTCGACGATAAGAAATTCAAAGTTTTAAAACTTCAAAATTTAGAAGTAGACCCATATATATATATATATATATATATATATATATATATATATATATGTGTGTGTGTGTGTGTGTATATATATATATATATATATATATATATATATATATATATATATATATATGTATTTATATATAGTCATATACAAATAAACATTATGTATGTATGTATGTGTATATATATATACATATATATATATATATATATATATATATATAGGCGCGTGCACACACACACACACACACACACACACACACACACACACACACACACACACACACACACACACATATATATATATTTCCTATGTATATGCAATATATATCATTGCATTGCTGGACATTATTCTTTAATTATAGCTTCATAGATTCATAGATAAGTACTAGGATAGTTATCCTTGCATACCATTTTAAGCCAAGGCAATTTCCCTTTTTGTGCTCAAATTAACCTATCCCATTTGGTTAGAGACTGGCCTTAGCCCTCCCTTGGGCAATAATTATATATTACCCCTAATGAGAAAAACTGAAATTGGACCATACATAATTTCAGGGCGCCCTTGCATGGGATAAACCATTAAGGAGCTGTCTTTGTCCACTAGTAGTATAGTCTGTAGTCCTGGGTAAATTTTCTGTTTCCCATCCATAGACCCAAGTTGTGCTTGAGTATGGACAGGGATGAACTTTGGTCTATGTAGATGGGGATTGTTTTCCACAGCATCAGTATCCTCTGTGAGATATATCTGTCTTACCAAACCATTTTGCTGATGTTGCAGAAGTAGTTTGGATCCTTAAACTTGGTATTTCTAATGCCATTTGCGTTGCTAATGTGAGTAAATATGTCAGTGAATGGTTGGAGGATCCTTTACATGCCAAATATATGTCACTTCTTAGCAGTCTGTAGGATACCAAGCATAGTGACAGGGATTTGAGTCAGTCCATGTAGGACACAATGTTTAATCTTTGTATCATTTTAGCAAGGTATCTCTGTGGGTATTTCATTTGTTCCTTGTGTCTGGACATATACTTGCCAAAGGGTGCATTATATTCAAATGCTGGCCTAATGAGGGTTGAATAAAGGGGGAAATGACATCCCTAGATCTGGACACAATTCCTTTGGTTGTAAGCTGTGCAATATAGAAAAACTTTCTTACAACAACGGACATGTTTGTCAAAAGTTAGGTCTCTATCCATATATGTTCCCAAATCCTGAACAACTGGGTCATCCTTTAGGGGTGTATTGTAAATGTGATAGTTCCTTGGGTAGATCCCCTCCCAAAAGATACATTAATGCATTTTTGCCATTTAGTTTCAATCCATGATTTTGTACCAGTTATTTATTTGGGACAAACATTCCTGCAGGATGGCTAAGTCATTTGGGATGCAATGACTGCTCCTGGCTTGCAATTATTTACAAACTTAGCCAACCAGAGCCCTTTGCCATTAGCCTTTAGTTTAGAAAAGTAGATACCAAACAGGAAAGGTCCCAGCACAGAAATTGGGGGGGGGGACTCCACTCATGATTGGTCCTTTTTTGGTCATCAAATCCCCTATTTTCATTTCTTGCTTCCCATCTTTGAGCCAGTTGGCAAGCCAGTAGGTGACATAGATGTTTATATTCAGTGTATTTACTGTTTCTACTATGACTGTGTGGAGAATTGTGTCAAAAGCTTTGGCCAGGTCAAGGCATGTGGTGGGTAACATTTTGCCTTCATCCATTGCTTTGGTAACCTTTTAAGAAAACACCAGGTTAAGTATGAATGACCTTCCCTTGACAAACCCAGACTGAGATGGGCCCAGTATTTTGAGGTTCCCTAAGACCCGATTGATTAGTTCCATGATAATTCTTTCCATGGCTTTTGGCAAGAGGCTGGTCAGACTTATGGGTCTGTAATTGCCTGGGTCTATGGAAGGTTATCCCTTATACATAGGAAGACGTGTAGCTGTTTTCTGTTTGCTTCATAAAAAAACATCTATGGAGGCTGAGATTAAACAGTGTTGTTACTGTTGTGGCTAAATCATGCTTCATACTATTTAAGATTCTTCCAGGGATATTCCAGGGACACAGCAATGCAGTATTTTTTCCTTTTGATGGTACTTTTAAGATATGGTCTCATGTGATAGCTGGAGAAAAGCCAATTTCAGGTATATTTTCTGGGAGAGGCTGAGTGGAAAGGGAGTAAAGTTAGAGCTAAATTTATTTAACAATAGGTTTGTTATATCTGCAGCTTCAGTGTAGGTAACGTAGTTCATAATCAGCTCAGTGCATTACCCCATTGTAGTTTTGAGATTACAAACAAAATTAAAAAATTCATTGTGATTCTCTTGACTTTGGCAGCTATTTTAATTTCAAACTTGGCTTTAGCAGATTTTATTAAGTTCCTGAGTAGTTTGTTTATTCCAGTGACAAGGGCTGTTACTTTCATTCAAACGTTTTTTCCTTTTATTATAAAGCTTTTTGATATTATGGTTCCCCCACGTGGTGTTATTTATATGGTTTGTCTTATACTTTTTTCCTAATATTTCTGCATGTTTAGTGGAGTTAATTGGGTTTGGTAGGGATTTGAAGCCTGACAATGTATCACTTAGGAGTAGGTAGTTTGTCTTAAAGAAATTTCTAAAGGTACCTTAGCTGGAAGGCGATCTCAGGGATTCAATTGTTTTTTGAAGGAGACTGCTTTACGATCACACCTAACAAGTGATGAAGATATGCAAGGGATGGTGCAAGATGCTGCCATATTAGAAAGGACAAAATCAAAGATGTTATTTCCCCCAATGGGTATTCTAACTGTTCCAGGGAATTTGCATTGACAAAGTCCAGAAATCTCTGTGCTTGTGCAGTAGCTGAGGTGTAGGTTCCCCAGTCTATAGCTGGATAATTTAGATCACCTAGAAAAATGGTATTTGGTTTAATACTGAGTGATTCTAGTTCAAGTATATAGGATTTGTGGCTTTCCTGTTTCATAGCAGGAGTTCTATAGCTATCTAATAAATGGAACAGGACCTTTCCTGACACAATTTCATATCATAACTGAAGAAAATCTTGTACTTTCATTTGGTTTCTGTAGTGATCATACACTTATATTCTACTTTATCTTTTCTAATAGTAATCTTAAGTTCCTTGCTGGTAGATTTCAGTGTGTTATTCAGATAACAGTAGTGATCGGGGTATTTCTTATAACTTTTATTTTGTTTCTTTCTTTTTCTATATAATTTACTAATATGGGATTTCAATCAGACAGGTTTCTACTAAAATTACTATTTTATTTAGAGAAAACTGATACTTACTCTTCTTTGCTACTGTTTATATTTTGGCAAAAATCAGAGAAGCATGTGACAGCCCTCACAAATGGTTCCATCTGATGGGGATTGTTGGGAATTTTCCATAAGTTTTCTATGAGGTGAAGTATGTTTGCCTTGGTAAAGTCTGCAAAGATGTTCTCATTTAGTGCTGAGTGGTATGACTAGGTCTGGAAGAGAAGACAACTGACATGTCGTCATATTTAACATGGCATTAAAATGCAGGTTAAAGGACAGGCAAGGTTTTTGTAGGTAATGACCAGGTTAAGGACACTGGGGCTTCCAAAGGGTAATTTTCCATTTTAATTCAGTAAAGCAGTATTAACAAAATCTAGGAAATACTGAATGTATCCACTTTTACAGGTGTAACTGTACCCATTAACACTTGTGTAATTAAAATTCCCTGGCAAGAAAGTATTTATGTTAATATTTAACCCCTCTCTGGTTCTAAGCTAATTTCCATAATATTTGGGGACATTGATGGAGATCTGTCTCTAGAAATAGAGTTTAGGTTGGATTTATTACTAGTGACTTGGATGTATTGGACCTCCAAGTTAGGGTTGAGGGTAATTTGACATGAAGTAATGGTGTTTCTAACAAATACAAATATACTACCCTACAGATATTGAAGTTCCTGATGGTGTGATAGATGCTTAACCCTGGTACAGAACATAAAGAATAATGTCACTGCATTGAACCCATGTCTCAGTACCTTCACAATAACGAATGCATTTGAGTTGTAAAACACATAAGGTTCAGACATCTTCCTATTTAGAATGCTTGAGCTAAGTAGTGCCAGCAGGATATTGTCCTAATTGTAGTATTCCGGCAAATTTAGTTTCTTAATTAAAGTCACCTTGAACAAGTCTTAGAATCCATGTGAATGGCTAAAGGTAATACCTGCATATGTCCATTTAACAAATCAGGCTGCATTCTCATTAGTGCCTAGTATGAACTATGTGATCCACTACTTAAACTCTTCAACTTCAACCTTTTCACAACATTTGTGCTTCATGTCTGGAGAACAACCATTGGGACCCCTTTTCATAAGGGTGACCCTCTACAGACTTAAGTATTTATAGGCCCATTAGCTTTAATAGACTTATATGGAGAGCCATAGAATTTATCATAACAAAATTAATTTCAGCAGGTGTAACTTAACTGGTGTAAACTTCAGTCACTTTGGTTATGTGAAGGGTATGTTCTGTCTCCTTAACCAAGTAATTATCTTTGAAAAGTTACAGAGGCTGCAGACAGTCGTCACTCACTGCATGCCATTTATCTTGACTTGGCCAAGGCTTTTGACTATCTTCAATGTTGGTATTGTTAAAGGAAACAGAATATAATGTAAACCTACATGTTATCCACTGGATTGCAAACTGGATATTCACCAGATCTCATGTTGTGACCGTAGCTTATAGCCTCTTTGAATGCATCCATCCTCCCTAAATATAGTTATAATTTCTGTAATTAGTAGGCTAACAAAAGGACCCATGCTGGGCACTCTCCTGTTTAACATTTATTTTGCAGACATTTGATCCAATATCTTAGATGTGTAGTTGACTATGTCAATTGATGGCAGCAATCCAGGTACTGTTATCCTGTTATCTATAAATACTTAACAGCTGCAACAAGAGCCTGGTGTACAGAAAATGGTTTCTAGCTAAATGTAAAAAAGTACAGGATATTTACATCAGGCAATAAAGTTGTTTCCACTTTAAATGTTATAAATAGTACTCCTCTTCAAAAGATGCTGCCTTAAGAGACCTGGTTACATTTGTGGACAAAACTTTCTTGATAATCATATTTGCACTATGGTCAGGAAATCTTATAAAATGTTCTTGTTAATTTCTTAGGGAATATGTTCAAGATCCAAATAACTCATTCTATCACACTGTACTCTTAACTTACAAGACCCACTGTTGAACACAGTGCTTACTTTGGTATGTATAAATTCAATCATATCCCTCAACTGGAAATCCCTCTGATATATCTAACCAAGAAAATTAAAGGCCTTAAATCCTTCAACTACATGATAAATTAGCATAAATCTCCTTGTACTCAGTATCTTACAGGGTGCTCTGAGGTGAACAGTGTCTTGCTTTTCAAGCATCATAAATCCAATCTTATTTGACCTCTTACTTCTTTGCAAAGATCGTGATAATGGCTCTACACACATCAGCAACAGTGATCTAAATCTATACTAACAGACAGACAAATTCACAAATCAGCATATTCCCAATATATGGAATTATTTATCAATACATGCTAAATAAAGTTCTACTCTGACTATATTTAAGTGTAATCTTTTTTAAAACATTGTTATTAAATTTTTAACAAGAAAATAATCATTCACATAAATGTAATAAAGAAGTTGAATAACAATACAAAGAACAGAAAATACACAACTAAAGTATTTACAAATGTGTCTACTAGATAAATTTTAACAAGATAGTTTTAAACATTTAAGTTTTTATTGAAGGTCTGGTAACTTCCATTCTAATAAGACTTTTAATTTAGACCACAGGTTATAAGATGATTTTATTCTTTTGGATCTTGATTTAATGTTCATGAATTCCAAGTGACATAGTTCAGTTGTGATATTCTTGAATTCCATAAACAAGGGAGAAGTCTTTTTACACAGTTAAGTACTGGAGCATTAAATATGATAAAAGATTTGAATAAAGCAAACGTATCCGAGAATAAAGCTTAAAGAAAACTATTAATATTATCCCAATAGGATTTAAGAACTACACAATCAAAAAGCATATGAGACCAATCTACCTTTGTCTCTAATTTACTTCTCCAACACTAAACATTTTTACTAATTCCATTTTGTGAGGTGTAAAATTTGTCCTGTACATCAATTTCCAAGAGAATGATCTCAATTTAAGTGAAGAAGTAGTTAGCTTAGATGATTCCAATATTTTTTCTTAGCATAATCAGTGGGAGGATTATTATTAATTGAAGAAAAGAAGATCCAATAATTCTCTGAGTGACTTTTTTTGTTTAATTTCTAATTATTTTATATATTTTTGAAAGCTTGCCATCATTAGGTGAGTTCTACTGTGTAAACATAATTAGAAAATTTAATAACTTCTTATCAATTACAAACTGCCTACAAGATTGTATTTCTAACTACATATCGTTACTTCACTCATATCTAATAATTAAGTAATCTATAGAATTCAGTTTATCCTTAGTCAACAACTGACACCAATAGATAAGATTTATATCTTTAAATAAGATCATGTTAGCAAGATTTAAGGAAAAAACATTATTTTGTGTGAAAGCAATAGCAAAGAGAAGAAACATCCAGAATTTATAGACTGTGTTTCTATAAACAACATTTCAGAATGTCTTTAATAAAAGTGACATGTAATGTGAAATATTTCTTTGGAGTTTATTTGTTGTAAAACATTTTTAATCCAGATAAGTGGATTGTTTAATATTAGCAATTTATTAGAATTATATATACTGTCAGCATTAAAGGAAAGGACTTCTTGAAACTTTTTTCATTTAGCTGAAAAATGTTCATTAATTGAGAAAAAGTTTTTATCACAGAAGAGACTGAATACAGTTCCACATCCAGTAAACTGATTCCCCCAGTAGACCAATCTCTGGTGTAGTGTGCTTTTACTCTAGATTTATTTGGAAACCACACAAACTTTAAAATCATTGAGCTAAATTATTTTATATACACTTTGGGAGGCTATAGAGATATGGATTGTACAATGTATAGCATCTTTGGTAATATAATCATTTTAATGATAGAGATCATCTCTTCCATTGTAAAAAAGAGTTATTCCCTTTACGTATAAGATTCTTTATAGAGATAGACTATTGTTGAAATTTGAGTCTATTTTGTCATTAATGTTATTAGCTAATGCTATTCCTAAGTAGGTTAACTGGTCTGTTTGTACCCAAAATGTAGTAAACTTCTTATTCCAATTATTAGTATTAGAATTACTAGGGAGTATTTTTATTTTACTATCATTAAAAATTAAATCAGATTTCTTTTGAAAGTTTTTTATAATGCCAAAAATACCAGAAAGAGAAGCATAATTTCCTTTAACAGTAAGAAGGATGTCATCTGCAAACAAGTGTATCTTAGATGTCACCTCAGGACTAAATTTAAAGCACTCAGTATCTGAATTTATCCTTATATGATTAGCTAAAGGTTTCATAACAAGGGTAAAGAGTAAAGGAGACAAAGGGCAGCCTTGCTTAGTTCCTCTGAGCATTTGAATGTTTTGAGAAGTGTAACTATCTATCTTAATGTATGCCTGACATCCTCTGTAAAGATAAGTAAGAAGTTGTATAAAGTTATTAGAAAAATGTAGTTCATCTAAGGTATAAAAAGATAATCCCAATTAACAGAATCAAAAGCACAATTTATATCCAAGCTAATTAGAGTTACATTTTCCTTTGAATTATAGGCAGAATCATTTATGGTTAATACACTCTAAATATTGTCATAAGTATTCCTGTTTAAAATAAAACCTGCTTGGTCTTCATCAACCAGCAATGGAAGCAATTTCTTCAGTCTAATAGCATAAATAGTCATAAATATTTTGTAGTCTATGTTTAAAAGAAAACATGGCCTATATTAAGAACATCTAGTAGGGTCCTTATCTGTCTTTAATACAGAAGAAATATGAGTATATTTCCAAGAGGGATGGACAGCAATGAAATCTTGACATAGGGAGAAGACTTTACGTAATAAAGTCAGAGATTATTTGGACATTATTTTATAAATTATAAATTTCAGGGATAATTCCATAATTACCAGGATCCTTATTGTGTTATAATGAACTAATCTGAAACTGAATTTCAGACATTGAAATTGGTTTATCAAGTGCATCAACCTGTAATTCTGATAATTTATTTTTGGTATATTTTTTAATAAATAATCTAAGTTCTTTATAATCTAATACAATTGAATTTTGATTGATTTTGGTGAAATATTCTCTAAATTCCATTAATATATCTCATATTTCAGTTACATTTTTCTTTTTCTTAGGTTTGTAAATCTCCTTAATATAAATAACTTTACTAAGTCTCTTAGCCTTGACAGCCAGATTACTCAAAATTTTAGAATTAATAGAACAGTTTATAAATTTGAACCTCTCTAAATTAATCATAGTCTTATGATTTAAGATTTCTAAATATGTAGTATATAAAGTGTTAATTTCTTCAATTTTATTGTTTTTACCTTTTTGATTGAGCAGTTTTAACTTATCAAGTTTCTCTTGAAACTCATTTAGTTTTCTGTCCCATTGCTTTTTTATTGCCATACCATGTTGTAACTTTGCCATACAGGTAAGCATTTAAAGCATCTCATACATCTATATCAAAAATATCTCCAGTACTGTTGGACTTAATAAAAGTTTGTGTTTCAGATGTAATGAAGTCCTTAAAATCTGTTAGTGTGGTTATATAAGCTGGAATTCTTTTAATCTGAATACAATAGTTTGGACTAATTTGTAATTCAAAAGAGATAGTGTTATTGTCCGAAAGGGGCGTGAAATTACTTTAACCTTACCTAAACTGTTAATCAACTGATTTGAGATATATACTCTATCAATCTAGAATATTTACCATGTCTATGTGAAAAAAATGTGTAGAAAAAAAGAGACTCTGGGTCAGAAAAGTTCTTAATATCTCTAATATGAAATGCATCAGTAAATTCATTGAAGTTGTTGATGGATGATAAAATGTTCCTTTTACCAGAAGCATTAGAATCTTTATCTGTTAAAATACAATTGAAATCCCCCGCCAAAATAATATTTCCTTTAGACACCTGAACTATTTGATTTAAATGTCATTTAATATATGAATTCCATTCCCAGGAATCCAAGAGATATTATTTAGAGTATATATTTTCCTATTAATTCCAATGTAACCGAACAAAACATGCCTTTATCATCTTTATATGTATCAATTATTTTAGTTAATGGTAAAGAATTATTCCATAGTATAGCAACTCCTCTCTTCTTTTGAAGATGATAAGAACTATTTAACACTGAATAACTTTTATTATTAAGTTTTTCTATGTTTTCAGATAAAAAATGCATGTCTTGTAGAAAAACAGCATGGGATTTAAATAGTTTCAAGTATTTATATAAACTTCCCCTCTTACAGCTATTATTCAAATCATTAATATTAATAGATATACATTTTAAATAAGACATATAAAGTATTAAAAGAATATGCAAGTACAATGACCATTAATTTATTTTTTTAAGCAAGTATAAGATTTCACTCCATCAGTATTGATATAAATATTAATAAACCTGAAGTCAAGACTATATGAAATATTAATGTTAATCACAATTGTAAAAAAGTAGACACCAAAAAAATAACACATAACTATATACAATAAAACTAAAGTTCTGCATCCCATTAACCCATTCTTAAAGTTAATAAAACTCCCAGCCTGAACAGCTTCACTGCTCAAGTCAACCACCCTACTAGCAATGACAGTTTATTCTCCTCTGCCACTTTACTGAAAAAAATATTTATAATTTAATGATATAAAATATAAAACAACTCATCAACCACAGTAAGTAAGCCTATGATAGTAGATATAAAATTATGACTATTTAGGGATCAAAAAGAAGTTATTCTAGTTACCATAAATTATGATTGATCAAGAAGTAAGTCAACAAAATATTAAATGTGATATAGTCATGTTTTATAAAATCAAAAGTTTAAAAAACTGTGACTGATATTTGATTTTTTTAAATGAATTACTATAGGCTTATTATAACAGTAACATTTTGGATATGAAAACATTTAATTGTAATCTTGAAGATTAAATGGGTAGACACATATTTACATTATGATTATCATCTAAAGTCCTTGTTGATTTGGGAGGTGAGTACTATTAAGTGCTTAAAAAGGAATATGAACTTTTAGCTGTGTCTTCTTAAAGATATGTATGGCTAGGCATCTTGTGGTCTTTGTGATCACTTGCCTTGTATAGTTTTTATGTCCTTATGAAGGCTAATGTAAATGGTAACAGAGAAGACTTTCTCCTAACATTTAAAATGGTTTCTGGGCATGAGTGCCAGCCTACAACTGAAAGAGACAGAGTGTTTTTTTTTTCTATCTGGAGAAGAACAGAAACACTATTATAGTCTAGAATTAGGAGCCTCCTAGTTCCACTGAATACTACTGAGTTTCCATTTGAGGGACATAGGTGGACCCCTACTTAAAACCAGAATAAGACACTGATGTTTGTTGTTAATTGAGGACTATATTACACATTTCCTAGAGACGTTCTTATGCTAGTGTTAATGTCCAAGTACAGATGTTCAATAAAGCAGAAATACCAACAGATATTCTAGCTGACCTTGGAGTGCCTTTTATGTAGGAATTACGTGGAAATGTGTTTTTTTAATCTGACAACTTTGTACTTCTATGTACCATCACCAAATGGATGGATATCTCAAATCTTATGTCTGCTATCAAAGAACCTCCCCCAACACACAAACACACACACACACACACACACACACACACACACACACACACACACACACACACACACACACACACACAAACACTCTCTCTTCTGATTTTATTGCATTAAATTTTTTTTTTTTTAATGAAAGACAGCCCAGGCAAACTCTTCATATAGCTAAAGAGACTACTTCTTTTAATAGTATTGTTGGTCATGTTCCAGAGTACCTTGAAATAATGGCCACTCTCTTATCTATTGTTAGAGAACACTTGGCATATAGTTACTGACCATGTTTCAGAATTTCAAGAAAGAATGTCCACCGTCTTACCTATTGTTAGAGTTAAAGTGTCCCAACAGTATATTTTCAATAGCAATGCTGCACTAAAAGATTTCTTACTAGGGAAAAGTATTACTCTTGGTTGTTACAGCAGAGAATAAATTCCTAGCTAGATGTCAAGAGGCATATGATGTGCTTCTTAAAATAGGTAGTGCAAATTATAAGCTAAAAAAATCAAGGGGAAAATAAACCTAACATATATGTCATATTCTTAATGGTTTGAAAGCCAGGAAAATCTCAAATGCCAACAGAGGTTCAGATTTCTTAGCTTGTACATAGACAAAACAATGTCAGTTCATAACAGGGTGGAGGTTTAGTGATTCCTTCAGCAAAATAAGGATGTATTTACTGCGTTAACAGGTGGGACTAACATGGTATTACAGGACATTATACACTCTCTGGGTAAAAAGTTAGTGTTATTCTTTATAGAATTCCTGCAGCCAAGAGAGAGAGAGACGTAATATGTCTAGAGATAAATATTCAAAATGACGTAATTAAAAATTCATATAGAACATGGAGTAGCCTGATTGTGCTAGTACCAAGTCTCAATGGCAGCATAACATTTTGTAATGATTTTCACTAGCTAAATAATATTTCAAAATCTGATACATAACCAGAGCCAGAGTTAGATGGATTGGTGAAACAACTTGAAACTTCCTACATGTTGGTATTTATATCACATTGACCTTGCAAAGGGTATTGGCATATTCCCTTAACTTTACAGAACAGGAGAAAAACATCATTTTCTACTTAGCACTGTCTATTCCAACACATGACCATGCCATTTTGTTTGTATGAAGTAGCAGTGGCACACCAGCCTCTTCTAAAATATTGAGATCCCATGGCTGATATGTTGTGACATATTTATCATCTTTGCTGAAAACTGGAACACTGATTTTCTAAAGTGCAAGTGGTGTGGGACACCTTCTGCAGGCAAGCAAGCTAATCCCACAAAATGTGAAATAGGAATTTTTGAAGCTCAGTATCTGAGATCTGCAAAGGTATGAGAGTTGTAAAGCTACCATTTAGATGAGAAAAGCAGTACAGAAATGGCCTCAATCAGTTTTTTAGAAGCAGATTTAAGCTTTTTTTTAGGACTGAGGTTATTACTATAAGTTGATATCTAACTTTGTAGTTGTAGTCTACCCTCTAATTTGACAGCCATAAGCTCCTGGCCCTATCCCTGCATTTTGTCTGCTACAAGCCATTGAGGGGAGATCTAGGTCTGACATACAAGGCATTGTCAGACTCCATTTTGATAGATATCCTGCATATCCGCAAAACAATCAGCATCAGAATTACCCATTCTAAAGACTTAAACCTTGCCTCTGTTATAAATAGGACCTGCTGGAGAGACAGGTATGTATCCCAGAGACTATACCTTTTCTGGAAAAAGGTCCCCATCCATGTGAAGCAGAGCTCCTTCCAAAATCAATTCAAGTGCATCTTGGCAAATTTGATGCGGAACAGGAAATTCATCCCTGGTTCAGCAGCTATGTCTCTAATGGACACCAGCAGCCTATAAATGGTTCACCCCCTAAGCCACTACTTACACTTATCAAATTTATGAGAACTAGTCAATGGTTTGGGATGCTTGGCTAGGCTTAAAAAGGCCTTTGTGCTCATTAGCCTAGTAAACACCTATGGAGCTATAAACAAATTATTTTCTGCTTAAATCTGATCTATAATAGGTGGAAGTCTGCTCTATTTTTCACTTCTGGAAGAAAGACTGAAATATTTAAAGATGGTATTTTGTGCGGTGCTCTACTGCAAGAACTATATTTGTTTCTGTTATCAATAAACCATGTTGTGAGCAACAGTAATGACCCCATAGACGTCAGAGGAGTTCAAAGGAAATCAAACCAAATAATTCCTGTTATTTACTTTAGATAACTCACTGCTAAAGTGAAGATATTCTGACTAAAATTAATGTATGTATTAGAGAAATTATAATTAAAAGGTTCACAAGAAAATTATTGTACATAATCACTCATAACAAGATGATAATCAGTTGAATTATTATGTAATAAACCTTTTCAGTGGTATGGATTATGGAAGAATTTATTCATGAATAAATACATTTTGCCTTGGTCCCATTCAATAAACACACATTACACCAAATGACATTTGATGACCTTTATTGAAATATATATATATATATATATATATATATATATAAATATATATATATATATGTATATATATATATGTATATATATATATATATATATATATATATATAAATCTTTATTGACCAACTAATATTTTTGTTTATTAACCATGGCATAAACATCCACGTATCTGTTATCTTAGGGCAGTGTGACCCTGCTCACCCCAATCAAGTAAGCAGCCTCCTTACTTCCACTCGCTTACTTTTACTTATCAAGCAGTGTCCAACCGCTTACTTGCATTTCTTAATGCAATGAAATAAACATGCAATCAAATAAGCAGAGTCCTCACCTCTGCTTGCTTAATTGTGCTTGCCAAGCAGCATCCATCTGCTCACTTGCATTTCCCAACTCACTGAAATTAACCTCCAGTACCAGACGGGGAACAGAAGAGGGACAAACCTGCCCCTCTTCTCCACCCATCAGCCAAACCAGGGAGTTCTCTCTCCTTCATACCAAGACTTCCAACAAATCCTTCTGAAAAAAACCTAACCGTACATTAAAAGGTTGATGCCAAACATCATTGAGTGTACTCCCTCCCCTCTAAATCAGACTGGATCCCTGTCGTCCAAAGTACCCAGTTGTCTAAGTAACTGAAAAAAAAAAAAAACAATGAGCCCTCTCCCTGCCACAGTAATATCCATACCATTGTAAAACCTCTGTGAATGAAATATATTATCATTTATCCTAACTACCAACTGCATCTCTGCAATTATTCCCAGGCATAACCTGCCAAGTGTACCACCAAGCAGGATATAATATCGAACTGAGATTTCCTCTCAACCAATTTATTAATCTAGCTATACACACTATTTAATATAAAACAAAACATTCAATGACCAACATAGTATTTGCTGACCAATGCACCATCATAATGAATTCACTACTCCATAATGCCAATACCTGCCAGATTATAACCCAATGAACCCCCATTTACCAAATTATCCCTGACAATAAAACTTAACTTGTCAGTAGCCATAGTGTGTAATTCTGCACTCTAGTAAACTTTTTTCCAACCCCTGAAAACCTATGACCCTCCCAACCCCCAATTTAATAAAACTACATAACCTAAACACCTTAATCTGAGCCAGCAGAACTGCTTTACCATGTTCCCAAAACCTAAACACAATTTAACAAGATCTTGAAATTCCCTACCATATACCTTCCTATCAAAAAGTGGCCCCAAAATCCTATAGGACATTCAATCATTCTGAGCCAACCTGAAGCACCCCTCCTGCAACATCAGTAACTCATACCACTGCCCTACTGTCCCAATGAAAATTAACCATTTCCCCCAAACTTCTACTAAACCTTCAACACCAACTAACTTTACGGGTCCTAATGTGAATTTTAACAGCAGTTCAATGCCTAATGGGACAAACATTGAGACCTCCTCTGGGCTTATTGGGCTCCCTAATGTGTCTGAGTGGCTTAATGCACAGCTGACTTTCGGTGATAAATGTGCTGACCGTGGTAAAGAAGGTCCGGCTGTAGGAGGTGAGTCTTTAATGGCTAAATTAAAATATTTTGATCGAAAATCTTTAAAGGCAAAAAAGTTGCAGTTGGGGATACATTATTTTGATGAGTGTAAAAAGCAGGGAGTTGTTTCAAAGGGGTTGCGGTCCTGGCAATATCCCTCTGGTTTAGAGGCAGGGACTGTTTTTATAATGATTTAATAGCACTCTTTAACAGACATGGTTCAGAGTTGATGGATGTTATGTGTAAACACTACAGAATTACAATTGAGACTAACTAAAGACATTACTGAGTTGAATAATGAAATTAGATTGCACACAAATTTTTTAAGATACCAATATGAGTATAAAAGAATGTTTTCATCCATAGAACAGCAACTGCCTAAGAACACAGAAGTTAAATTAAAGACGTTAAGGAGGGACATTAATAATTATAAAAGTGGAGTTGCTTATCCAACTCCACCACTGTCGAAAGGAAAAAAAACTTTTTGGTCATGTTGTTGCACAAAGTGCAGAACAGAATACGAGTAACATGGCCATTGGTTCCAAACCATCAGTGGTGGTTGATCCTGGGGTTAGCGAACTTAATTTGTTCGAGGAAGACTGGTGTGAGAATGTTGAAAGGGATCCCGTCACAAATAATAATGTGAACAGGGGTAACAACAGTAATAACAATGTGAGCAATGTAAATTCTTTTTCGAACAGAGGTCAAAATCACCAGCGGAGGTACAATACGATAGGCAAGAAAGAGAGTTACAAATACAACAGGTAAAAGAGAAACCAGCGATCCTATTGAATAAACGTGGAGACTTTAAGGTGTACAACTTTTTGAGTTTTGCAATTTACCAAGACTTATGTGAACTGTTTGGTAAGGGTTTGACTTTTGTTCTGGCTAACCATTTAAATTTGCCTGATGTTTTAATTGATTTAAAACTTTTCACTCAAAAATTGAACTTGGCTTTGATGTTTGGTGGCAAAAAACACTTTGAGACTTATTTGAGGGTGGCAAGTACTTTCAACCCAACCTTACATCCAACACCGTCCTTATTTGAACATATGTGTGAATATGACTTGAGGAACTTGAACAAGGTGAGAAAGCTTGGCCCTACTAATATGACTAGCAGTGAGGCTGAAGCATTGAACTTAGTTAGATCATTACCAGTTTGTTTGTTAAAAGCAGACAAGGGTGGAGGACTGGTGATTATGGACAATGACCAGTATGAAACTAGAATGTTAAAAGTCTTGGACAGTGAAATTTGTATGACGTCTAGTGTCAACGAAATGAACACTGTATATAACAAAATGTATTCCTTTTTTAGGGATTTGTTGATTGAAGGCATGGTTAGTATGGACATCTACAACTATTTGATGGTCTTGAACCCAAAAATACCTAACTTGTTTGGGTTACCTAAACTTCACAAAAACCTTCAGCATCCCCCTATGAGAGCCTTAGTTAATGCAAAGTCTTCCATTACATATGCTTGTTCTAAGTATGTAGACTCTGTTTTAAAGAAGTATGTAGTTAAGGAAGACCAGATCTGTAAGGACTCTTGGGCCTTTTTAAAAGCAGTGGACAGGTTTGAGTTCCAAGACAATGAAATGTTTTTAACTATAGACATTGTTGACCTATATTTTTCTATTCCACATGATGTAGGTGTAGAATATGTAACAGAAAGATTGTTATTTTATGGGGCAGACAGTAACGAAATTAGATTAATTCAGGAGATGCTGGATGTTATTTTGAATAGTAATTATGTCAAGTTCAACAGTGAAATTTACAAACAGGTGGTTGGTGTAGCCATGGGTTCCCTGTGTGGGGCAAGCTATGCTAACTTAGTGTTGTCACATTGGGAATGTGAGAACATTTTCAAAAAAGAGGTGTACAAGAAGGTGAAGTTATACAACAGGTATTTGGATGATATCTTTATTATGTTTGAAGGTAATGAAAATTAAGCAAAGGTGTTTGTAGAGTATTTGAATAATAGTACTCCCTTCCTCAGATTCACTTACACCTTCCACGAAGACACTATTAATTTTCTTGATGTAAATCTGAAAAAAGACACAGTTGGAAAGAGATATTTGGCTAAGATTTACAGGAAACCTACATACTCAAACACCCTTTTACATTTTACCAGTTGTCACCCTTTCCATCAAAAAAGGTCTGTCTTAAAAGGCCAATTAGTATGGGCAGCTCGGATGACAACTGAGATTCATACTTTTGAAGATGAATATAGTTTGCTAAGAAATATGTTTTTGAGTAGGGGTTATCCTGAAAGTTTGGTGTTTGAACTGATAAGTGAAGTACGGCACAAAAGACTTTGTGGGAGTTACAGGCCAATTCTATCTAGAAGAGCTCTAAGTATTAATGGATGGGATGTAAATAGTATTGAATTGTCCATTTTTCACCATTTGCCTTTGGACAATGTAGATGAGTCTGACAAACCATTTTTTAAAAAGAGTTTTATTACACCTTTTTGTACAGAAGCAGGTGAGATTGGTAATATTTTGAGAAGGAACTGGGATTTACTGTTACATGAAAGGGACTTAGTGGAAAAGGTGGCTAATTACCCTACTATAATTTTTAGGAAGGGTAGGAAATTGAAGAACATAGTGGAGACCAACATTAGGAAGTCCCACAGGATTGAGGGTACTTATAAATGTGAATCTTGTAATTATTGTAAGTATATTGCCACAGGTACTAGTTTCGTAGTCAACGACTATGTTTATAAGGCTAGACATAGATATAACTGTAACTCTAAATTAGTGGTTTATTTAGCTTCCTGTCAGTCATGCCCAGCATTTTATGATGGAAAAACTGACAGGAAGCTTAAAGAAAGGATTTACGAACACATTTACCACATTAAGAAGAATAGCAACACTAATGCACTGGCAAGACATTGTAATGAGAACCCGACCCACCATTTTTTGTTCAAAATTATTGATCAGGTAGTTATAGATGATAAAGGTGGACCTTGCCAGTTGTTGTTAGAAAAGTGTGAATTGTTATGGCAGCTTAGGTTAAATTCCTATAACTTGCCTGGCATTAATGAGATTACTTCTTTGTCTTGTGTTTTGAAGTTGATGTCTGCTTCGGTAGATTTGTTTCCTTTTTTTTTTCCTTTTCCTTAATAATTTTTTTATTTTTTTATTATTGTATATGTGATTAGTGATCTAAAATTTCTTATTTATTGCAACAAATATATTGATTTTTTATATAAAGTAGGTAAGACTTAATATATTATGTTATATATTACATACTATTTATTTTTTTCTTTTTCTTTTTTCTTCACATTTTAATACAATGAAATTTATGAGGTTTGGGACTGTTTTTCCATGTGGGTGGTAGAATATGTATGTATTTGTATGTATTTTTATGTATTTCATATTGTTACAACTTCTTAGCATTTTTTATCAGTATATTTGTGATGTACCTTTAAATTTTCTAACTAATGCTGGTTTATTAAGCACAAGAGTCGACTGGTTTGGATTTGGTGCCTTTTTGGCTTTAAAAAGGTTGTTACACTGTTTTTATATGTTTGTCTGATGAAGTCTACCTATTTGGGTAGACGAAAAGCACTTCACTATATTAAAGTTCGTTTTGGTGTTTCAGAGACTACTCGGTGGCTGTTTTTGTGTTTTTCAAAACCTTCAACACCAGATAGACTAACAGTAACATCCTTTCTAATGTCCTTCCATCCTATACACCCCCCTCCAAACGTCCTTCCATCCTGCCAGCCAACAAGAAAAATTCAAGAACCCAACGAGATCCCTGTTAGTCTTAGTCAGCTCTTGTCCAGATACTGCACCCCAATAAGTTTTTTTTTTGGCCTTCATCCAGTAAATCAAATAAACATGGCCTGCATCCTCTAGGAACCCCCCCAAACAATGCCTTGCTTGAAAAAAAATCACCAAACAAACACACACACACACACACACACACACACACACAGACACACACACACACACACACGGACACACAGACACACACACACACACACACACACACACATACACACAAACCCACACATGGATTACTATTATAATGTTGACGGTCAATTACATGCCTATAATATGTTCATTAGACACACGTACAAATATTTTTATTGTCAACAGGTTATATTTCTGACCTCCATAATGTCTTAAAATACTTGCAGTCGTACATATGATTGTCGCATAAAGGAATCCGGTGTTTATGATGATGGAATCACGTAGATTCACACTTTGGAATGATGCTAACAGGTATTCACATTTAGGATGCATGAAACATGTGTGTACTGCATGGATGGGATACTGCTAGATGTCAACACAGCATTCTAGTGTATCAATAGGAAGTTTGTGCAAGACCAGGTTTGTTAGCAGCATTTTGGATGTATTAAAAAGTAACTAGTAAGTGTAAGTGTATTACAATCTGATGCTGGTGATATAGGTGTAAGAAACCAGGAATGTATCTGTGCTGTATAAATGTCGCTATAGACATTAACTGAAATGCATTACTATTGCTGAAAGTATTGTTATTGAGGCATATTTATGCATATAGTTGAAATACATTGATGCATACAAAATGCTTATATCTTTTGAACTGTGACCATAGAACGTGCTAATAGTGCTAAAAGAGCTAATAGTGTTGTGAAAGTTACAATGGTTTAGTATGTAATGTTGTGTAAATATGACTAAAGACCTAAAGTACTATTGACAGTTGCTGCATGTATAGGTGATATTATAGTTATCATGCATTCCGATAAGTGGAATAGATGCGTCAGATGGGGTTGATGTTGTGTACATGTTGTCCTTGAAGTGCTGGTATTACTGATGTCACTGAAACGTATGTTATGTATAGGTAATGCATGCATGTTGTAGTACAAAACCATGTTTATTGTACTGGAAGTTTGTAATTATGCTTAAGTAGAACATGTGTAAGTTTGTAATGTTTAAAATGTGATTTAATTATAGGTGTCCTCGAATAAGATGGCTAATCAAAATTCATTGACTTATCCAGGAGTACTTGGCAATAGTTATTCTACTGTAATGTCACAAATAGGACTGCCAGTACTGTGCATAAATGGCTGCCAGTATTATCTGGAGAGAAAAACGTTAGTGAGGAATTACTGGTGTTGTACACTGAAATGTAAACAGAAATGTAAGGGCTGCTGTATCACTGAGAAAGTGGATAGTAGTGAGAAATTACTCAAAAGTGTTGAACATTTTCATGCACCTGATGTTGTAAGAGTAGAACAAATGAAGGTCCATGAGAAAATTAAAAGGAGAGCTGAACAGGTATTAGAGGACCCATGTAGAATTGTCTCTGAGGTTCTAGCAAGCACGTCGACTGATGTTGTAACTACTATGACCAACACTGATGCACTGAAGCAATGTGTACGTAGGCTTAGGCATAGGAATAGTACACTACCTAAATTGAACTTGGCTAGTTTAAAGGCTCTCACCCCAGAAAGGGTGACTTTAAAATAGGGACAGTTTATTATTAAGCATAGTGCCTTAAGGAGTTATAACAATGATGTTGTTATCTTGACAACGGAAACTAATCTGAATGTACTATGTAATTCAGATTTCATATTGGTGGATGGGACTTTCCCTATTAGTACTCGATAATATAAGCAGGTGTACTCAGTGCATTGCAGTTTGGAAGGTAGTGGACACAATAAGTTGTGCCTGTTGTGTATGGTATACTCCCTTCAAAATGTGAAGAGTGTTATGACCAGTTTTGGTCCACACTGCTGCCTATCTGTAAAGACTTCCAACAGCGATTATCTCCTAAAATGGTGCTAAGTGATTTTGAAAAAGAGACTGTGAATAACATAGTGAAGCACTTTCCTAATAGTACAGCTAAAGGCTGCTGGTTTCACCTGTCCCAGATTCTGTGGAGGCAAATAAAGAAGCTTAATTTGACTGCAGTGTATGGTGCTGACACACAGTCCTCCCTACTTTGTAAACAGATTCCTGCTTTGGCATTCATACGTACTGAACGTATGTTGGAAACATTAACTTCAATTGAAGAGGCTTTGGGTGACAGAGGTGCAGGTTTATGTGATTTCTTCAGGAATAATTACATTTTAGGTCATCCAAGACATTATGGCATGTGTGGTAATACCTCTGAGAGACAACCCCCTCTTTTTGAGATGCCATTCTGGAATCAGTCAGATTCTTGTAATATGGGCTATCCAAGGAGTCAGAATGCAGTGTAAGGCTGGCATCGCAGGTTAAGGAGTTTACTGTGGAAGAAAGACTTGCATATGATGGAGGTTTTACATGCTACCTGCCTAGAACAGAATCACTTGGAAGACCTTAAACAAAAAATGTTATGCTGTGTTCCTTCTTCACCAAAGAAACGTAGACTAACCGATAAAGAACATATGATGCAATGTTTACTAGCTAAACGTGATATATTTACACCTCTGGGATTTGTGCAGCTAATGGCACATCATTGCTCCTTTTAACACTATGGTATGGAATATGCTACTGATAATCTTGCTTTCTACATTCACTCATCATGTGATGATAGTAGGTTATGTATGTGGGGGGTTTGTTACATCAGCAATTACTGGGACATGGATTATTCTGATTTACTACACATTTGATTTAAAATTATGTTTGTACACGGTACAATGTGTTTTAGTGTTCATACATTGCTATACCCTTTTTGTTTGGATGGCACCGATGCATGTTTTACTTTGGATGGCACAAAATGGATGGCATTTCTGGAAAATGCAGTATAATGTAAAATTCGGCATTTTTGCCATTCACATATGGTTTTCAACATTTTTCTTTACCGGCCATTGCACTGCCCAGCTTTATTTTTCAGTTATAAGTACTACTTTTATTTTGCCTTTCAATTTTTTAATAGTAAACCCACAAACACACACACACACACACACACACACACACACACACACACACACACACACACACACACACACACATACAAACACACACACACACACACATACACCTAGTCTTAAGACCTGCTCACTGCTAGCAAATCCCATGGAGAACAGTGCTAAACTCCCACCATGGAACTGGCCACTGAGCAACCTACCAGCATGACCTTGCCACACAAAAAAAAAAAAAAAAAAAAAAAAAAAAAAACACAACTACCATTCCCACACAATGCAACCCAACCTCAATATTGTGATGCCATGCCACCTGTGGACAACCGCAAAATTCCCATAAACATACCCCCAACCTGTTTCACCCTGCCCCTGACAAACCTCATTGTCACCTGCCCCCATACTACTCCCACACTGCACTCTGGTGTGCCTTAATGAATAATGTAGGCTTACCTTTGAACCCACTGAGCACCTGTCCAGTGGCAGTAACATCCACCCCAGCAGAGTCAATCACATTTCAAATCCACCTCCTTCAGGACACTGGCTAATACCCACTCTGTGCTTCCCCATCTGCAACCACATCCCGCACTGTCCCTGCAGTGGCCACATCCCCTGTGACAGCATGCTTAAACTGCTACACCTGCTTTCCACATGATTTCCTGAATTATGTTCTCCTCTTTCCCATGAACTCACCAGGTGCTATGCCAATTGAACCTAAATTGGTAACTGTAATTCACACCAAGGGTTCCACCCATGTCCCCCTTGGACAAGAATAGTAAGTACTGCATGTAGAAATAAGGGGTGAACTTGACTAGCCCATAAAGGCCCTAGAACCCTGATCCTAGTAACTTCCTATGAACTTACAGTTGCTGTGACTCCACCCCACCTACCCCGAACCCCACCAGCACTGACATGCCTTAATGATCACTAAATAAAGTAAAATTACCTGTAAACTTATTGTGTGCCACTCCAGCAACAGGATATTCCACTCCAGCAGAACCCTTTCCTTCTAAATCCATTCCCTTCAAGCCAGCAACTGACAGTTACTTTGCACTCCCTCCTATATGTGATCTCATTGGCCATCTGCTGCAACAACCTGCTTCCACCATCTGCAAGCTCAGCGTACCACTAGAGCAACTGGAACGCCCATCATAATACCTCCATCTGCAAAGAGAAAAACAAAAGTAAATCCTCTAAAATGCCTTAGTGAGGATTCCACCTTTTATCCATTTGTTCCACATTAAAGCGGCAGCGTTCCTCATATTGGTAATGGAAGGAGAAACATTCAGTGCAATGAAAATGTAACCATTCCATATAGTTGACAGAACAGGAGATTATGCAGCCTGTGGCAGCATCCTTGATAAAGGAGAGGCTTTAGGTAAGATAACACCCCATATCATTAGCAGACCTCCTACAGGTTTCAGAATATACCATACTGTAATCATTCATACTCAACTTAAGTGAAACAAAATACCCAATTTATCAAGAAGCAGTGCTGTCTATTCCACCATGCTGGTGTTGTTATCATGCCTGACGTAAGTGTTCCCCCTTTTTGTCCATTTATTTCCATGTAATGCCATTCTCAGCCTCAATGGACTGAACGCAATGGTACAACAGCACCCCCCTTACACCTACAATAAGCAGCAGAAAAAATTGCAATGCAACAGCTGGCCAAACTGCAATGTCATATCAAACGACTGCAGCATCTTTTCCATACCTCTTAACCTCTTAGTGCCTGGAACCTGGCCAAAGCCTGACAAAATGTAGGGGATGAAGACCCAAATCATGGGCATACATCAAAACATTGTCCCCATAAACATAAGTTATCAGGATAACAAAGTTTGTATCAAAAAGCATCTCAAGAAAAAGCACACACACAAAAAACTGTGAACAACCCAAATGCAGTCGAGGAAGAAGGATGTCCAAAAACACCAAATGGTATGAATATAACAACACAGGATCCAAATTATGTGAATAGCTAAGGAAATAGCTAAAAAGTACCGAATCCAAGTGTATTGAACGGGTTAATAAACGCACAAAAGCCAAATGGTAAGCACTTTTGTCCCACCAATACAGAACTTCATCAGACATAGAACATTTAAAACAACCAGTATTTAAACAAAATTCAAATGGTCACATGTGAAAAACCATTTAAAACCATGCTCCCTTAAAGTTAAAAAATAACTGAACAATATATTCATATAATATATCCTGACAATAATAAATATCTATAAATAAATTGATTTAAAACTGAATAGATAATGCATTTAAATTGCATAAACTAAATAACAAATAAATACATATATACTTTAAAAAAATCACCTCAATAAAATTTTCAACCTCAATAATGAACTGATAGAAGTATTCGCATTAAGCCCTGGCCAATTGGCAGCATCTAACAATAGTTGCCAATACAACTCACTTTTCTCCAGTAAAATGGACCAAGCACCCCTTCTTAATTCTACTGAAATATGATCTATTACAAAAAATTTAAATGAATGTGTTTCATTCTCGGACAAATGTTTATATAATGCATTGGTCTTTTTCTGTTTTCTAATCTTGTAAAGATGTTCATATATATGGTTCTTCAATTTTCTATCGGTTTTACCGATATAGAAACTATTACATTGTTCACATCTAGCACAATAGATAACCCTCTCAGTATTGCAGTTGTATCTACTTCTTAATTTACTGTGATGTTATTCATTTCATACATATCCCAATCTTTTATATGTTTGCAGAAATTACATGTTCCACAATTATTCATATATGCGCCATTACATTTCAATGTAGAAAACTTCTTTTCAAAACATTTTTTTTAAGTTCCTTTTATTTCTAAACACCATTAAGGGTCCCCCACCAAAATACTGTCTTACATTCCTGTCCTGTCTTAAAATAGTCCAATTCTTTAGTAAAATATTTCTTATATCAAAACTGTCCAAACTGAAAGTTGAAATAAAAGATATATTATAATTAGTGTTACTACTGTCCTGACCTGTATTAAATTCACTAATTGTGGTAACCTGTTGTGTGGGAAATTCTGCTAAAAGCGGAATATAAAAGTTGCTTTCTCTTTTATTAACCACTTCAAGAACTATATCAGTAACAAATTTCACCAGATAGCCTCTGTTGACAAACATGTCTTTTAAGAAATCACATTCATCAAAGAAATCATCTAAATTTGATACCATGCGTGCAGCACGAACAAGTTGACCCTTTACTATAGCTTTCTTTTGTTTGAAGGGGTGACTACTAGTAAAATGTAATAACGAATTGGAATAAGTCTCTTTCCTGTAGATTTTTGCATCATTTGGATCCTGTGTTGTTATATTCATACCATTTAGTGTTTTTGGACATCCTACTTCCTCAACTGCATTTGGTTTGCTTACAGTTTTTTGTGTGTGTGCTTTTTCTTCGTGGTTTGTTATGGCAGAAGAGGTGGGATTGGATGCCTCCATGGAGCTTTCATCGAAAAGCTCCGAGTTTATTGCTCTACAATATGCCATTATGGATTTAACCAACATTGTACATAATTTAAATCAGAAAGTTGATTTCTTTTTTTACCACGCCTCATTCTGATGCTGTATGCTCATCCAATGTTTCCGGTGAGAGCAGTTCTATGTCTGTGCACTTGCAACATGCATTAAATAATGTCAATTTATAAAATGGTTTGACGTTAGGTTCTACAAGAAATGTCTCTCATTCGGACTCAAATATTCCTTGTAATAGTATCTCGATCCCATGTGGGCAACGAACTGTAACATCAGAACTGGTAACACAAAACACTACGGCAGTTCCCTTACTGAAAGACTGGTTAACGACAACTGTTTCCTTGAGTAATGGTATTACACACAGGACTGAGACTGGTAGCAAGAGTTTACATTTTCTCTTAGAAGACTTTGATTATTATTTAACTAAAATCAAATGGCTTCAATTAGATAATACCTATTTTCATGAATGTATTAAAGAAAAAGTTGTTCCAAAAGGTTTACGTATGTGGCGCTATCCAAGTGGTTTAAAAGCTGATTCTATGTTATTTAATGGACTGACCACACTTTTTGATCAACACGGTTATGAATACATGAATTTGATAACTAAACATAATGATAAACTTATTAATGATTTAATTGAAACTGTAGCTGATTTAGATAATGTGATTTGTACACATAGACTGTATAATGATTTTAAGAATGAGCATGTTAAAATTTTTAAAAATATTGATTCGTTGTCTTCCATTATAAGGTCTCGTAAGGTTAAAAGCTCAATAGAGACAAAATGGAATACAGTAGGGGTATAGCATACCCGAATCCACCTCCCTCGCAAGAATGGGGTAATAAATTTAATAAATATCAAGATCATGATAATAGTACCTCGGAATTACACCCCTCACATATAGAACAAGAAAAAACTTTTTTAGATTAGAAAGAATATCCCCCATTGAGACGTTCAGAATGTCTAAAAAACAGGAATACACCAATGGGCAACACAAGAGGGGAAGTTTATCAAACCCCACAACAGGGGAACAATCGATGGAACAAAAACATGAAAACAAATGGGAAGGGGAGACAACCATACAACAGAGGGTGGAACAACAGGGATTGAATATTTTAAGCCCTAATGGACTTGATGTGAATGGAGCACAACCGTATATAATAGATGTTCATTGTGACCATCCTTTACCCCTTTGTATTATCAGTACTAATTCCCTGGGTGATTTTAAAGTATATAATGTTTCTAACATTGTATTACATACTGATTATTGTAATATTGTTGCTAAAGGTTTCACATTTGTGCCATGGCAATGTAGTGATTTAGCTAATGTTTTAATGGATTTAAAGTTATTTATTTGAAAATGAAATTTAAAAAATTTGTTTCAAAATCCCATTTCTGAACATATACTAAACCCCCTTGCTATTTTGAGCACCTTTAATCCACCATTACATCGTATGGTGTCATTGTTTGATAAAATATGTGAATTAGACATTCGGAATTCTATGTCTATTACAGACATCTGAAAGCAGATGAATTAAAAGAAAAACAACTCATAAAAGAAATTAATGGTTTCCTAGATGAAATTAGGATCATGAAATCAGATAAGGGGGTGGTGTATTAATGAACATGGAAGATTATATTCATAAAATGTTACATATTTTAAATAGTAAAACTTATGTAAAATCTTCAGTTAATTAATTAAATGGGGCATATGTGAAAATTAAGTATCAACTGTATAAGTTATCTATTGAAGGTTCCATCACAGTAGATGAATTAAACTATCTTACAGTTATGCACCCGAGGGTCTCTATAATTTTTGGGTTGCCAAAGTTACACAAAATTTTGATGCAACCACCAATGCACCCCATAGTAGATTCCAAGGGGTGGATTACACAACCTATAGCTAAATATTTAGATACCAAATTAAAAGATCTGGTATATAAGGAAGCCCATTTGTGCAAGGACTCATGGAGTTTCTTGAAAGCTATCAATGAAATTCCCTTTAAAGGTTTGTATATGTTTCTTACCATAAACATAAAAGATTTATATTCAACAATCTCCCATGATATTGGGTTGGATTGGTTTAGTGAATATTTATATGACAAGGAGATGGGTAATTTTAAAATTTTGTTATACTTACAATTTATGGAGATGGTTTTAAGGAACAATTATATATTATTTAAAAACGAGATTTTTTTTAAAAAAAGAGGTGTTGCTATGGGTTTGGCTTGTGGTGGCGTATATGCTAATATTGTTGTAACTCAATGGGAAAGGAAGTTTTTGTTTCCTTCTACATTTTATTCAAATATTAAATATTATTGCAGATTTCTGGATGATATTTTTATGTTATCGGAAGGACCTCACGAAAAAATTAATGAATTTATTTCTTACATTAATTCAACAACTCAGTTTTTAAAGTTCACCCATAATTTTGATTTACATTGGATTGCCTTTTTAGATATTGTATTAACTAAGGATTATTTAAATGGGAAATTTGTTTCAAAAATCTACAGGAAAAAGACTTATTCCAATTTGTTATTACATTTTACTAGTAGTCACCCCTTGAAACAAAAGAAAGCTATAGTAAATGGTCAACTTGTTTGTGCTGCACGCATGGTATCAAATTTAGATGATTTATTTGACAAATGTGATTTCTTAAAATACATGTTTGTCAAGAGAGGCTATCCGGTGAAATTTGTTACTGATATAGTCCTTGAAGTGGTTAATAAAAGAGAAAGGAACTTTTATATTCTGCTTTTAGCAGAATTTCCCACACAACAGGTTACCACAATTAGTGAATTTAATACAGGACAGTAGTGACACTAATTATAATATATCTTTTATTTCAACTTTCAGTTTTGACAGTTTTGATATAAGAAAAATTTACTAAAGAATTGGACTATTTTAAGACAGGACAGGAATGTAAGACAGTATGTTGGTAAGGGACCCTTAATGTTTTTTAGAAAAGGAAGGAACTTAAAAAAAATGTTTTGAAAAGAAGTTTTCTACATTGAAATGTAATGGCGCATACATGAATAAGTGTGGAAAATGTCATTTCTGCAAACATATAAAAGAGGGGGATATGTATGAAATTAATAACATCACAGTAAATTAAGAAGTAGATGCAACTGCAATACTGAGAGGGTTATCTATTGTGCTAGATGTGAACAATGCAAGTGTTTCTATATCAGTAAATCTGATAGAAAATTGAAGAACTGTATATATGAACATCTTTATGAGATTAGAAAACAGAAAGAGACCAACGCATTATATAAACATTTGTCTGAGAATTAAACACATTCATTTAATTTTTTTGTAATAGATCATATTTCAGTAGAATTAAGAGGGGTGTTTGGTCCATTTTACTGGAAAAAAGAGAGTTGTATTGGCAACTATTGTTAGATGCTGCCAATTGGCTAGGGCTTAATGAGAATACTTCCATTAGTTCATTATTGAGGTTGAAAGCTTTATTGAGGTGATTTTTAAAGTATATATGTATTTATTTGTTATTTAGTTTATACATTTTACATGCATTATCTGTTCAGTTTTAAATCTGTTTATTCATACTTATTTATTATTGTCAGGATATATTATATGAATATATTGTTCTGTTATTTGTATTTTTTAACTTTAAGGTGGCGTGGTTTTAAATGTTTTTTCACATGTGACCATTTAAATTTTGTTTAAATATTGGTTGTTTTAAATGTTCTATGTATGATGAAGTTCTGTATTGGTGGGACAAAAGCGTTTACCATTTGGCTTTTGTGTGTTTATTAAACCATTCAATACACTTGGATTCAGTGCTTTTTCAGCTATTTCCTTAGCTATTTGCATCATTTTTATCTTGTGTTGTTATATTCATGCCATTTGGTTATTTTGGACATCCTTCTTCCTCAACTGCATTTGCAACTGCATTTGGTTTGCTCACAGCATCTCAAGAAACCTATTGCTGAAACTCCACCGTAGATCTCTGTCTAGTAAATTCAGTCCCCGGGTTATCCCTGTGACCCCCCCCCCCCTTGAAATAAGCACAAATTTCTTGATGGTAGACCAAAAACATGAGAAGGAATCCAGACACTACAAAATTCATATGGACAAAAGGCATGATCTCTTCTTCGGCACCCATCCTATTCTAGGTAACTGTCTTAATCTGTCTGTGCCCTTACCTTGTGTAATTATTAAATGCTAACAAAACTAAAATCCTGCTATTCTCTCCTTCTAAGTCCTCCCCTATCGATAAAAACTCATTCCAAATAACCAGCCATAACAACTCCATTTTAGAGGTCATTCCCTCCGCCAAACTTCTTGGTGTAACCATTGATGAACACCTAAAATTTAATACTCACGTCCAGCTAAACATAAAGAAAACCCACATAAAACCCGGCATACTTTATAGAAACAACCACTTCCTCACTCCTGCTACCAGACTAACTCTCGCCATTACTTATCTCCTTCCCTCTCTACTGTATGGTGTCCCTCTGCTTATTAATTTATCCTCCAAACTAGAAGTATGTTACAATAAAATCTCCATATTTGCTACCAAAGCCTAATCTTCCTCTCATCACTGTTCCTCCTTGAACTCCATAACCAACTTGACTTTCTCCAGATCACAACTGCCTATAGACTACTATTCCAACCTACCAAGTGCCCTGCACTATCCAATATCCTATAACCATATACTCCCCATAGAACACTTAGATCTACCCACTAAAACCTAATCACCATCCACAAACCCAGGCGCCCAGCTGGTCAACTTCTGCTTTCCTTCACATTAGCCAAAAAAATGGAATGCTCTTCCCTCCACTCTTAGGACCTGTGATAACCTCAAAAACTCTTCTTCATTCTCACCTTTACTCAAACAGGAAATGCAACTGTACTCTTCACCCTATACCTCTCAAGGTCTCCTCCACTTTTACACCTGGCTAACCTCTCACCTAGCTAACCTTGCTCATTTGTATTATGTATAAATAACTATACTGTAAAATCTAGCCTCAAGGCCATTTGCCTGTCTTTTACACCTAAGCAAAATTGTAATTGTTTGTTTCTTTATGAATACTACCTGTTTGTCAGTAATGCAAAGTTTCTTAGTAATTATTCATGTAATTATGCATTGTTGGAGCTTTTCTTCCCAGTCCTCCACTGAAAACAGGCTCCCCAAGCCCAATGGACCTCCCCGGTCATCAAACTGGAATAAATAAATAAATAAATAAATACATAAATACATAAATAAATAAATGTACTTTATTCCCCCATGCTCCACCCACCAATGACCCCCAAATCCCCTCCAATAATTTCCCGCTCAACTGCTCATGCACAGTGACCAAACACTATTCGCGGTTATGATGCCTCCCACAATTAAAACCATCAGTAAACTAGATTCTCCTCTGCAAACCCCCAATGGTAAGGACATAAAGCCAACATGACCAGTAAAAGGCCTCAAAACCAACAACTGAAATAAATGCCACAAAGGATACCACAAGCCCCTGCAAACACTGATGACTACCTAGTAATCTGCAAGAATCAAAGGCTTTGTATGATTATCCAGGCTAAAGGACAGGGAGCCACTACCAACATTTAGAAGATCCCAATTTTTATGATGTACCAACTTTTAAGTGAGAGAAAATGGGGATGGAGGGAGGGAAACTAGGACTGCAACAGTGAATACACTCGAACATCTACATTTATGGTAAGTGTACACAACTGCACTATGTTCTTCGTGTTTCACTGTTGCAGTCATCACATTTGGGTTGATGCCCAAAGCTGAAGAAAAGGGTGGAGGCAGTCAAGAGGACTAGGGGTTGGCTAGGATGCCCTGCAAGACTGCAGTGGCAAAGCCTGCCCTGGATTTGGAGAAGATAGGCAGGTGGTAATGCTTGGTGAATGTATGAACAGATGTCCATGTTGCAGCCTCCAGGATGTCCCTGGTGGACACTCCTCGAAGGAAAGCTACAGAGGTGGAGGTTGCTCTGGTAGAGTGAGTCCTGACCCCCTTAGGGGGAGGTTTCCCATGTTGCTTTTAGCAGAAATGGATGCAGTGTGCTATCCATTTGGAAATGGTTTGTTTAGATATGGCTTTACCCTCTGCCCCTGCAGCAAAGCTGACTAACAACTCATCAGTCTTTCTAAATGATTTAGTCCTGTCTAGATATAATCTGAGCTGTCTGGACACATCTAGAGAGTGTAGTATCCTTTCCCCCTTGTTTTGTGGGTTAGGGAAAATGTGGGCAAATGAATGGATTGGTTGAGAGCCACACTGGACACCACTTTTGGCATGAAGGATGGGTTAGTCCTGAAGGAGACTCTGTCAGCATGGAAAATTATGAAGGGATCTACAGCCATTAGTGCTTGTAGCTTGGGTACTCTTCTTACTGAAGTGATGGCCATAAGTAAGGCTGCCTTCCACGAGAGAAACTTTAACTCAGCTGAAGCTACTGGCTCAAAGGGGGGCAGGATGAGCTTTTCCAAAACAATGTTTAGGTCCAATGCTGGGGTAGGTGCTGTTCTGGGTGGCTTCAAGTTGCTAGCCCCTCTAAGAAACTGTTTTATGACACGGTGTGAGAAAAGAGGTTGCTCAGTGCTGAAATGAGCAGAGACAGCAGAGGCATGAATTTTAATAGAGGAAAAGGACAGACCACTGTGTAGCAGGTCTACTAGGTAATCCAGGATGAGAGGTAGGGAGAGCTGTGCTGTATCAGCTCCTTTAGGCTGGATCCAGGTGCAGAACCTTTTCCATTTGTCAGCATAAGATTTTCTAGTGCTAGGGCATCTGGCCTTATGTATAACATCTAGAAGGTCTTTATTGAGATTGGCAGCTTGTGCAGTGGTCAGGGAATAAGCCAGGCTGCCAAATTGAGGGTCTGCAATTGAGGATGCATGAATTCGCCTTCCCTCTGGGCCAGGAATTTTGGTATCTGAGGGAGATGCCATGGTGGCAGAGGTGACAGGCTATGCAGCAGTGGGTACCAGTGCTGGTGTGGTCAGTCTGAAGCAATCAGGATTGTTCTCATTTTTTTCTCACTTATTTTGAGCAGTACCCTGATAATGAGAGGTAGTGGGGGAAATGCATAAACTGAGAGGTTGACCCACTGGAAAGACAGTGTATCCACTTTACAGGCCCTTCACTGAGGCTCCCTGGCACAGAACTTGCTGAGCTGATGGTTGGAGTGGGAAGCAAAGAGGTTGACCTTCGGAGTGCCCCATTTCTGAGTTATAAGAATGAAGGTTCTTTGATCTAGCTGCCACTCATGTGGGTCCAGAAGATTTCTGCTTAAGTTGTCTGCCAGAGAGTTTAGAGAGCCTGACAGGAATTGTGCTAACAGGTGCAGTTGCATGGCTGAGGCTGTGTGCCAAAGGGTCATGGCGAGCCTGCATAGAGGTTAGGAGTAAGTCCCTCCCTGTTTATTGATATCCCACAACTCACAGTGGTGTTGTCTGTTTTGATCAGTAGAGCCCATGGGGAGATAAGGGGTCTGAAAGCTGTCAATACATGCTGGACAGCTAACATCTTTTTTTGGTCGATGAACAGATGTATTTGATGTGGGCTCCATTGGCTCTGTATGCACCTGCCATCCAGGAGTGCACCCCAGGCATAGTCTGATGCATCTGTGGTGAGGGTCTGAGTGGCGTGGGGTTGTAAGAAGGGTAGTCTCTTGTTGTGGTAGCAAGCTGCTGCCCACCAAAGAAAATCTTTCCTTAGACAAGGTATCATTGGTATAAGAGTTTCCAGGTCTTGAGAGTGTTGACACCAAAGGCTTTTTAGGTACCATTAAAGTTTCCTCATATGCAGTCTGGCATATGGAATGAGGAGAATGCAAAAAGCTATGTACCAGAGCTTGCAGGAGTTTTCTTGCAGATAACTGGGGTCTGGTGGCTAGTTGAGAGAAATAGGCTGTTAGGTAAGTTTGCTTTTCTGGTGTAAGGAATGCCATCTGGGATTCTGTGTCCAGGCTTGCTCCCAGGAATATCATTTTTTTTGGTGGGTACTAGTTTGGATTTCTTTTCATTGATAATGTACCCTAGGGGGGTCAGTAGGTCCTTTACAAAGGCAAGGTGCTTTAGCAGCTTTTTCTGACTGTCTGCCTGAATTAGGCAGTCTAAGTATGGGTACATTTGAATATTTCTTTGCCAGCAAAAAGCAATGGTGGGAGCCAGACATTTTGTGAAAACGCTGGGAGCAGTAGATAAGCCAGAGGGAAGCACAGAGAACTGAAAGTGCAGAGATCCTGCCCTGAAACATAGATATTTCCTGCATGATTCCCTGACTGGGATGTGTAGGTAGGCCTCTTTTATGTCTAGGGTGGCTAGCCAAGCATCCTTGGAGAGCATAGGTAGTAGTTGTTGGAGGGTGAGAATTTTGAATATTGGTTTCACCAGAAAGGTGTTTAGAATGGATAGATCAAGAATGGGGCACCAGGTGTCCTCTTTTCTGGGTAACAGGAAGAGTCTCGAGTAGAAACCTTGGCCTATCTTTTCTGCAGGAATGTGCTCAATTGCCCTCATAGAGAGCATGGAAAGGACTTGTTTTTTGTCCTCTGGCCACTGGTTTGGAGGAAGATCTGGTAACCCTTTTGGGGTTGGTAGAGTGTGGAAAGAAAATTTGTATCCCTGGACACTATGTTGAGGACCCAGCAGTCATTAGTAATGGTGGCCCAGATGCTTGCATGGAAGGAGATATTTCTACCCAGGGCCAAGTGCAGGTGGGCAGAGGTTGGTGGTGGAAGTGTAGAGTCATTGCGAGTTCTTACCATGAGGGGGTGGCTTTGCACTCCCTGGTTTAGAAGTGGAGGTACTCCATTGCTTTGATCTCTACATTCCATGTGGCTGTTGTCTTGGGGGGGGGTCTGCTTCCCCAGGGTCTGGGCTGAACTGACCTGTAGGGGGAGGGAAAGGACCATTGCTTGGAGGGACAATGCCTACTGAACCTGGGTGGCTGGACCTGCAGGAAATCCTTAACTGTCTGCATAGATTTAGCTTTTTCTTCCATCTTTTTGAAGACCTCCTCTGCCTTGGCACCAAATAAGTTGCCTTTGTGCCTAAAATAACATTGCTAGATTTTCCACAGGAGCCACATACAGAACTCACCACTGTCATAACTTGAGCAACTAGGATGGATATAATTGTCAAACTAATTACAATACAATCAAATTATAATTGCACATAAAATAGTCTACCAACCTGAATACACTCCCATACTTAAGAACCTTATCACCCCATACACCAACCTTAAGACCCTATGCTCATCCAACAGGCTTCTAGTACAAATGACTAAAACCAATAACACAGCCGTTGACACCTTGTTCTCTAACTCCATTGGCAAAACCTGGAACATACTGCCTACTGATCTTACTTTGATTTCCTCCATAACCCTATTCAAAAATAACCTTAAACAGTACTTCAAAACATGCTGGCTATGTCCCTGTACTTATCCTGACTAACTCTCTCCTATATCCCTAGGTTCAAGGATACTTTATGTTGTACTATGTTTGAATGTTTGTGATAGCTCATGAACTGTGTATGTTTTAAAATGTCAGACATTATGTCATTGTACATGTCAATCTTGTGTATTTTCAAACGAATTCAATACTTGTAACTTACATGTATAAATGTAATGTATAGTCTGTCTATTTTTGGAGCTTTTCTCCCCAGGCCTCTGCTGAAAATGGACATATATTCAGTTGGACTAGCCTGGTCAACAAATGTAAAATAAATAAATAAAAATAAAATAAATAAAATAAATCCCAGATGAAAGCTTGGCCAGTCAGCCCAACACCAACCCACAAAGAACATTCATATCAGCACCGAAATCTTCACAGTCAACCTCCATGAATGCCACTAAGTCAAGACTGCCTGCTGCCAGTAGGAATGCCTTACCATAATTTCCTGAAAACGAAATGGCCCCCGGACAGAAAACATTTTCCCATTAGCTCCCGTACTACTTGATCACAGAACCACACCAAAGCAAATTAACCATTCATGGATACCAAGGGAGCATTGCACGCCATAGCTCAATCCATTTAAAATCACTGTGAAGTTCAACATTTGAGCACAGGAATAATTGCAAATCCATGCAGATTCCCAATTTCCTGAACCAAAACTCTATAAAACAGACCAAGGCATGAGGCTTTCTCAACTCAAAGAATAAGGTGTTAGTAGTACGACTATGCCAACAGTGGCAAAAAAACTCTATCAACCTGTCATTGGCAGAACAACATTTTGTAGCCACAAGTAGATGAGCTGCAGCTCAACATACTATAAAAAAAAAGGGACCCACTAACCAAAAGTACCATAGCATTCCATCTGTTAAATAAATAAAACTATAAAGCAGACCATATAACCGCATACTCTTGGAAAAGAATAGTACCTCTGGTCTCTAGCAAGTGATTAGAGCTACATTTATTCCCTTACCTGATCTTCCACTGTACAGCCAGACACCATCATATGGGAATACGTTCCTCTACCACCCTATAAAACATAAAATCACAATTCTTCCAATTATAGTAGTTTTGTGTGCTCTAAGCAGCACCCGTTCATAAGGAGCATGTGTTGATGCAGTCATTACTGCTACATGCAAAGTCTGCGAAAAGCTATCTACCACTGCAGCTGAGGGAATTACCTCAAAAACAGCTATGGTAGCCTTCTCCACCATCAACAAATCCGAAACCCAAGTTGAGAGCATGAAATTTGAGCTCCTCACAATAAAATGACCTAAACCACACCCACCAACAATAACATCCCCTGTTAATGACATGCAAGTTATTAGACCTACAACCTTAGAATTGTCAAATATGTTACAGTCTTTTCATATATACATATATATATATATATATATATATATATATATATATATATATATATATACAATTCAGATATATATAGATAAAACAGAACCTAGCCAAAACAACAGTGTCCCATCCCCTATCCCTAGAGTCATTTATCTAATACCGAGGAAGAGTGGAAGATCAAAAAAAAATTATATGTAGCTATATGTCAAATATACAAACCACCTGTCCCCTACAGCTCACCACCCAGTATCCCAAGGTCTACCTACCTGCTCTCCAGGAATACCTGTAGGTCATCTCAGACATAACCCTTGCCTTAGCAAGATCATGCCAAAATGTGATTCCTCACTTAGTTACACTCTCACAAAACATATTAAGCCCCCCCCCCCTTAGCTCATTTCCTTTTACTACTTCTCTCTAAACCCCCAGCTGAAGATGTCCCTGGACAAATTGGGATTGTTACCAAACATCATTTATCATGAGGCAAACGCTGTGTGATCATATCAACTACATTGGACTGAGAAATTTGATCCATTTCTTCTCCCCCTTCCAAGTATGATTGCAGATATGAATTTTATAGAAGTTTCCAGAAAATGTGATAGTTTACAGTAAAGGTTGATAGCAATATATGTGATTCATTTCTTTTGAAACTTTCAGTGGATTCAGGGATTTAAACTATTTCTGCCATTTCATTATATTAAGAGAAAGTTTGGGGAGCTTTGATTTGCTGTGAGGTTCTTTGAAAGTAAAAAATGTTGTTGGTTTTATACTTTATTATTTTAACCGGGTTTAAAAGTTTTGATTAATAAAGCAATGGTGTCATTGGGTGCTTTTTTATGTGAGTTGAGAAAGCCAAATGCCTTGGTCTGTGATAATTCAGGGATGGAAGATTATTATTGTTTGATTAATTAGGTGTGGTAGTATTTGGAAGTGTATTCCTTTCACTGAATCAGCAACTGCTTGGGGTTTGTATGCATAGGAAAGAAACAGTTAGCTTAAAATAAAATTTAAATATTCTAACATTCGGGCAACTACACTGGTAAATGCACTTTAACAAGTTTGCAGGGAAAATCTCTACTTGTGGGTGATGATAGAATCTGTTAAAACTCAGGACAATGCATTATGTTTATTTTGCTAATTTGTATAGTGTTTACACTACTCGTTGTATAATCCTCACCTCCGGTTGCAAAAAAGGCAATAGTTAGTTAAAATACAACTGATTATCTAAATAAGACCAACTCATTCCTTGAGTTTGAAGTTCACAGCTCTATGAAAGAGATCAACTTCTTGGATGTGATTTTTGGTAAAGGGCCCAAAGTGAAGCTTGATACTTATATATATATATATATATATATATATATATATATATATAAAAATTGTTGGAGGAATCACCTTGTACATAGGACAAGCATGCACGCTAAGTATGTGTTTCCACATGTTGTCAAAGGACAATTTCTTACAACTTCAAGGATATGTAGTAATGAACAATTTTGTAAGGTGAGGCTATAAGCAATGAGAAATGCATGAAGCAATGTTGGAAAGTGAAGCCCAGTAGCATACTAGGAGCCGACCATATTTTATGGAAAGGAGTGAACAAGAGACATCTGGGGATGTTTTGAATGTCACTAACTCTACAGCAGGCCTAACATGTTCTCTTATACATAGCAATGGAGTTAGACAGGTTTGTCAGATTAAAAGAAACAACTGGAAGATTCTTGCAGTGGACAATAGCATCAGAGGTATTGTGGGTGAAAAACCCCAGTTCTGTTTTAAGAACAAGAAAAAATTGAATAGTCTGTTATGCAGGGATGAGAGTTTTAACAAGTCTGTCCTAACATCAATGCAAACTGGTACTTTTCCTTGCAAGAAATGCAAGCCCTGTAGTTATATTAATCCTAAGAACTGTTTTCATCACCAAATAACTGGGAGAACTTTTCATCTAAGGACTTATGCAGATTGTTCCACAGAGAATGTGATATACATTGTTGAATGTGACTCATGCAGTAGTTTTTATGTTGGCAAGACAAACAGATGACTCAAAGATCGGCTCTTGCAACATCTCAGTGACATTAGGCTTTATTATAGAAAAAATGCCTTATTTCAGCATATTTCAGTTCATGCTGGACATGGTTTTTGTCTTGGAAATTGTTCCTGAAACCTAAGAGGACGAGCTCTGACAAACAGAATTGAGTCTATTGAAGCATGTAGGATAGTGGATTTGCAGACAGCTAAACTGCCTGGATTAAATGACAAGGTACCTTTAAAACTCCTGTTGAAAGGGAAGAAATGAAGGAGATGATTTTATTGGTTGAAGCAATACTGGGACTTTTTTTAAAATGAGGATGTTGTGGTTTCTAAGATCTGATGAAGGCAAACGAAGAAAGCACTAATCTCCTGTTGTTTTATTTCAGTTTATTATCTACATTGTGATTACATTTTTATTTTATTCTTATTGTGAGGTCTCCTCGCTGTGGTGACAGCTCAACTTGTGTGTTTGCTCTAAAATACAACTTCCGTATTCTAACAGTAGGTTAACAATACTGGGGAGTACATTCTTGAAAGCTAAAAGGGCAAGTTCTCCACATGACTAATCTATCTGCTTATTTTGCCAATTAATATTGTATGCACACTGCTCATATATATTCCTCTCTAAATCATATTTAGTGAAATGCAGTCACCATATTTTATGTAATTCAATGATACAGAGTTTAGCTAAAAACAAAATCAAATTAACAATATGCATTTGGAATTATATGCTTACAATAGCAAATGCTTACACTGAAAAAATTGTAGAAGACATCATCAGTGTATAGCTATCCAGAGTTTTAAAAATAGCCTTTGAATTTATTTTGTCGGTCATAACAGTCTACTAAATATATCAGCACATGTAAATCTAAATATCAGAGTATAATTTTGATAATCAGAAGACTGGAAGAAGGATTCCAATAGGCTGAGAAATGAAAATGAGGTATAATCTGACTGGTAAAGAACACAGGAAGAGGATGAATAACACAGTGGAGAATTAAGAGAGATAAATGCCCAGGAACTTAGGAGAGATTAAAAGAAGTAAAATGAGAAGGACCGAATTGGTACAGAAAGACCTTTAACTGTGTAACAGTACAAATGTTCACAGGGAAAAAAAACAATCTCGTTCTTGATAATACAAGTGCAGAAATGGAGGAAAAATTCAATCTGAAGTTGTAAATCTTTATTCATACTTTACAGATAGTACCTCGGTTCCATCCTCGGAACTGAAATGGCTGTTTTCCAGCTCATGCAAGCTAAAAACTCTCAGCTAAGAACCTACCTACAATGCCACTCTCCTAGATATTCCAGATCTCGTTTGCTGTGTTCCTGGTCAGATGTGTTTAGACATCTCTCTCAAGCTAAGTAGTAATTTGTTGTTTTTGTGACAGTTTTTCTTCTGAATTTCAAAAATGTTAGTCAACTTAGTCTTTTTTCACTGTCGCCTATAACCTAAGCCTATTTCTTACCCCTTTTTTTGGTAATTTAAAATTTTACCTTTTTTGACTGTCCTTCTCTCCTGTATTTGACAGGTTTCCTTTACTGGTGGTATTCCTTAAAAAAATGTTTTTCTACAGGATAGTATTGTTTATTTTACCATGTCAGACAAAGTTAAATTGGGTTTTAAACAGTGTGACAAGTGTGGACATAAGATCCCTAACTCAGATACACATCTGTTGTGTCTACTGTTTGGGCATGGATCATTTGAAAGCTGATTGTGACATTTGTGCTGGTTTTTCTAATCGGACACTAGCAGAATGTAAGAATAAATTTATTTTAAAAGGTTTACTCAAGATACCTTTCTCGGATGCTCTATCTGGGTCGGAGGTCTCACCCCCTCCTAAGACCAGATAATATAAGGAAAAATGGAGTCACTCAGTCCCTGCATCTCCGTAAGTTAAGGAACCAAGACAATCCCATGCTTCACCGGCACCCTCAGCACAGACCTCTTCAGCACCAGGATCCATGTCCTCTCCCTCAGTGCCGACCATGGTATTCACTCCTATCTCAGTTCCAAACACAGTACCACTGACTTCGGTGATGTCTTTGGCTCCTACATCGGCTCCGATGACTGTTCATGCCTCAGCTTCAACCCGGTCCATGGTGCCAACAGCCTCCTTGGCTAAATGTGCTCCAATGACTGTACATATCTTGGCACCATCCCTGTTCACAGTGCCGACAGCTTCTTCAGCTCCATGGGCGTCGATGACTGCACATGTCTTGGCACCATCCCCGGCCATGGTGCCGACAGTTTATTTGGCTCCATTGGCTCCAAAACCCAGTTTCATGCCAAGGACTAGATATTCTCCTACTTATGATCCTTTCTTGGGGCAGAGGTTTAGTCCTTTTCTAGAAAAACCTGATTCCCCTTCTGCAGCTTTACTATGAGTATTTCTGAACTAGACCTAGTGTGGGTTGTAGACCAGCTTTTGGTAGCTAGGGCATTGTCCATTCCAGCTAGACCTCCTGTCCCCCCTGGCTCGGAATCTTCTATCTCATCTTCACTTGCTTATCCCCCCCAGCTCCCACTTCAGTACATACTGTCTCGACTCTGACAGCAGTGCCTTCCCTGTCGGCACCCATCACCCTTGCAGCATCAGCTATGATGGAGCCGATGCTTTCTTGGAGCGGTGCTTGGACTGTCCATACCTTGGTACCTAATCCAGCACCTATTTTCTCATTGGCACCATCTATGTCCATGGTTTTGACAGTTCCCAGTTCTCTCATCACCCCTCAACTGGAATTAGTCTTGGATGCTCCTTCTGCAGAGGTGATTGATAAGACCCTTCACTCCGAAGGCTCACAACCAGACCCTAGGACACCAGTATCAGAACCCCCTGTGAAGACAACCCCTTCTCCAGAATCCTCCACAGAAGATCCCACTGGAGATCCACCCCAAAAGAAACAGTGCAAGAGGAAGCACCTTGCCCCCCCCCCCGGAGGAATCTATCACAGAAGGCACTAATTGTGATGAAGGGGAAGGGTCCCCTTGTTCTCTCCCAGATGACATTTCATTCAGAGACATTCTCAAAATCCTCAAACAGTGGGGGAATGGAAGTTCTCTAACCCTTCTTCTGAGGAATCGGTGTTTCAGGAGGCCTTCCACATCCAGCCATCTACTTCCTGGGTGACCCCACCAGCAGATTATCTAGTTAAACTAATTGTGCAGTATGCCTGGAAGGCCCCAGACAATGTAGAACCTGTCCCCTGGAGGCCGGACAAAATTTTATCTACACCTGAAGACCAGCCCCACTGGTCCAAGCAGCTGACAGTTGACTCTATGGTCATGGCGGTGGCCACCAAGAGGGAACTGGCAGAAGATAGTTCCACTGTTCATCTTCCAAATGTGGAATCCCAGATCATGGACAGACTGGGGAAATGGACTTATGCTTCAGCGACCTTCACCATTTGGTTGTTGAATTATCTGGCACACTTTACTCGCCTCCAAAGAGACTTAATTTCTGAAATGGCTTCCTCTTTGGTGGGGGTACTGCCTGATGAGGTGCGTGACACTGTCATCTCACAGCTAGCTACCCTTGAATCCAGCTCAAACTCCTCGATGCATTTGATATCTCACGCCGCCGAGGGGGAAGCCCGAGCGGCCGCATCTGGTGTTGTCTTGAGATGTAATGCTTGGATGCAGTTGTGTGATTTTGCAGACCCTTTTAAATCTTCCTTCATTAAAGTGCCTGTCAACGAATCTGCACTTTCTGTTCCCGAGAAACATGACACACTTACATGTAGTGAGAAAGATGGAAAGACCTTGTCTGCTGTGGGCATACATTTTTCCAACCCCCAGAGAACCTACTCCAGGATCCAGAAGGGGGGAAGATATGGTTCAAGAAATCCCAAGGATCCTTTTGTGACACTCGTGGCGAGCAATCTCCCCGGGGCATAGGGGGCTACTAATATGAAAGACATATGGTTCAAGAAATCCCAAGGATCCTTTTGTGACACTCGTGGCGAGCAATCCCCCCGGGGCAGAGGGGGCTACTAATATGAAAGACATCCTTTTTGGGGTAGAGGAGGTCTGCATAATGAGGGAGCCAGAGATTCTTGCTCCGGCAGACCCTACCAGAGCTGCTGAGCAGCTGCCCGATTGCTTTCCTCTGGAAGCAGTCAGGGATCGTTTCTCTCTGCATCTACTAGCCTGGCATCTTATTACTACTGATGTTTAGGTGCAGAGAATAATATCTAGAGGCTACCAAATACCCTTCGACCTAACTCCCAGACCCGTCAAATGAATCCCCAATGTACCACCCAATCAGAGGAGATTAGCAGCCTTAGAAATAGAAAAAACACTAAGAAAAAGGATCCTCCAACCAGTCCCACCAGAACAGACAGGATCCGGGTTTTACTCGAGGTTCATTTTAGTGCCAAAAAAGACGGTACTGGAGACCAATCCTGGATCTCAGCCTACTCAGCAATTTTTTTCAAACCTCAAAAATTCTGGATGGTCACAGTACAGTCCATTCTTCCCTTCCTAGGGAGAGACAATTGGATGTGTTCTATAGACCTACAAGATGCGTACTACCATATAAAGATGAATCACTGCTCCCGGAGGTTTCTCCACTTCTGGCTGGCATCCAATCACTACCAGTTCAGGGCACTGCCATTCAGTCTCTCAACAGCCCCCCGAGTGTTCACCAAATGTATGGCAGTTGTTGTAGCTCATCTTCGACTACAAGGATTCCAGGTGTTTCCCAATCTAGACGACTGGCTCCTTACTGCTCCAACCAGGAATCTCCTAGTTTGCAGCCTTTCTTACACTCAAGATCTCGCTCTCCGCTTAGGGATTACAATCAAGAAAGACAAATCTCAGATGTCTCCAACAAAGACATTGGAGTTTATTGGAACGGTCTTCAACACAACATTCTGCCAAGCTTCTAACCCCACTCACAAGCTTTTGAAAATAAGACACCAAATTCAAGTCCTTCTGACTCACATGTTTGTACCAGCAAGTCTTGTACTGCAGCTCTTGGGCTCCATGGCAGCTGCCATTACTTTGGTACCACTGGCTAGACTGCATATGAGAATCCTGCAGTGGCTCCTCTCCGCACAATGGCCATTGTTAATCCACCCACTCAACCACACAATATGCCTTATGAGCCGTTGCAAGGAGGAAATGCTATGGTGGATGGAGCCACAAAAGAATCTTTGGTGTCGACTGTTCTGTCTTCCCCAACCCACAGCCACAGTGACCATGGATGCTTCTCTTTTGGGGTGGGGGGGGGCATTTCCAGGGAAAGACTGTCCAAGGCACCTGGACCCCCTTGTGGCCAACTTGCACATAAATGTCCTGAAACTGAGGGCAGTTCTCTTAGCATTGCAAGCATTCCATGCTTCCCTGCCTTTGGGGACCATTACAATTCAGTCAAACAACATGTCAGTTGTCTGGTATATCAACAAGCAAGGTGGAACCAGATCTAGCCCCCTGTGTTGGGAAGCCATGAGGATTTGGCGCTGGAGTATAGCTTATAATCGCTTTCTTATAGCAACGTACATTCCTGGGAGCTCCAACCTTATTGCGGATAATCTGAGCATGAACATCCTGATGCCTCACAAATGGTCCCTCAATCTTGTAGTAACAGCTCGGATCTTCCAGCGTTTGGGCAATCCTTGCTGCAACCTGTTTGCTTCCCCCCTGAATTAATAATGCAGGAGCTATTTTGCCTTGATTTCCCCTCAGAGGGAATCACAGAGGGACGCTCTAACACACGATTGGCCCCTGGGTCTTCTGTATGCCTTTCCCCCATTTCCTCTCATCCCAAAATTTCTCCAGAAAGCTCAAAGGTTGAAAAGCAAAGTGATCCTCACTGCTCCCTACTGGCCACGTTAAGTCGGGTTCCCTTTTCTATGGCCTCATCTGATTCACAGCCAATGGATCCTGGATCATTCCTAGGACCTGTTATCCCATCCTCAGGGATTGATCCACCCAAACCTGCACAGTCTTAAGCTCACAGCCTGGTTCCTCCACTTCCAGTGATTGCCAGACTACCTGACATCCCATCTCCTGCTCGTGAAATTCTTCTGGCCTCACACAAACCTTCCACTAGAAAGGTTTATTCTAGTAAATGGACTAGGTTTTCTATTTGGGCCAAAGATCAGAACTTAGACCCTTTCTCTATGCCTATTCAAAAGATTCTACAATACCTGACTACTCTCCTGAAATGCAGGAGCCTCAGCTTCAGTGATCACTGTACATTTATCAGCTATCGCTAATTTTCATAATAGTCTTGAAACTTTTTTTGATTATGCCACACCGCCTATGCAAGACTTTTTTGAAGGGAGTATTACATGTTAAACCTCCAGTCAAGTGACCCTTAGATTCCTGGGACTTGACTATAGTGCTTCAATCTCTTACAGGCTTTCCCTTTGAGCCTTTTGATTCATGTGACTTAAAAATTTTGTCTTGGAAAACCTTATTTCTAGTAGCACTCACCTCAGTGAGAAGAGTATCTGAGCTGCAGGCCTTGAGTGTCAAGAGTCCTTACTTGATCTTCCACATGGACAGGGTGTTCCTTCGTACTGACCCTTCCTTTTTGCCCAAGGTCATTTCAGTTTTTTCCATTAATCAATCTATTGACCTGCCGGTTTTCTTCCCAAGGCATTCTAATAGAGGGGAGTACCTCCTGCACACCCTTGATGCACACCGACAGCTTCATTGTTATTTGCACTGGACTAAATCTTTCAGGAAAACAGACCAATTGTTTGTGGCCTTTGCAGGACCCAGATTGGGTAAACCTGTTTCCAAAGTGACCTTATCCTCTTGGCTTAGAAACGCCATTGCCTTTATCTATCAACAGAATAAGCTACCCTTATCTTCCAGAATAAAAGCTCATTCTACCAGATCTATGGCTACCTCTGTAGCTTTTCATTCCAGAGCCTCTATGGATGATATATGCGCAGCAGCCACTTGGGCAAGACCTCATACCTTCATATCGCATTACAAATTGGATTTGGCCTCCAGGGGACGAGCATCTTTTGGTTCTATGGTGCTCAGGAATATCCTTCCTTACGGCCACCCAGGACTCAAGTAGCTGGGGACTTGGTCCTATCTGTAAAGTATGAATAAAGATTTACAACTTCAGATAAAGAAGTTATGTCTTACCATAATGTTCCATCTGAGTTGTACATATTTATTGATTCTTTACTTCCCACCCTCCTTCCCCCTGCCTGGACTCCTGGTGGATCCCAGGTACTCCTGGTTAGGGTATCTGCTTAGACAGAGCCTCCTACTTTTTCTATTACTACATCTTTAAATATGGTGGGCAAACTCGATCTGGAGTATCTAGGAGAGGGGCATTGTGGGTAGGTCCTTAGCTGAGAGTTTTTGGCTTCACGAGCTGGGAAACGGCCGTTTCGGTTCTGAGGATGTAACTGAGGTCCTATCTGTAAAGTATGAATAAAGATCTACAACTCAGATGGAACGTTATGGTAAGACATAACTTCTTTTTATTGTAGTTCAGGTATTGTTCATTCACAGCTATACTCCTATGCAACAGACATCAGAGAGAGAGAGATGTTAGTAAATTACAAGAGAGAAAATGAAACAAAATTCAAGAACTGTTTCAAAAGTCATTTATAAGGTTTTACTATAAGAACCTGGCACTACATGAGAAAATTTGAGTCAGGCTACTAAGAAAATAGCAGAAATCAGATAAAAAGTAATTATTAATATCTGCATGCACTGAATGTGGTTGTGCTCATCAAGGTCAGAAGCTGTAGCTCAGAGATTAATTATTGCAGCTTCCTCATCGTTGGACAGGGGTCCTGGCCTTCAGAGGAACAGATTGTTATAAATTATAAGGCAACTACAAAAATTACATTTTAATGAAGGAGAACTCAAGGGCTATAGAATACAAAAATAAAGAACAAATAAAGCAAATGCAATGTAATTAAGTAAAAGACGATGATAAGATGAGAACGAAGAAAAAAGAATGGCGGTCAAAAGCAAGAATAAGAAAATAAATCAGAACGATGTTCTGAGGAAAAAGAAAGAGAACAGAATAAGGCAAACCATGAAGAATATTTACTAACAAACAATAAATATCAGGAAGAGGAATAAAAAACCATACACGCAGAAACTGGATGATAAATTATGTAAGATTATATAAAAGGAAATAGTAAACTTCCAATCCATGAGTAAAATGAAGAAGGAGTGAGTGTCATAATGAGAGTTAAGGAGATCAGGAAGCTATGAGGTAAAGCATACACCGGCAAATTAAGAAATAAATCAACCTGTACAGATTAACTGTTTGCAGTGACAATAGCTGTGATGTACTGTGTCGATTCTTTATTAGGAAACAAATAGTGGAAGAATGCAAGCTGCTCAAGAGGAATAAAAGTGTACAGGATAAAATGGATGCAGTCACCCAGCAGTATAAGTTGAGAGAAATTCTAGTAGCTATTCAAAGCTATTATAAAATTATACATTCTTACAAAATTGCAATTTAAAATCATTTATTGCATGGTATTACTCTACAATGGAAATAATAAAAGAAAAACTGCATACCAGCAACAACCAGAGTAATGATTTTTATTCATCCTTACCTTTAAAACCATAGAACAAATAGAAGCTAAAAATACAGAAAAGGGATTTGTTTTTCAGGAAGAAGGCTTCTCTTTGATCAATTGAATAGCTGCCCAGCTGCATTAAAATGCAATATAACATGTACATTTAGATAACAAAAAATTGTACTTAAATTATCTTTAACCTGTAAAGATAACTAGCTTCTCAGCTGTATGCACTGTTGGTTCTATCACCATCTAGGTTGTTTGAGAGTATATTCCTTTACTATACAGACTGTATATTGGTATGCACAAAACTAGCTGAATATTTCCCTTTATGTCATATTAAAAAAAAAAACTCAGAGAAAAAGTTGTGAAAGACTATATTGTTTATCATGCATGTTCTTCAAGGTGATCTGGTTGTCTTCTATGTGCAAGTTCTTCCTCTGGACTAGGCTGAGTTCATTGTTCACTCCTAGCAAAGAAGATTCTTTATGCCTTGAATTGTAGGGCTTTATTACACAGAAAAAGAGTCATAATTAGAAATCAGTAAAATAATCAGAAGTATTTTATGTAAATGTTATAAATGTGAAACAGTTGAAAATTAAATATCTAAAATATTAGAATCTGAATGACTGTTGATTTCATATCTGAAGGCTATGAGGTATTGTAACTGGGGATATCTTTTAACTTACACATATACAATGTGTAGTATAAAATTTGTCCTATCATCTGAATCATTTAGTTGCAGTTGCAGATTAAAAGAAAGGTATGATGTGCACAGGCTGCTACCTGTGGCAGGTATTCAGACTATTCAAGTCTGTTCATAAGCATTAGAAAAATGCCATGTTGATGCTAAGTCTGACCCCTGGTAACCCATATATGATGCAGCTGCTTATATAGTTCCTAAGATACTGGGAAGAAGCACAGTATCATTGATATACCTATTACTGCTATCAATTAAAGAAGGGAACATCTATTGGGTACCATCTGTCACATGTTTCTTCTCTCTAAATCATTCACTCTCCAAGAATCTCTGGTTTTTGTTGGTCAGATTGTTTGGGTATTGGTTTTTGTTGGTCGGATTGTTTGGTAATTGGTTCCATCTTGGTTTTGAATCTCTGAGCAAGCCATTAATCTGGATTTTCAGCTTGGTGTTCTGCCTTATCATTTGAGTTATTCTGGAGACTCATGTTATTTCCATATATCAAATTAGTCATAGAAATATTCTAAGGCATTCAGAAAGAACTCACCAGATGACAGCAAGAGCTGTGGCCAAAAGGGACTGCTTCCATGATGTGTGAAAATGCAATTCAAAGGCATGCCAGTCATAATGAGAAAAGATCTCATTATCAGATAATTTCCACGTCTCTGGATCAGCTGAAACCACCGCTAGTCAAATAAACACTTTACTGCAGTAGTCATCACTGGCAAATTATGCATAGCGATGGCACAGGCAATCCTCACTCTTTCACTCTCTCCCATTCATGCACACATTCAAACACACACACACACACACACACACACACACACACACACACACACACACGCACGCACACACACACACACACACACACACACACTGCACATGTTGAATCTCTGAAGGAAGACACAACAATGCCATATGTTTAATTACTCACTGTGCAGCCTGTCCATAACAGTGCTGGGTGAGGCTGTTGATTACACTTGGCTCCGCTAACATGTAATGCTTTGGCCTTACTGCAACAGGTGTATCATAACATTGTTCAGGCAAAGGTTAGTGCCACTTAGAGTCAAAAAGACATGGTTAGAATGCTGCAAACCATAAGTGAAGATACTCACCAGAACATCAGAACAATGGAGGCCAAGTACAATGCCATGATGATCCCCATGGAGACCATGGATGGTCACATGTTATCCATGTCAGCCTCCATCCACACACTAGTAAAGACTTACGAGAAACACATTTCTAGCTTTGGAGAATATAGTCAAAGGCAGACCAGCATGTGTGCTAGATGTGTTTGCCATGCAGCATGGTACCCCAAGAGACTACTGCATCCATAGATTTGGATATCCACATAATTCATCCAGTTAGAAATTTCTGGACCTCTTCATTATGAGTCAGAACCTCTCAATCAAGGTCAACATCATGCAACACTAAGCAATCACTGTCAAGGGCATTACTAGTATATATTAGGTCTCATTATTTTAGCAATGCCATCTGAAGCTCACACAGCAACACCTGCTCCTGATTTGTGGGACTGATCCCAACCCTGTCATTAGGAAACATTGCACATAACACAATACAAAAGTCATCCTCACTCACAATGTCAAGTATTCTAACAAATAAAACATCCAATACCAACTCACAAAGTATCAGGGAAAAGTACACCAAGCAGCAAGAACACCCGAGGCAAACATAAGATAGTGCATGACATCTATGATAAATAATTAAGACATTTGTGCTTACTTCCAAGGCATAAAAATAAAAATAAAAAAAATAAAAATTACTATAAATGACAAATAGAAAAAAATGCATTATAAAGAAATTGCCAGTTCACAAAAGTGATAACATCATAATAGCAATTCATAATAACTTCAGTATGATATCATCATTAGCAACATTATTTCCTAAGCCTGTATTTGAAAAGGAAGGCAACTGTCTGGTTTTATGCACTGCTGCACATATTCTCCACTTTAATAAACTGTACATCCACATACTGACATGCCTAGCACATGTACCTCTGCCCCCTGACCACTGTGCAAATAATGACAGTTGTGACCGTATTAAGTTTTCATTTCTGTATTATTTGTGCAGGAATGCCTGATTCACAGTGTGAATTGACTGTGCATTGTTCCACATAGCCTGCAGTTAAAACTGTACGCACCAAGTTTTATATTTCTGACTTTACTTTGTCACATAATGAATGACTTGACTCATAGGGGTTGTAATGCTGTTGCTATTACTAGTTTCATTGGCTGATGGCTACTGTGGCAGTTGGGTTCCAGACTGATGGAGAATCATGGTGTGCAGAAGACAGTCAGCCATGAACATTCTGCTTGTAGTCATATTGAAACTAACACCTTCACCCTCCCCCTGACCTCACCCATGCAGAGGAAATGGCTTTGCCTAGATTATAGACTTATATCATTAGCCAAGGTTCAGGCAGGTACCCAGCATAACCTGAAAAACATAAAGACGATTGGACATATGAACTGCTTGGTCATTGAATCGTTACTTGCTATACTGAGAAGCAACTTTGAGAGAACAAACTTATTAAGGGTAAACTTGCCTACAAGATGTCCATGGTATATCCTGCCATGCAGAAAATTTCAGTACAATGAACTTGCATTCATCTTCTATCAATCATGGATATTTACAGGAAGCTTGGCCAATATATTGGTGATGGAAGTGCCTAACAAATCACCTGGTGGTTGATGGAATGGCAACATTTCCTACTGTAGTACCTCTCCAACCCATTTCCAGAAGGAGCCCTGATAGCTACAAAGATGCAGTCTATTGCATCAAGCATCTTAGAGAACCATACTATTCTGCAGAAGGCATGCATGGTACTGGCTTCATACTTTGGTGACTTTGGGAAAACAATAACGGTCATCCATATGGGTTTGCATTATATCAAAGAACTGCTTTAGTATCCTTAAATCAGAAGCCAGTGAGATACTCAACATGTCCCTAGCGTGTCCTTGAAAGGTCTCCATGGCAAGTATAGTGAAAGTTATTCATACCTTGGTATTCCCAGGAACAGGAAGGCCACACATTTCCTCAGTTCCAGTTTGTGGTCAATGCAGGCTCAGCAATGCCCTTCTAATGTTCCTGTTCACTTTAAATTGGTCAAGCAGCTCCTGTTTCTCAAAGCTGTAATGAGTCACTTGTTGCCTACATCTCTTAGTCCAAGACCACCGAGTGCTTCTTCATCCACAGGGTTGTTATTCAATAGAGGCAAGAAGCTAAAAACAGAATGAAACAACAATAGCAGCCAAAAATAGCACTTTTCCCAACTGCAGTTTCTAGAAAATGCATGGCTTACATTTGTATATCTTATGTGTTCAACATGCATAGTGTAACAAAATCTAACTGACTCACAAGAGGTGATAAAAACTCCTTTTATAATAATATGCAAGACTTGCATACATTTTCTCATTTACATCACATTATACACTCATTTTCATATTCTTTGTGACTTTTCAGTGGTTGCACACATACATAGCATATGTCTATGGATAACATCTCTTTTGCACTTATGTGCAGTTAGTGCACATACGCATAACGACTATAAATATCACACCAAGTACTTTGAAGGATGTAACAACTTGACTTCAATGGCTTTGGCAACTTCTTTCCTTTGTATCATTTCTTCAGTATTTCACATGCTAATCTCTGCTTACTGTGTGAAGATCAAGCACCTTGTGTTTCCCTATATCCTTCCACTAAGTAGTCTTGGGTCTGCCTATGTCCACATGAAGATGATATTTGCAAAAAAAACTTACAAATACTCATGTTCCTATTTATCATTCGTATTTTCTGATGTACTCTATTACATCAGACTTCCTTGCTGCTTCTCACTTTGTTTACTTACATTATGGTCAGCTGATTAAATTATTCCTCTGGTTCATATGCCTTTTATTGTCTTCATTTTACATACCAGCTGTGTGCACTCAGCGTATATATATTGCCTCCCAGTTTTATGATTTTGCAGTGAGTTTAAGTTGTTAAATGGTAGACAATTAGTCTTGATTCTTTTTACACATTTGGTACCTGCTTTCATCATTCCTAATATGCATATTTGTGAGTTCAATAAAATGGCAAACATTTATTTTCCAACAGTCTTCAGTGTTACTTTTAAAGGTAGGTGGCAGGATTCGTACACAGCCCAGACTGCATACTTTTCAGAGAATGCCTAGTGTCTCATCCTTATTACTGATGAATAGAGGGCATCTAAATACAATGTTATATATCACAGAAGGTGATTAGTGCATGGTAGAGTGAGAAGCATGGCACAGTATGTATTTTGATGAAAAAGTGATTCACTCTGATATGTAAAGAACAATAAACCACGGTGCCGCATGCAGCATGCCATGCATTTTGCAGCTTACAAGTCTATTTGTTCAGAGACAAGATGATACAGTACAGTAAGCAAGTACAATGTAGTAGAGCTTGCGAGTCCTGCACTTCAGTAATTGACTCGATTATTGGAGACGTTTACACAAAGTGACAAAAAAGTTCTCTGCATCAAATGGTATGATGTACATGTATAGCAGAAAAGCTGATACAGAAAGACAAACTAACTATACTCTAAAGGTAAATAAGATAAATGGTGAAATATACTGAATAATCTTTTCAGTTTAATATCACACACCTACACACACACACACACACACACACACACACACACACACACACACACACACACACACACAAGCACATACATATATGCTGTGTGTGTGTGTGTGTGTGTGTATATATATATATATATATATATATATATATATATATATATATATATATATGTATAGACAGAGACATGGTCACTGCCCTAGTTTAAAGTGAAACTACTTTCACAAGACAACCCTTATGTACTTAAAAAACTAAAACAAAAAAAACAGGATAGTAATTTCTCTCTAGTATGCCCTACATTTAAAAATGATCTGTTGCGAGTGCCTTCTCTAGACTGAGACCTGCTGTCTCAAGCCAACTGCTTCCAGACATCAAAAATCTAGAAACCATTAAAATGAAAAGATCTGGGTGCAGATTCAATAAGGCCTACACAGGCCTGTAAAACTGTGTGTGCATTGTACCATGCTAATTACAGCATAAGTAGCTGAATCGTATGTTAATCAACAAATTCACAAGTATTGTCCCACTTCTGAAGAAACCCAAGCCTATCTGCCTCAATGACTTCAGACTGGTCACCTTATTCTCAAATATTATGAAGTCCTTTGAGAGGATTGTGAAAAAACATCTATCTGTGGGTCTGCCTAAGTCCTTCGATCTGCTCCAGTTTGCATATCAGGCAAATAGATCAACTGCAGATCGATATCAGTCACACTTCACCTTACACTAAAACACCTAGAAGGGAAGAAAATTACATAAGGCTGCTGTACATTGACTTCAGTTCTGCATTCAGCACTGTGATACCGATGCAACTGATGGATAAACTCGTGAAACACGGGATAAACAAGCACCTATGTACCTGGATTTTTGACTTTCTTATTGGTAGACCCTAATGGATAGGCACTGGAAACAACACCTCTCAATGCATAGTCCTGAATACTGGCATTCCCCATTGTTGTGTACTCATCCCATTGCTTTTCACCATCCTCACCAATGACTGTACTGCAAAACATAACTCAAACTATATTATAAAATACGCTGATTTTACCACAGTCGTGGGTCACATTAGTTGTGGGGATGGAGATAACTACAGGGATGAGGTGGACACTTTGATTGCCTGGTGTGACAGGAACAATCTGGACCTAAGTGTTAAATAAGACCAAAGAAATGATTATGGACTTCAGGAGAAAGACAGCAGTTCACCAGCCACTCACTATCAACAGGGAGGTAGTAGAGAAAGTCAAAACAACCAAGTTCCTGGGTTCACATCTCAGATGACCTCCTGGACTGTTAATACCAACCATATAGTCAAGAAGGCTCAAAAGAGGTTTCACCTAATGAGAACGTTCAAAAAGGCCAGGCTCCTACTGTCTGCTCTTACCCCTTTTTACACGGGAACTATCGAGAGCATCCTCACTAGCAACTTCATAGCATGATTCGGCAACTGCACAGTTGCTGAGAACAAGAAACTACAGAGGGTGGTGAGGGTGGCTGAGAAAATCTTGGGTACACACATCACTTCTATTCAGGAGCTTTTCTTTACAAGAACAAGAAAGAGAGCATACAAAATACTAGCTGATTCTACCAATACGGCCCACAACTGATTCTCACAACTTGCATCTGGAAGAAGGTATCGCAGCTTCCACTGTAGGACTACCAGATTCAGAAACAGTTTGTGTCCTACAGCTGTAAGACTTATTAACTCAGACACCAACAATAATATCTCATACATTGAAGCCTCTTTTTCTCATTTAATCCTGCTGCTCTGAGTAATTACAACCAGTATTGCTATTATGCAATATGATGGCTATACTGAGTCACGTCTAAAGTTGACAAGTGCAATACAGTAACTAAACAGCTGCTATTCACTAGTCTCTATTTATTCTCTATCTTAATGGTGAAGGGGTTTGGTGGTGGGTATTTATTCATTATTTATCATTGGATAATGGGTATTGAGTGTGTTTTTATAATGTGCACTAGCTCTTGTATGTCACACTTGTTATTTTTTTTTTTATGTTATTCTCTGATACTGCTCTATCTGTGTTATTTGCACTGCATTTCTCTCGTGAGCTGACATTTGTAATTTAATTTAGGCTGCACTTGTGTGGTCCTAAATGACTAAAGTTTATTTGAATCTTTGAATCTTTGGAGGAGCTATTCAACAAAGTATATTTGCAAACAAACTATAAATCAACAGTGTAAATTCAGTGCTGGTTTTCCCTGCAGCTTCCAAAACCTACTGGAATACAGCCAAAGAACCTAACCTACACAGAAAGAATGTTAGGGGCTGCTGTTGCTCTATTTCATGTATATGTGCAGCAGCCCCAAGTCTGTGCAGCTGCTGCTGATAGACCACGGCCAAGAAGTAGAATGGTTTTTAGACCCTATTTAACTTTTCATAATCTGCTTGAGGTGGATGTTATACAACACTACAGGGTGGATAGAGACACACTACAGGAACTCTGCAACCTTTGTCCTCCTCATCTAAGAGCAAGGGCAAATCGGGGGGAACCAATCCCAGTGGAGACTAAAGTAAGTGTAGCACTTAGAATTTTAGCTACAGAAACCTTCCAGAGATGAACAGGGAACATGCAGTGGTGTCACAGACATCAGCATCCAGGATCCTCCATCAGTTCCTGAATGTTATGCTTCAACATGCCAGTGAGTACATATATTTTGCCCGTACAGCTAAGAACAGAGCTAGAACTATGCAGGAGTTCTGCCCTGTAGCACACTACCCTGAAGTCTAGGGTGCCTTAGACTGTACAGATGTAGAAATCAAAGCAACACCTGGGAAGAGGGAAGGGTGCAGATAAATAGAAAGGACTACCATTCTGCCAGGTCATGTGTAAAGATAAGGGCATCATCCTGAATGTGTGTGCTGGATACACAGGCAGTTATCATGATTCACATATCTGGCACAGCTCTCAACTGTATGAGATGTTTACTAGGGGGAATATCCTGCAGGGTCATTTACTGGGGGGTCCAGGTTATGCACTGACACTGCTGCTGATGACAACCATCAGAAATGCACACATACCAACTGAAAAATGCTATAATGAGGCACATGCTCAAACAAAAAATATCATAGAGCATGTGTTTGGGCTACAGAAGTCTTAGTTCCAATGCATAGATACATTTGGGGGAGCCTTGCAGTACAATCCCTGTACATGTGCTGATATATTCACGGTCTGTGCCATGCTCCACAGCATTAGCCTGAGAAGACAGTTTCAGCAGGAATTGCAAGGGAAAGGGCCACACATCCAACCACCACTGGCAAGGTCATCACAGCCACACACAGGTGAGGAGTCAGAGGGGGAACCAGCAGCCACTGTTGGTGTAGGCAGATGTACATGTGCACAGTATGGCATTGCACTGGCCAAGAGGCAATGGATAGCACACACACTTACCATCTATGGAGCTTAAACCTTCATTTTATACATACATACAGTAACATTAATGTCAGGCAATGCTAACAACATTTTCTTATCCATGTAATGGCTGTGGCCTGCTAGCATCAGACAGAGGCAGCCCTGAAATGAAACTCTTGCAACTACTGGATTTCCAAGGTAAGTGGTGAACCTGGAATAGAAAAATAAATGTCTAAGAACACAAATGAATGACATATCCTTGCATACTGTTACTTGGTAGTGTAAGTAAGTATAAGGTGAGTGATTTTTACAGCAATTACATCAAGATGTAACAGCACTGACTAATGTGAATATATGTGTCCTCTATCACGTAATAGGCCTCATCGCTAAAATGTAGAGAGTTTCAACGAATCTCCACATTTTGGCCTCATATTTTTGTAATGGAAAATCACTAAAGAGTGAAGTTAGAAAATAATGGCACACAGTTCAGTTTCAAACTTTATATACCTCAAAAGAAACACAAAAAATAGTAATGCAAAACCTGTTATTCCATCAACTGTCTATGTTTGTAAGACCACAATGATTAGAAACTCTCCTTATTATTGGGCATTTGTTCCACTTTTATTTATGGCTTGGTCCAGCTTTAGCAGGGATGTACACATTACAAAAACCTGTAAGAAAGCAGTACAATTTGAAAAACAGCATCGCAAAAACAGATATACTAAGCACTACGTCAGCTCTGCACCCTGAGCATCAGACGAAAGACTTATCTATCCCTGAATCCAAAAGATAGAAAACAAGGATATGGCACAGTTATCATAATTTGTGTAGGGTGTTGTGTGTGGGGAGCAGGAGGCCTAGGCTGACAAAAAAGGTACTGAGTGTGTGAAAGTAACAGAAACAAGTAGACATTTAAATAAAGTATCAAATAGTCACTGAGACAGAATGAGCTTTAAGCCTCATGACTGACCCATTTAACTATTATATGAGTGTGTCTGCATTGATACTACAGGTGAAATTGGTATCTGATTGTCAGCAAGAACACAGCCAAGCACTGTGCTAGCTCTGCATCCTGGTATGTCAGACAGGTGTGAACCGTGCATGATAGAGGTGACAGTTCATCATCATCATCATCATTTCCAACCTTGAGAACTGGATCTGCCTGGAATTGCGCTGGCACATCCACACCCACGTTCAGATGCACTTTTGTTACCTGAATGTGACTGGTGTCTACTGAATGAGCTTTCTTCATGAGTATGCCCAGGACCATGACTTCAAAGCCTGCCTCATCTGGGTGTGGACACCTCAGCCACTGATAGAGCAGTAGAAGTAGTGCCACTATGGGAGAATGATCAGGCATGGCCACCTTGGCTTACATCAGATGATGTGTCTGACCTACACCCACATGGATGCAGTCCCCCTCCCAGCAGGCATTCCATCACGGACACCACCAATTCAAATGTGTCATTCATCCAATCCATTGAATCAGCAACACTGTAGAGGCAGTCAAGCATGTCAGTCTGTGCCACATCTACAGACCTAGTATTTCCTCGGCGACACTATTGGAACATGGCTGTGCCTCCATGATGGCCCTAAACATATGTCAAGTGGCACGGATAAACACAACTGAATCAGGTGAAGGATGGACAGCAGGCCTCATCTGAGCAACCGGAACAACCCTTCTGTATGGCACTTTGCCCACACTTTGGCTATAGTCAGAGTCAATAGGCACTGAAGCCACAGTAATCAAACTACCCTGATTAAGAGTCTCACCCTCCACCTGTCTAATATCTGAAGGCTGACTAGAATGGGTTTATGCAGGCTTACTGGCTGTGTCTGATGGAATTACAGGGGATGGCTGAATGTCATACCTCAGAGTCAAATTCATCATCTGCACCCCTTGACTATATGGCCTGTGTTTGGCCACCATCATCATCATCATCAGAGTCTACCGTTACTCTGACATCAGGTGGTAAGAGTCCTACACTTCCACTGTCAGGATCATCTATAATAATAATCAACAAACACAGGAAAGAAATTAATAGCAATATTACTACAGTTCAATATCTGCTAACAACTAACACTGGTACCACTATCACAGATAGTAGGGCAATACAAGCACAGTCCTGACACCCACTTCACAAATCGGATAAATTAATATCTGTGTGAAATGCTCAACAGTATTGAAATAAAAATGTTCTTGCTAGGGAGAATGGTCCTGGAAGAAGTTCAGCAAACTGTAAGGACACTGTCATCCCAATAACAATAACCTGGGGTGGGGGGTGTTGGCCTTTATATGTCCATTAATAATACATTTACCTGAAACTCGGGTGACACATGCACACCAAGCCTATGTGTAATGAACCAGAATGTGGTGTTAAATGTATCATTCTATAACTAGTCCCCTACCAACCAAAAAATATTAAACCAACTTAAGTATTGCTTTCAATATTTTACTATGCAAGAAATATTTAGAAATTGACATAGATAAGCACATCTGGAAGCTCCCCCTAGGACATACTTGCCCTCCCTGAAACACCATCACCAACATGAATGACATGTTGTTGTGCATTTTCCACTGAGCTCTCTGGATCCCTGGCAGTGGAAAGGAATTCTTCATTTGGTGTCAGTGGTGGCTCTGCAGAATCCCCCCCCCCAATAGCCAACTGTCCATGGTCCACTGCAGGTGTTCTCTGAAATAATTTTTTCATAATCTGGTTCCAAATATGCAATCTTCTAGACACATTGTCATGTCCTCTCTCAAGCAGAATTGCACAATGTTGCTGAATGCTTAGATGATGCCGTTTTTGGGGTCAATGAAGAGGGGTCTGTGGGGATTGAGACTCTTGGGTGCCATAGTCCAAGGTGACATAAAACACAAAAGAAGGATACTACACATAAATATCATATAAATAAAATTCTTGCTTAGATATAACACCTATTATTAGTTTTTCAATATTACCCACAAAAATGTTCAAGTTATTCGAATATAAAAAAGTGTTATGTGGTTGTAACATATCACCATCATAACCAAACAAATGTTTGATCCAAAAAAGGAATAACAATAGCAAAGCAACCTCAGTAAAAACATTTTGGTTGTGGTAACACAGAGATGGAACTTGGCTCCCCCACCCCCAAAACAACAGGCAAATGGCATTTCTGTACCAAAAGAAATAAAACATCAGTGAATTGTTATAAGTGCTATCAAACTGTCACAAATATGTGTACACATTTACCACATAACATTCATTTTTATGCAGTTGCCAGTCACCTCTACCTGTGGCCAGCACTCCCCTAGAGGTGTCTGTGGGCCACCTTAGAAAACTAATACCCTTGTTTCATTGACAATATAGGACATTTACATTTCACTGAAATAACAGTAGAAGAGTGTAAAGAGAAACAGTTGTAACATTAACACTTGTGATAAAGGTTAAATAAGGCTGAGCATCCAAGAAAGTAAAATGCTCTGATAAAAATGCCTATGTCATCTGTAAACTTCTAAGAAGTACATACAGATAAAAGTAGCATTTGCTAATGTGCATGTATGTGTGTGTGTGTGTGTGTGTATATATATATATATATATATATATATATATATATATATATATATATATATATATATATATATTTATTTATTTATTTTTTCCCTAGTGGCATGTGAACATTCCAGTATGTAACTGAAAAATGCAATTATACCTTATCAAGATCAGTAGTCTGTGCAGATAAATAAACAAGTCTTTTCACCTTCAGGTTCTGTAGCTGCATGGTTACCTTTTATAGTGTAGATTGAGGCCTGTAAGCACAGAGAAGATGCAAATGAGGTGTGAAGTCATTAGAATTACTGAATCCCAAATTCTTGGGTTTATGTAGCAGATGTAAACATAGTGCAGACACTCCCTCAGTGTTTGGTGCTAGCGGATTGCAACTGTGAATGACTACTGGTAGGGAGAAGGAAAATACAACAGCAATTCAGACTCCCTTACCTCCATTGGGTGTGAAAGCCATGTAAAAGTAATTGTATCAAGGTTTTAAATGTAAGTAAGCAGCACACATTTCAGTTTCTGATCAGTAACATCTTACATTTGTTGCAAACTATATATTATTACCATTTAATATTCTCACACATTTAAGCAGCATGATACCAAATGCCTTACAGCTTGCATGTCTCAGATTACTGCTCAGATAAGAGAAGAATGAACTGCAAACAATAGACATAAATGGTTGAGTGATCACACATTGCACTACATCTGAAATTAATACATGTACTAACAACTTTGAAGTGTACAAATGCCACATGTCCTGTTAACACCCTGAATGATTTTGGACTTGCTTGCATGCACAATGATTTTCATTCCCTGCAGAAAAGTTGTTTCTGTGGCAAGGAAGGAAAAGACACCCTTGCTGTGTTATGAAGGTTTATTGGTGTGAGAGTTCAAATCCAGAATTGTGTAAAAATATTTCATATGTAACAGCATATATTTTGTAATGTTTATTTTACAGATGCATTTCCTTTCTTCTTTTTTATTAATCCAGTATTTGCATGGTGTGTGGCTTAACACAAACACAGGAAATGGATATTCACAATAAATGTCAAGTAATGTACTTCTTTGATAACAAATATATCAACTACTCCTGTGAATCACCTGTGTGTGTAGCACCTCTGCTAAACACATTGATCCACACAGCATATATTATCTCCAGATCATGGTTCAAGTCCCACCTTTGTCTTTTAAGGATGAAACCTGATAAACACTGCTCACAAAGATAAAACAAGTTTAACTTTGCTTGTCTCATTTGTGCGATGCTTACCATCTCATGAACCTGGACTAATGACCACATAAGAAGCAGACAGAACACCCACAGACGGGATGTAGACATTCTTGAAAATGGAACATTAATGCGTTGTTTGCTTTCCATTGTGCAATGCCATTTAGTGATGTTGTTCAGCAGTTATCAATCTTCCCCAAAATCTGCAGGTCTAGAAGACCTGTAGAGAGGAAACAGACAGTAGACAATTTCAAAATGGATACATTCTATGAAGTATGTTGGGCACAGTGCAAACATGCTAAGTGGCAGTGTGTGGCAGTCAACAGACAGAAAATATGCAACTGCTATTTAAGTATTTCTGTGGCAGCAGGTGTAAGTGTAGGGCTGCAAAACAGGTGGCCTTGCATTCTACTACATGAAATTCCAAATATTTTTACTGCTGCTCCATTTCACTTTATATTAAATATCACATGAAAATGTACACATAATTATAAATAACTATAAGTATGGATAGCAGTGGAGCTCATATGAATTATATGTATGACTGAGGGTATACTGACTACAAAGCTTCCGTAATTACAATTGTGCTATCTGGTGTTGGATGGCCTTCAGACTTCAGAAAGACTCATACACACATGAATGTATAAACCAGGACCTTCTCAGGTCATACACATAAATGATTGTCCCCTCTATCTGCTCTGTGTATTTATATATAATTCATCAGTATGTCTGAGAAGCACTTCTTCTGTGGCAAAGATGGAAAATCACTACTGTGGAAGAAAATGTTTTGTCTCTTATGCACAGGTTTGAATCCCACATGTAAAAATCAGTTTTATAAGTGTATAAAGCCAAACCAAAAATGTGTCATTTCAGGAAATTTATGCCCCTAGTATATATCTGCAAAGTAAAATCATCTAACAATTCAAGCAGCAAAAAACCCTCACATTAATGCCAGTTGTCACATTATTCTTCCAGTTTCAAAAAACGCTTTCCTGTCTGTTTGGCACTGTTGCTCTCTGCATAATGTTGCTCAAAAGTGGTTGGCATCATTGATCAGGTTTGCACACTACAAGCAAATGCAATGAGACACTTTGGTGAGAAATCATTCTTAGCTATTGCTGTTCTCCCTGTTTGGACATGTCTGGTGGTAGCAAGGAAGGTGTCCAATTCAGGGCACAGTGGTGGGGTGTTGAGGAGTCCAGAATCTTCATTGGACTCCGTGTAAAGTGCCACAGCTGAATGCTTTTGCAGGGGGACTATAACAGCTCCCAGTACACGTTTGAGGCTTGGAATAGTCTGGCCAAGGCTGGCTCAAGTGCAATTGGAATCCCATGCCCTGAAGAACAGTGTAGGCATTACTTTAATGAATTGAAAAGGATTAAGAGGGATACAGTCACCTAGAGGATGGATGAGTTCAGGATTGGTAACATCCCACAGTTGTGTACGTATACTGAGAAAGAGAATTTATAGTAGACAGAAAGTTGCATATATGCAAGACTGGTATGCATAATGCCCTTCTCCTGTTCTCTTCTTTTTATTCCACAACCAATGCAGAGAATACAGTGAATAGGGAGGTCCATGCTGAGTGCATGGAGAAACTGAGGGAAGAAGGATGTATGCATGTAGTGTAATAGAAGTATTATTTTTGCTTCTGCTTCTAAATTTATTTTTTTTCTATACAGTTGTAGCAAAGTAAGCATAGATATCCTAACTGTTAAAACAAGCATGCATGCTTCAGTTTGTAGCACAAGTCAACTGCAAGAGTCAAGTCTAAGACTTGAATGTATATGAAAGTGGCATAAATGCCATGCTGTTAACTTAACCTGTATAATTGGACCTAGCACATGGTCAGTATATTCACACTGCAAGGATTACTTTGAACAATCCTTAATTATAGTGTACAGTTGTTAAGAAGTATACTTAAGTGCAAAGGTTCAGATAAAATACTTTATTGTTGTGATAATGCATTGTATGTTACATATGATGGTACTAAATTTATCTTTCTTTCTTTCTCACACCCAAACCCTTATCTCTCTTTTTTCTATGTATTATCAAAATGTCTCCATGTCATCCATCTCTGACAAATTACAAAATGATTTACAACACAGGGAGGTAGGCTACACCAGTGGCTCAGCCTGCCCCCCCTACATCAGCTGAGGCACCAATGCCCAGCACATTTGGGACCCAACCTGGCAGAACTGACTCTTGCACCCCTGCACTACCTGTGCTCTCAGGTAACACTACCCTGGCAGCTGGTCATGTAGTACTCTCTGTGAGTACTAGCAAAGTGGGTATTTTATCACCCTAAATGAGATGCCAGGGTTGATGTTCACGGTCATACACAACACCATTGGTGCATATCTATGCCAGCGGGAGAGGCAGGTCTCCCTTATGGTCCATAGGAGAAGACATCAAGCACTACAACAGCCACAGGAGTAAGGGGGCAGTGATGACAGTCCTGTGGGTGAGAACTAGATTCTCAATATCCCCATGTTTGATGGGCATGGGCATCTGTTGTACCCTCTATAAACCCAAATCATGGTGTCCCCCAAACTGTCATGACCCTACAATCCCTGTGTCTTTTCTTGTTGGTCCTGTTTGTTTGCTTCTGCTTCTTCACCTACTCTACTTACCTGACCTAAAAAGACCTACACCCTTTAACCATTTTTTGATAGCAATGAAATATTACTGGAACTTTACACAACTTTCCATTAATGATGTGTGTAGTTCCCTAATTAATGTAACTACAATTAGTAAATCTCTTACACTGAGACTCCAAAATCTCACTACCCATATGTGTGTGTACAACTATACTTGCTATTATACACATATGCTATGCTACACATATGCCTGTGTACAGTTCTACTTGCTATGCTAGGTGAATTTCTATATGAAATATTCAATTTCAAATTCTTATATATCACATCTAATTTAATAATATACCAATATTTCCTCAAGATATGTGATACACCTTCAACAAATGAAGCATAACAGGTCACACAATATACATATTCCCGTTCCCATTTATAATTCCCAAAGACATTTTCACCACAATTATTTTTCAAAGTAAATTGGTTATCTCTATCTACAACTTTTTGCCATGTGGTAATGAGATGATCGTAATTATAACCCCTAGATAATAATCTACTAACTATATCCAGAGCTACTGCTTGGAAATTAATCTCATCTGAGCATAAACTTCCAGCCCTATAGAATTCACCATAGGGGAGAGATCTTATCAAGTGGCCAGGGAATGCACTAGATGCCTACAAAAATAGAATTCACAGAAGTTTCTTTTCTATATAACATTTAATGTATTGTATCATTAACAATATACAACTCAACATCCAAATAATGAATGGTATTATCATGCATGTTATAAATAAAAGATAAACCAAGGGTATTCTTCTGTATAGCCTGCATAAAACCAACAAACTGTTCCTGTGAACCCTGATCTATAAAAAATAAATCATCAATGTAGCATTTTAATAAAACACCACATTGTTGACAAAGTAAGAATCACTTTTCAAAAAAAAAAAAATCCTCAGATCATGCCATAAGGAAATTAGCATAGCTGGGGGCAAACTTAAAGTTCCCCACCCTTAAGTTGTCTATAAAAAAAAATCAAAAGAAAAACAATCATTATTCAAAATAAATCTAGCTATATTTTAAATACTCTGTAATTCATTAACATTTACTAAAGAAAGTTCGATAGCCTCTAGTTCATATCTATGCTCAATAGTAGTATACAGTCTACTAACATCAACTGTTGCAAAAAAATACCTTTTCCGCCACTTGGTACACTTAATCTCCTTAAGGAAATGCTGTGTATTCCTAATGTGTGAGGGAAGATGCATCATAGCAGGTTGTAATATTTTATCCCAAATCTCCCCTACCTTTTTGGTGGGATCCCCTCACCTCAGATACAATCAGTCTAACCAGAGGGTTCTCCATATTTTTGTGAACTTTTGGGAGGGCATAAAATAAGGGAATATAGGGATTCACAATGATTAGTACATCTTTCAACATTTCAGACAAAATGTCTCTATTAACCAAATCTTCCAATAACGTCATGATACCCAACTGTATTTTTTGCAGTGTATTATGTTCTAGTAATTGATATTCATATTCATTATGCAATAAGTTAAAACACATTTTCTTATAAAAAAATGAATGTTCATCACCACTATATATATATATATATATATATATATATATATATATATATATATATATACATATATATATATATATATATCTATAGTAATAAACTCTGGTAATCACTGTGGCATTTATTGCAACCACACTCAGCTAGTTTGCTTGTAGGTAAACAGGTTTTCATGTTTGCTGCTGTCCATGTTACCTTACATGGTTTCCTGACCTGCAACACTGTTGCTAGTCACAAAACCATACTTGTTTATGTTTAAATGTGGTGCACGGCATGCATATGTAATTAGTGCTGCTGCTCACTATGCAAAAACATAAAGTCTGTGTGGGCTTCGCAATAAGCCTACACAAAGATTATTGAATCCCCGTACTGTTTTCAGATAAATGCAACATATTCATCAGTAGGAGTCATAAAATGCATCACATTTGTCTGCAATATTTGGGTTTAGTTCTAGCTGACTAGAACTCTGATGAAGCCATGCCTATGGCTACAGACTACTTGCAGTAATGTATTGACAGCTTTGCATCTTTACATATCAAACTACTATGACTAGACTGTGTGACCAATATGCTGTTACTGTGAACACTGTAAAATGCATCAATACCTTAAACTTTCTGTATGCTTTGTATATCTATCTTTTGTCTCCTTATGAGAGCATCTGTTTGCTTCAATACCTTCTTGGCACATTATTTTGTGCCTTTACTACCTGCCAGCTGTATGTCTTCATTTGTGTGGGATTTGCTAACCTATGATACTTTAGACATACAAAACAGATCTCCATATTGAGAAAATCTTTGCCTGTGTCTCATTTCATAAGTTTATCAGGGCTGTACCAAAAGCACCATACCCGCCTCAATACCCAAAGTTCTGTTATGTTGCTGTCTTTACATATATACCATATATATCTTGCATTCATATACTTATTTACTTAATTTTGTTGATCAAATTAGACTTACTGGGCAATCAATACATCCATCCATGCATAACGCCTTTTTCCATTTTTGCACATGCGATCGGGTGTTACTTTAACAGTGACAGTCATCTAGAGGCAAGGCTTACATTGCCGGGTGGCTAGCCCTGCTGCAGAGACTATCCACAGACTATTCACAGACTGAACATAAAGGGATAACAAAATAAGAAAGAAAATAAGATGAGAAACACTGCAGAAAATACATGCAAGGATGAGAGTAACAGCCACTGCTTATATTAACTTAAACATAATATTTATAACATATCTATATATATATATATATATATATATATATATATATATATATATATATATATATATATGGGTCCTCTTCAGAATGCCGAAACCCATATGATCGCAGACCATATGTTCAAAGTTTTAGGTTCATAGGTTCATAGGTTCATAGGTTTATACTAGGCTATCTGCCCTAAGGCATTTATAAGACTAGCCCAAATTTTTGTGGCTTACGCCACCCCTTACATGAAAAAATACTGTGCCCATTAGTTTGTTGTGCCTCTGTCCAGCAGTGACACAGATATGATTCCCGGGGTAAACCTACGATCTTCCATCCACAGGTCTAGATTTCTCTTGAACAGAGTCAGCGAGGTGCTCTGCCTCACATGGACCGGGATTTTATTCCACAGCATAGGGAGTCTCTGAGTGATAAATCTATCCCTCCAGCACGTCCTATTTATATCCGTGCTAAGGTTTAAGTCGCTTGCTCTAGTGGTTTTGGTGGATTTGGATTTTTTGAGGTGGAGCATGTCCATTAATTCCGGGTTGGACATGGCCTTGTATGTCAGGCACATGTCACCTCTGAGCAGACGGTATGCGACTGAATAGAGCTGGAGTTTCTTCAATCTGGCAGCATATGACAGATTTTGGAGTCCCTTTATCCTTTTGGTGAGGAACTTTTGGGGTCTCTCCAATTGCTGCAGATGTCGGGTGAGATACATCCCGAATGGGGCATTGTACTCGATCATTGGTCTGATAAGTGAAGAGTACAGGGGAACAATGACCTCACTAGATCTGGATGTGAATCCCTTCATGATCAGGTGGGCAATGTAGAAGGTCTTTCTAACCACTTTAGCAATGTGAGTGTCAAAAGAAAGGCCACTGTCAACCTGGGTCCCCAGGTCCCTGATAACCTCTTCTGTGCTTAGTGGATTGCCACCTATATGGTAGCTTGGGGTTACCTTGTTTTTCCCGAAGGGTATGACTATACATTTTTGGCGTTTAACTTCAGGCCATGGCTCTGGCACCAGCTATCTGTTTCCGTGAGTCCCTTCTGAAGGATATCCGTGTCCGATGCACTTTCCACTATGGCGCCCAGTTTGCAGTCGTCTGCAAACTTTGTCAGCCAAAGTCCTCCCATGTTGGCCTGTACTTCTGAGAAGTAGATGCCAAACAATAGGGGGCCAAGGACCGAGCCCTGTGGGACACCACTTGTGACCGGCTTGGAGTCTGACACAGCGCCGGCAACTCTAACCCTGTGGGTTCTGTCCTTAAGCCAGTTTGCAACCCATCTTGTGACATATGGGTTTACATTTAAGCTGGTACGTTTTTCTACAATACCCGAGTGGGGTATTGTGTCGAAAGCCTTTGCAAGGTCAAGGTAGGCTGTATGGACTGCCGTTCCCTCATCAATGGCCTTGGTGACTGTTTCGAAGAAGTCGACCAAGATCAAAAGGCATGATCTTCCCTTGACAAAGCCAAACTGGGTCGGGTCCAATGTCTGCAAGTCCCCTATATCTTTGTTTATGAGCTCCATTATGATCCTCTCCATAGCTTTGCAGACTAGACTTGTTAAGCTTATGGGGCGGTAATTACCAGGGTCCGTATAGGCGCCGCCTTTGTGGAGTGGGACCACAGTTGCCGTACGTCACTCCTTGGGCACGTATCCTGTGGTAAGGCTGAGATTAAACAGCTGCCTTATGTGCGGGTTTAATTCCTCATTTAGCTCATGTAGCACACAGCCGGGGACACCATCCGGTCCCATTGATGCTGTGTTTTTAGCTTTAGAGAGAGCAGCTTTCACCTGCGCATTTGAGATGTCCGGGAGGCTACACTCGGCTGGGATAGTTATCTCTCCTTTAGGGGAGAGGGGTGAAGTTTGCACTGAACCTGTCTGCCAGTATGTTGGCAATGTCTGTGGGTTCAGTGATTTTTGTATCATTTTGGACTAATTCTGAGCATATCTGGGAGTTTCCACCCAGGTTCCTAACATAGCTGAAAAAGGCCTTATGATTGTCCTTTGAATCCATGGCAATTTTTCTCTCAAAATTGGCCTTAGTTGATTTTATGAGTGCTCGTATTTTTTACTAATAATGATCAGGGGTGACTTCCTTTTATGGATTTTGTTCTATCATGTAATAGCTTTCTCCTCTTATTGTAAAGTTTGTTAATGGCTGGGGTCCACCAGACTGGACGTTTGCCCTTTGTGGAAAGAGTCTTGGTTTTAATTGGGATTGCCTGATCCATGCAGTCCTGGAGGTGTTCATAGAAGGCATTTGTAAGGGCTTCCGCAGCTTGGGTTGTGGTTTCCTCTGGCTCAGGGACCTTGAAGGATACCACACCAGTCTTGAGTAGTGTGAAGTTTGCTTTAGAGAAGTTCTTCAATATGGTCTTTTTTGTTTGGGGTGGGGGCGGGATGTGGATTTCCAGTGAGATTAGTTTATGATCAGATCTCACCAATGAGGGATATACTTCCGGTGTGGAGCATTTTGTCCCCATGTTTGTGACAATGAGATCTAGTATATTTTCTCCTCTCGTGGGAACAGTGACTAGCTGTTCCATACCAACATTCTGAACGGGAAATCAAATACAGCGCGGACCGGGGTTTTCCCTTGTTCTTGCTGTAGTGCGATCTATACACAGTTCAATGTGTGTTTTTTTATTTTTACGGGTCTAGTTCACATTTTTGAACATTCAAATGTTCTATCATATAGTTTCGGCCATATGAATTTCGAACATTTGAGCATTCGGTTATTTGGAGTAGACCTATATATATATATAAAAATATAGCTATAGATTTATATATATATATAGAGAGAGAGAGAGAGATAGAGATTATATATACACATTTGTGGTGAGGCTGACTACATGAAAAGAGACATGGAAGAGCTCTCAGATCACGTGGCCCAGGCAGGTATGACCCTAGCCCTGAGTACCATCCTGCCTTCACCCAGAATGATACCACAGTTTTTGTTGTATTTCGGCTATTCCAGGTTAGGAGTCGCCACAGCAGAACTCTGGTCCGCTAATGATTGGCAGTAGATTTTCACGAACGCTGAGGTGCCAGCTCAAAGTTCAACCTTCAACTAAAGCATGCCCATTCATGCATGTCTTTCGAACACTCAACCAACCGCGGGGAGGACATGCAGACTCCACACAGAAGGCACTCCCTGCACTCCAGCCAAGAATCAAATGGGAGAACCTCTTACTGTGAGGCAACAATGCTACTGCTGCACTACCGCGGATGTTATAGAATGATACCACAGTATAAGGACAAAATGACTGACTTCAACAATTGATTAAGCTTCTGGTGTCATTCAAAGGGGATCCAGTATCTGTCTGCCTGGGACGACATGATCGACAAACCACGATGCTTTGCCAGAAATGGTCTGCACCTGTCACCCCTGGGATTCAGGTTACTGGCCAAAGCTTTTGCCACCCCTATAGTGCCTTTTTTAGGCAAGGTTCAAAGGACAAAACCACCACTGTAACAGATGCAAGTATGCAAAATCTGAAGGTAATGCTACTCAATGCTAGAAGTCTAAACCTCAAAATGCACTCTCTTGAGGCACTCCTAAAAATGGAGAACATCAATATCTGTGCAGTAACTGAGAAATGGTTCAAGGCTCCAGAGAGCAACCCTGCAATACCAGGTAACTCTTACTACACTGTTTGGCCACCAAACCAAGACCAAAACACTAAAGGTTGAGGAGTGTCCATATTCACCAAGGATATTCACACCTCCAGGTTAGTTGCCCAACACAATGCATCTGAAATTTTCCAAGTGCAACTAACACTAGGTAAGACTGAAATCCAAATTGCAGCTTGCTACAGATCCCCCACCATGCCCCAAGATTCTCACTGCACCTTTCTAAACATACTGGAAAATATTAAGATACAGCCAAACACCCTAATACTGGGTGATTTCAACTACCCTGCCATTAAGTGGGAAAACTACTCGGGTACCAACACCTTTTCCTAACGGTTCTTGGAATTCATAAATTCCAATGCCCTGGATCAACATATCCATTGTCCCACCAAGGACTCCAATATTCTAGACCTGGTCATTACCAACATGGGAGATAGATGCTCCACACCAGTGTTCAGCCCTTCACTGGTCAGGTCTGACCATAAGCAAATCATCCTTGACATCCACATCCCACCCCCACCCCCCAGTAAGGAAACCTCTGTAAAAAAAACTTCTCCAAAGCCAACTTCATGCTACTCAAGTCAGAAGTGACAAACTTCATGACACCCATGCAGACGGGAGCTGAAAGTTCAACTGCTGAATCCTACACTAAGGCACTGTATGAGCACATCCACTCGTGCATGAATTGTGCCATCCGAAATAGAACCAAGATGCTCTCCTCCAAAAAAAGGAAGCCAATTTGGTGGTCCCCTGCCATAAACAAACTATACAACAGAAGAAACTGTTGCAGAAAAAAGGAAAATCCCAGGATGCAAAAAACTTCCTTACCAGCCTCAGTAAGAAGCTGACATCGCTCATAAAATCCTCCAAAGCTAGTTACAAAAATAAAAATGAAAAAGATTCCAAAGACAACCACAAGGCATTCTATAGTTATGTCAAGAATCTAAATGGCAATGATCAGATATGCTCTGAGCTACAACAGAATTTCATTAAATATACTGATCCCAAGGATATTGCCAATATCCTGGCAGATTGATTTAGTGGCAACTTCACCCCCTAAGGGGGCTATCTCAATACCAAAAGATTGCCAAATTCTGGTAATCATGGCTACATAGGTAGAAACCGCACTCTCCAAAGCTAGGAATACAGCATCTATGGGACCAGATGACATCCCGGGCTGTGTACTACATGAACTACAAAATGAACTGGCACCTCTCCTAAGTGTTATGTTTAATCATAGCCTCACCTCAGGCTTCGTGCCCACTGAGTGGCATGCAGCTACTGTTATCCCACTCCACAAGGGGGGATCCACCTTGGATCTCGAGAACTACCGTCCCATCACTCTGATGAGCCTGATCTGCAAGGGCATGGAACGCATTATCATGGAACTTATAAACAAAGACATTGGCAACCTTCAAACACTGGACCCCACCCAGTTTGGGTTTGTGAAGGGAAGATCTTGTCTCCTGAACCTGATTGACTTCTTCAAATCAGTCTCCAGAGCTGTGGACGAGGGTAAGGTGGACCACACATCCTATCTGGACCTCGACAAGGCCTTCGACACCATCCCCCACTCTGGAATCATAGATAAACTTACTAAGCAGGGCATAAATCCCTACATCACTCGATGGGTTGCCAACTGGATTACTGACAGAACCCAGACTGTAAAAGTAGCCGACTCCAAATCCATCTCCAGACAATTGACAAGTGGAGTACCTCAGGGTTCAGTCCAGGGACCGCTGTTGTTTGGCATCTACTTCTCTGAAGTACGGGCAAACACTAAGGGACTCTGGCTAACAAAATTCATAGATGACTGCAAACTGGGAGCCATTATTGAATCCCCAAATTATGTGGATATTCTGCAAAAGGGCCTTACTGAAACAGATGCTTGTTGCCAGAGCCATGGGCTCAAGCTTAATGCCAAGAAATTTATAGTTATCCTCTTTGGGAAAAACCATGTACCCATGAATTACCACATAGATGGCAGTACACTAAAGACCAAATGTGTGATGTGGGACTTAGGGACACAGGTGGACAATGGCCTCACCTTCAATAACCAACAGTCAGGAAATCATTCTATGTGGCACACCTCATCACTAAGGGCTTTTCATCCAGAAAAAAGGAGGTCATTGTCCCACTGTACTCATCCCTCATTAGACCCATTATAGAGTAAAACGCCCCATTTGGTATGTACCTCACAAGACATCTGCAACAGCTGGAAAGGTCACAAAAATACCTCGCTAAAATAATCACAGGCCTAAAGCAGATGCCCTATGCTGACCATCTAAAAAAACTCCAGCTATACTCTGTGGCATATCGTCTACTCGGAGGTGATCTCTGCTTAACATACAAGGCCATTTCAAACCCTGAGCTGTTGGACATGGTCCACTTAAAGAAATCCCATTCCCTAAGAGCCACATGCTCCAGGGATCTAAACCTTGTCATCACAATGAACAAAATGTGCTGGAGGGATAGGTTCCTGTCCCAGAGACTCCTCATACTCTGGAATAGACTGCCCATACATGTCAAGCAGAGTGCCTCCTTGGCCCTCTTCAAAAGGAAACTTGATGATTGGATGGGAGATAGGAAATTTAGACCGGGGATCATGTCAGTCACCCTACTAGACAGGGGTCCAGGGAAGTAAATACTGTGGGAAGAAATATCTAGGGAATTGTTATGGCTAGGCTTGTATAGGCCCTAGGGCTGATAGCCTAGTACCAACCTACAAACCTATGAAGCAGGGGTACATAGGATGGATAGATAGATAGATAGATAGATAGATAGATAGATAGATAGATAGATAGATAGATAGATAGATAGATAGATAGATATGATATGAATTCCAGGAGCCATTGAATGGGTGGTGGTATGGGTTTATTTTTCACAGTTGTGAATGAAATAGTTATTATTTTGAGAGTTTTAAATATTGAAGGATGCTATGCATCTGCAGTTGTCAAGGTATCTGTGAGTATTTACTCAACATTGTTATGTTCTGCTGTTTTGCATTCAGATTACTAACCTGGTTCTCATGATAGTTAATGGGCTCTTGATATACCTGCATGCTTCTAAGTTCTTTCTTAGTTTTTTGGTTTTATTCTGTTCAGATATCAGAAATGACTTGCACAGTTGCTAAGCTTTCTGATATTTCTTGAGTTGATACGGTATATATCTTGAGCTGATATCATACATTAAATTCTTTTTCATCAAGACCACCCCCATAGTGCCTTTTTTAGGCAAGGCTCAAATTCTAAATCTACCACCCTAGAACACAAAAAAGAAAAAAAAACTAAGGGTAATGTTGCTCAATGCCAGAAGTCTCAATCTCAAAATGCACGCACTCGAGGCCCTTCTCAGTATGGAGAACATCGATGTCTGTGCTGTGACAGAAACCTGGTTGAAGGCTCCTGAGAGCACCCCAGCACTATCAGGCTTTACCTCATATCATGCGTTCCGGCCCCAAAATCCGGACAATACCAAGAAAGGAGGGGGGGTATCAATATTCATCAGGGACACCCACACCTCAAGATTGGTGGCAACGCACGATGCATCGGAGACCATCCAGGTGCAATTAACCATAGGCAAGACTGCTCTGCAAATTGTAGCATGTTACAGGCCACCCTCACAAACTCAGGAACCTCACATGGCTTTCCTGAAAACACTGGAGGGGATAAATGTATCTCCAAACACCATCATACTAGGTGACTTCAATTACCCTAATATAGACTGGGAACACTACTCAAGCCCAAACACCCTAGCCCAAAAGTTCCTGGAATTCATAAACTCAAATGCCATGGAACAACTAGTCACCATCCCCACAAGAGGAGAAAACATACTTGATCTCATCATCACGAACATGGGAGCACAATGTTCAACACCGGAAGTATACCCCTCACTGGTGAGATCAGATCACAAACTAATCTCACTGGAGGTCCTCATCCCACCCCCACCTGAAATAAAAAAGACCACAGTAAAGAACTTCTCGAAAGCCGACTTCATACTTCTAAAGACTAGTGTGGTCTCCTTTAAGGCCCCTGAGCCAGCGGAAAACAGTACTCAAGCCGCTGAATCACTTACAAATGCCTTCTACCAGCACCTACAGGACTGCATTGATAAGGCAATCCCAAGCAAAACAAAGACCCTTTGTACCAAAGGCAAGCGTCCAGTCTGGTGGACCCCGGCCATAAACAAACTCTACAACAAAAGGAGGAAGCTACTACAAGATAGAGCAAAATCCTTAAAAGGTAAGACACCTTTGATCACTACAAGTAAAAAACTAAGAGCTCTCATAAAATCATCCAAAGCAAACTTTGAGAGAAAAATAGCTAAAGACTCAAAAGACAATCATAAGGCCTTCTTTAGCTATGTTAGAAACCTGGGAGGAAACTCCCAGATATGCTCAGAACTAGTTCAAAATGATGTGAAGATCACTGATCCTACAGACATTGCCAACATACTGGCTGACAGGTTCAGTGCAAACTTCTCCCCCCCCCAAAAGGAGAGATATCTATACCAAACGATTGCAGCCCCCCCAAACATCTCTAACGCCCAAGTGAGAACTGCTCTCTCCAAAGCAAAAAATACAGCATCCATGGGACCTGATGGTGTCCCCGGCTGTGTGCTCCACGAACTCAACGAGGAATTAAACCCACAGCTAGGACAGCTGTTTAATCATAGTCTCACCTCTGGATACGTACCCAGGGAGTGGCGCACTGCGACGGGGGTCCCACTTCACAAAGGCGGTGCCTCCACCGACCCTGGAAATTACCGGCCCATTAGCTTGACAAGCCTTATCTGCAAAGCCATGGAGAGGATCATAATGGATCTCATAAATAAAGACATAGGGAATTTGCAGACTTTGGATCCAACCCAGTTTGGCTTTGTCAAAGGCAGATCATGCCTATTAAACTTGGTTGACCTTTTCGAAACAGTCACCAAAGCCATTGATGAGGGAAAGGCAGTCCATACAGCCTACCTCGATCTGGTGAAAGCCTTCGATACAATACCCCACTCGGGTATCATTGAAAAACTCATCAGCTTAAATGTTAACCCATACATCACAAGATGGGTTGCAAACTGGCTGAGTGACAGAACCCACAGGGTCAGCGTTGCTGGCGCCATGTCAGACTCAAAGCCTGTCACAAGTGGTGTCCCACAGGGCTCAGTCCTGGGCCCACTCTTGTTTGGCATCTACTTTTCCGAAGTACAAGCAAACACAGGAGGGTTATGGCTGACAAAGTTTGCAGATGACTGCAAACTGGGCCCGTGGTCGAAAACACATCTGACACAGATATCCTTCAGAAGGGTCTCACAGAAATGGATAACTGGTGCCAGAGCCATGGCCTAAAGTTAAATGCCAAAAAATGCATAGTCATACCCTTCGGGAAAAACAAGGTTACCCCTAGCTACCATATAGGTGGCAATCCACTGAGCACAGAAGAAGTTATCAGGGACCTGGGGACCCAGGTTGACAGTAGCCTGTCATTCGACACCCATGTAGCCAAAGTAGTTAGGAAGACCTTCTACATTGCCCACCTTATCATGAAGGGATTCACATCTAGATCAAGGGAGGTCATAGTTTCCCTATACTCATCACTCATCAGACCAATGATTGAGTACAATGCCCCATTCGGAATGTATCTGACCCGACACTTACAGCAGCTGGAGAGGCCACAAAAGTTCCTCACCAAAAGGATAAAGGGTCTCAAAAATCTGACCTATGCTGCCCGACTGAAAGAACTTCAGCTCTATTCAGTCGCTTACCGCTTGCTCAGAGGTGACCTGTGCCTGACATACAAGGCCATGTCAAACCCAGATTTGATGAATATGCTTCACCTCAAAAAATCTAGATCTGTCAGAGCCACAAGGGCAGGAGACTTAAACCTCGACACGGCTATTAATAGGACATGCTGGAGGGATAGATTCATCATCCAAAGACTCCCTATGCTGTGGAACAAAATCCTGGTATATGTGAGGCAGAGCACCTCGCTGGCCTTGTTCAAGAGAAATCTTGACCAATGGATGGGAGATCGCAGATATACCCCAGGGATTACCTCAGTGTCACTGCTTGACAGAGGCACAGCAAAATAATGGGTATAGTTCCCCATACTAAAGGGGTGGCGTAAGCCATAAAACTATGGGCTAGGCTTGTAAATGCCCTCGGGCAGATAGCCTAGTATGAACCTATGAACCTATGAACCTATGAAAATAGCCCTTTAAATGAATTCAAAAACAAAATAAAAAAATAAATAAATAAATAAGGAAGCATTTATCTTGATGGGAAGAAAGCATTGTCCCTGCAATCCTTTACTTAATATAATTATGGGTAACATAACATGGGGTAGGTCAAAAACTCATTACATTTGAAGAATGACCACTGGACTGGTCTGGAATACATGGTTTTCATTGCAGCACTCAATAAATCAAATAACTATCTTGTTGAGCATATTGATTAATGAAATCTACATTATTATTATGTAAGTTATTCTCCTTCACAAAAGCTGTCTCTTCTATTGCCATTTATTTCTTTTATATAGATATACTTTATATCCACATTATTGTTTATAGATATACATATATATTGTATATATTATATACATATATTGTATATAGTATATAGATATATTGTATATAGATATACTTTATATCCACATTATTTTAGCTACTGTTTTATATAGACAAGCTTGCTATTTATGTTTTGTATCAATAATAACTGTTATTAATGTTAACAAACCTACCCAATCATGTCCTAACTCTTTGCTTTTGCTCCCCACTCCATTGTTGTTATTTTTTTTTCTCTCCTCCCAGCACCATATTCTCCTGTGCTATTTCCTGCACTAGTCTCTTGAAACCAACCTGCCTTGTGGAATGACCTCTTTCTGAATGCTTGCAGTGGTATCTCAAAGCCTAATCTCCCTACAACCTGTCTCAAGTTAACAAGAAAGTATGTCGTTGGTCTCTCTATCCTGCCAATAGTTTTCTGTAAATCTTTGTTATAAACCCTCCAGGGAACCAGGTGCAGGCTTCAGGCCAGCACAGACAGCAGTCTCCACCGCCCTTTCCTAACATATTAGTGCCCCTTCTTACCTCCTAACCTACACAGACATCCCTATTACTTGTAGTCACCCCCTCCCTAGTTTTACAACCACACAATCCCCCTCTCCTATCTCCTGTAATAGCAAACCCAGCCATAGGTCTCACCCCTAAACCTCAGCTTCATCTCTTGGGTACCCCCTGCCCACTTGCTTCATTTCATAATTCTTTGGACTCTTATGACCACCTAACCAACCTACTACTTCCTCACTCTTTTCCTACCCCGGTCTCGACCACCGACTCTATTCTCTGACTCCTTACTTATCTCAGCACTTACATACTGCTGACTTACCTTAGTTTACAGTTTTTCTGATTGTTTTCCTGACAAGCAGTTTCACTAACTGTCTCTACCCGCTCCGTTCACCCTGCGGGCTCACTCCGCTCCCCTCCCTACCCCCAATTCCCACCCACCCCCAGGGGTCCTACCTTTATACTTCCTAGACCACACCTCCTCCTCTACCACACCCCTTCCTCTCTCATCACTGTCCAAACCCTTAACTTCCTTCCCACCACTTTTATCCTATTACTTACCGTGTCCCTTCATCTTACTCTACATAAACACTCTTCACTTTATACTTCCTCCTTTCACACTATTCAGCTATCTATTTCCACTAATTACACCCTACACATTCCCTCCCAAATATAATTGATACTATCCTCTCTCCCTCCTCCTCTCAATACAGTTTAGCTTCTAGCTACATAGTACCAATTAATACTCCTACAATGAAGAATCAAAACATCCCACCCTTTATCTCAGTCGTACTAATACTTTCACTCCTACCTCCCCTAATTCTCACTCATCTACTCACCTTTCTTGAAAGCCCACTTGACCCACTACTAAATTATCCCAAAACAGAAACCATCTCACTAAACCCACACCCAAATTTGACACATGCTAATATCACATTCTCTTCTAAATACATACTTCCTAAATTTCATCGAACACAACACACAAAATACAATAACCTCAATCCCAGGAAATGTCTATTTAATTACTGTAGAATCCATAACCTCTACTTTCTAAACCTAATGCTCTCTCTAAAAGATGGCGACATCCACCCAAACCCAGGACCTTCACATTCTCCTTCCTCACCCCTCGACTCCAAAATGTTTCCTACCCATATATTTTCTAAAAAATCTAACTCTCTCTCTATTGCTCATCTTAATATACGCAGCATAAACAATAAAGTTACACAATTACAAGCCCTGACTGAAGTCTACACCTTTGGTATTCTATGCTTAACAGAAACTTGATTAAAACCTACAACCAAGGACAATCAGATCATCCCACCTGGATATAATATCCTAAGACTCGACCGAACCTCCAAAAAAGGTGGAGGAGTTGCTATCCTATATAAACCTTGCCTACATTTAACCACCCATAACCTCAAACCACCTCTAGACTCCAATGCAGAGATTCTCATCACAAAACTTCTTATCAACAACTCCAAATCTATCTATATCATCTGTTTATACATACCCCCTGGTAACAATATAGCAACTGTGGAAAATATTCTCTCCTGGCTATCCCAAAACCTACCTCAAGAAACTATCATCCTAGGTGATACAAATATAGACTGGACCTCCCTCTGCAGTTACCTCCCTTCTAACCACATAAACCTATATGGGTATTCCCAAACTATCACCTCCCCTACCAGAATAAATAGATCCAATAAAAATCTAGCCTATTAGACTGGATTCTTATTAACCGTCCTCCCCATACTTATGACTCAGGAACTCTCCCAGATGATTTAAGTGACCACTCCCTTACCTACATCATCAAACATAAAACTAACTGTCCCTCTCCAACATCCACAATAAGCATCAGATCCAAAAAGAACTTTAACTCGGAACTATTCCAGATGGAACTAAAAGCATGTAACTGGTTACCACTGCTTAACTTATCCTTAGACGATGCCGTTACTTACTTTAACTCCAACTTTCTTACCATCCTGGACCGCCATGCCCCAACCAGACAAATTAGAACAAAAAACAAACATGCGCCATGGCTGTCTAAAGAAATCAAACAAAAAAATCAAAGATAGAAACAAACATTGGGGAATTTGGAAAAAGACTCAAAGTCCTATCCACCAACAAACCTTCAGACAACTAAGAAATCAAACTAAAAGAGCAGTAATATCAGATAAAAAGAACTACTACCTACTTTCCCAACAAGCAAATCAAACCAAACCACAGAGGTTCTGGTCCAGCATCAACCAACTACTCCACCCAGGGCAAACTACCACTCCTAGCCCTCAAAATACTGAACACAAAACTTCAATAAATATAGCTAATGAATTTAACACATTCTTCACTAACACTATACAAACACTAGCTAGCCAGCTCTCACCTGATAATTTCACTTTACCTACTAATAAAACAAACTCTTCTCCTTCCTTCCAACCTCAACCCATCCCTACATCATATGTACTTACCCTCCTTCAGAAATTGAAACCATGCTCTCCCTCAGCAGACCAACTACCTGCAGAATTTCTGCAACTAGCCGCTAAATCCATTGCCTACCCTATATCAATCCTAATCAACAGAACCATTACTGAAAGCTATATCCCCTCCATTTGGAAAATCTCCCATATTATCCCCCTCCACAAAGGTGGCCAATCTACTGAACTTTCCAACTTTCGACAAATTGCCCTACTTTCACCTATAGCTAAGATTATGGAAAAATGCATCCATAAACAACTACTTCAACATTTAACACAAAATAACCTTCTAGCTAACTGCCAGCATGGTTTTAGACCTTCACATAGTACCTCCACTGCCCTTCTCTCCTTTACAGATATTATCAACAAACACCGTAGTCTAAACAAACTCTCTTCTGCCCTATTCATTGACCTATCTAAAGCTTTTGACATGGTGAATCACCAAATTCTCATCACCATAATAAAATCCCTATCACTTGACACATCCTCCATTAAGTGGTTCCAGTCCTACCTTTTCAAAAGACAGCAGGCCGTACTATGGCACAAGTCTCTCTCTACCCACCTACCAGTCAACCTAGGTGTCCCCCAAGGCTCCATCCTTGGACCTCTACTTTTTTCCATTTTCATCAATGACCTCCACCTGGCTATCCCTCAAGCCTCTTGTATACAATATGCAGATGATTCCACACTTATATGCTCAGCCTCATCCTCTTCAGACCTCCTACACCTTACCCAACAAGTCTTCAACACAGTTGAGAAATGGTTCACTCATAGATGCCTTCTCTTAAACCCCAAAAAGACTAAACTCCTTCTTTTCTCTCCCACTAGTAAATTCCCCACATTGGATTTCTCAGTCACTTCCACCAACAATACTATTATATCCCCAGAACCTACCACTAAACTGCTAGGAGTCACCATCGACAATAAACTAAACTTTGATATACATATAAACAATACTATTAAATCTGTTAATAGAAAATTAGGCTCCCTGTATCGGATTAAATCTTTTCTCCTACCCTCTGCTCATACAACAATAGCACACACACATCTAATATCTCCTCTTCTATATGCTTCACCCATCTTTACTAAACTTTCTAAAAACAATCTCAGCAAACTGGAAATGTCCTATAACAACATCGCCAGATTTGCCACAGGAAACCCTTTTAGAACCCATCATTGCCTCAATTTAAAACAGCTAGGCTGGCTTGAACTACAAAACCTAATTAAATTCCATCAACTAACTATAGCTCACAAAACCCTTTACACACCATCCAAAACACCTGCTCTATCCACACTAATCACTCCCTATAAAAACCTAGATTCCCTAAGGTCCTCACATAAACTCTTAGCACATACTACCAAAATAAACAACAAGGCCAGTGACTCTCTTTTTTCTAATACTGTAGGGAAAGCCTGGAATCTTCTACCAAATGATATTTCTACACTTCCCTGTCTCTCCAATTTCAAAAACAATCTGAAAGTATATCTCAAATCTCACTGGCTATGTCATTGCTCCAAATTTGACTAGCTCTATAGTTACTCTATACTCTGATCCTCCCCCTCCTTCAAAAAAAAAAAAAAAAAAATGCATCCTATACAGATTATTTACCTAGAATCCTAGAATTGTTATTTTATCCTGTAATTTAGTACTGTTTATGCTTATTTTTTGTATTTTTTTCTTTTGCATATTTGTGTTATTCATAGATAGAAATAAGTTAATTAGCTGTATGTACCTAGGAGCTTTTCTCCCCGGGCCTCTACTGAAAATGGGCATGTATCCAGTTAGACTAGCCCGGTAAACAAATGTAAAATAAAATAAAATAAAATAAAAAATAAATAAATATTGGCTAGATGTAATGCATGATTATTATTTCTGCTTATTTGGTAGACTCTGCAGAGTGGTATTATGCAGTCTTACTCTATGTTAGTTCTAGTTACTTCACTGCAGCTCCTACATTTCATTGTTGTAAAACTGGCTCACTGGCATCAAGGATAAAGTCCTCACCTTGACACCATACTGCCCAAATTCAATTAGTGGCCCAAGCTTTGGAGGAGCTTGCAGGGGAAGATAGGAGTGATCTGACTCTACCATTCCCATGCGGATGGTGATAGACTGATTCACTGCATTACAGTCACCTACTGGCAGACATGTGTCCTGAAGACAGGAATAGTCATGATTTCTGCTTGGTCCTTGTTAAGCAACAAACATGATAGCATTCATGGGGCATGTGCAGAGGACCATTCTTATCCATGGAGAAGGCATAGATGCCCTCAAATGTGCAAGTGTGCATGTTGCCAGTTAAGGAAGTGGTTCAGATCTAATCATAGTATCTAAGGCAGTTACTAGGCTAATTGCCCTAGGGCCCTTACAAACCTAGCCAAGAGTTTATCCCCCAAAAGAAACCTTACTCAGCACCTGTTGCCCTGTCAGTGAGGGACACAGGTGGGACCTCTGGGACAAATTTGTTGTTTCCCATTCACTCATCAAGATTGTGCTTGAAGAGGGTCAGCGAGGTGCTATGTTTGATGTGTATGAGAAGTCTGTTCCAGAGACGGGGCAGCCTCTGGGAGACAAACCTGTCTTTCCAGCAGGTTTTATTAATGTCACATATTAGGTTCAGGCATTTTGAGTGGGTAGTGTGTGAGGAGTTAGACTTACAGATATGGAGCATCTCTAGTGGGCAGAGTCCAAGATTGCCTTATAGGCAAGACACAGATCACCTCTCAGCAATCAGCATGATACCAAGTAGAGTGATAATGATTTGAGCCTGTCTGCATAGCACAGATGTTGAAGGCCATGGATTCTCTTTGTGAGGTATTAAAGTGGCCTTTCCAGATGGTGCAGATATTTGGAGAGGTACATCCCAAATGGGGCATTATACTCAATTATTGGTCTAATGAAGGCAGAGTATAGAGAGGTAATAACCACCTTTTTTCTGGATGCAATCCCTTTACTTATGAGATGAACCAAGTAAAAGGATTTTCTGACCACTGCCACTACATGATGGTTGAATGTGAGGCTGTTATCAATCTGAGTGCCTAGGTCTCTCACCACAGGTTGTGTGCTTAGGGGGCTGCTGTTGATGTGGTAATCAGTAGGGGTCATGTTTTTGCCAAATGGTATGATGATACATTTTTTTGCATTCAGCTTGAGGCCATGACATTGGCACCAGTCATTAGTTGCTGAGAGACCCTCTTGCAGTATGTTAACATTGGGGAGTCAATAACAGCACCCAACTTACAGTCATCAGCAAACTTGGTCAGCCACAGGCCTTTTGTTTTTCCCTGTCCCTCCGAGAAAGAAATGCCAAACAGTAGGGTTCCCAGGACAGATCCCTGGGGAACTCCAGTAATGACAAGTCTGCTATTGGTGGTGGAGGTGCCTATTTTGACTTTGAGGGTCCTGTCTGTGAGCCAGTTGGCCACCCACCTGATGAGATAGGGATTTACACCAAGTTGTGTTAGCTTTTCACTGATTCCCAAGTGGGGGATTGTGTCAAAGGCCTTGACCAAGTCAAGGTAAGCTGTATGTACTGACTTTCCCTCATCCAGGGCCTTGGTGACAGTCTCAAAGAAGTCGACCAGGTTCAACAAACAAGATCTGACCTTGACGAATACGAACTGGGTGAGGTCAAGTGCTTGGAGATTGCCAATGTCCTTGTTTAGGAGATCCATAATACTACACTCCATGGCATTACAGATCAGACTTGTCAACCTAATGGGGCAATAGTTTCCAGGGTCAGTAGTGGCACCACCTTTGTGCAAGGGGATGACAGTGGTAGTTCTTCTCTCTGCTGGAATGAAGCCACTACTTAGGCTGTGGTTGAAAAGGGTGCTCAATGGCGAAGCCAGTTCTTGCTGGAGATGGTGCAGAATACATCCTGGGATACTATATGACAAAAACTCTGATGTCTGTCTGGATGACAGTCTACAGTGTCTGACAATCACCCCACTAAGGAATGAGGGGTCCAGCTGATTGCAGTAGAATTGATAGTTGGCAGACATGTCGAGAAAATTTACAGAAGAAAGACTTACATAAGTGAAATCTGGAGAAGAATGAAGTCAAGCTTTGTGACCCCCCATCCTTTTCAGACTGTTTGTTTTAATTCTACACATACACTGGCAAATTTCTATTGATTTTAAAATGTATGCATGTAGAACACAATACGGCAACACATGGGCATATACTACATTTAGAATTGTAACAGACATAGCTATTATATGCACATTCTGTATTATCCACTGTAAAATAATAAAGCAAAACAGGGATTTTCAGGGCTTAGCTATTCTGCTAGAGAACATCAGTGAAACAGTTCTCCCAATGTCTATTGCCATATTTGTAATCAAAGTTAAAACAAACTTCATCTGAAAAAATCACTGAGCAGCAGGCACAGTCAAAGGTAATGGCTAAGAAATCAGCATGAACACAAGTAATGTATCAAATCTGAAAGTATCATACTGAGCTGAATCAGCCTTTTATATTTACAAATTATTCTGATATCCCAAAATATAAATCATTAAAATATGACATCTTTGTTGCAAGCTGTTGAAATATCAAGGTTCAAAATTAAAAATGCTCATAACTGTGAATATTGGGCCTTGGGCATAGGACACACATCTGATGTATGGTGCCTGGAAGGTGTAAAGACTTTGGTATGCTGGCCAGACATTCAGCTGTCCTCAGCAGGATATTCCAGATGTAATGAATACTGCAACAATGAAAAGCTGGACATCTACTTTTAAGGTAAGTGTTACACAACCGTGCTTTCACTGATCTGGTGTCCCCTTAAATCAATGTTAAGGAGCAGTCATAAAATGCTTGCCATAAATATAGCAATCAGCTTTCTACAGGTAAATCACCTCACACTGAGCATTCCATCACTTCATTTGTAACTGCAAATGAAGTATCAGCATTCATTTGTGCTGCTACTGCTCTCCTGCAGAAATTTGCACTTACCAATCATGCCCCCTAACAGGTTCATCGTGAGTAACCACCCCTTTAGTCTTCTATAGCAACAGTTCTGCTTCAAGTTATAATAATCACCTTGTTGTACTAGGTTACCATTATAGACTTCATTGTTAATGCTACTTTATCAATAAATTATGAAATACATATCACCAATAGCATGGAGGGATAAAGCCCTAACTATAGACTAGGCAACTCAAGTTTGAGTAGTGAACTAGAACCTGCTAGCACAGACAGGAGGGAATGAGAGTGCTTTTTCTTAAGGGAGGGCTAACATTTCTCTTATGGAACTCTGTCAGAAGACAGAGATCTGAGAGAACATGCCAGGCTTGAGGTAGTTGGACAAGAGCAGGTATGATGCATGGCCATCATATGGACCCACATTTGGAAATGAACTTATGCTAGTCCTTATTACTCATTTAGCCATAGTTCTAGAGAAGAGCACTGGATGACAGGACCACTCGCTGATAATCAACTCAGACCTCCATTGTGTGTGTGTGTGTGTGTGTGTGTGTGTGTCTGTGTGTGTGTGTGTGTCTGTGTGTGTGTGTGTGTGTGTGTGTGTGTGTGTGTGTGTGTGTGTGTGTGTGTGTGTGTGTGTGTGTGTGTGTGAGTTTGTGTTTGTGTGATTGTGCATGCGTTTATAGAGATATAACTATATACATACTGATACATAAATGTAAATATAGATGTTACAAGAAGATGGAAGTGCAGGCCCTAGTCAGTGTTTAGGACTATAACATAAAAAAAAACAGATGCTTTAGTTGGGAGTTTAACCCAGACTTTCCAGGTTACCATTCCAGATGATCTAGCTGAAGTGTATCTAGGACAGGATGAAGGGGGATGCTGTACCATGTGTAAAGTGTTACGGGCACACTCACCGAAAATGGATGGTGAAGTAGTGCATCATTGGTATTCAGAAATTAAAGACTGTACTGCATTTGCAGTCATGAATGAAGCATTGAAGTTCTTATTGTGTGACTTGTAACTTACACTTTGTAGCAAGTAATTCCCTATAGTTTTTTTTTTTTAAATCTCAACTTTGAAAAGACTTTTTTTCTCTCAAGAAGTTGAGGGGTGGGGGTAAAACATCTAGTTACCATAATAGTTAAGCTCTTTACCTCCCCAAAAACAAAGTACAGGATTCAAGGCAGACCTCCAGGAATGTCCGCATGCTCTCATCATGTCTGTGTGGCATACCTGCGAAGCACATGCTGGCTGTTTCAACCTTGAACCCGAGATGTATGCCAGCAGAGTGCACCATCCTAGGCATCAACTGTGCTGCTCAGTGTCCTCTAGAAAGTAAAATATGGATCACAGAAGTTATGTTGGGGTTAGACACGATGTAACAATTACTGTAGGTTATTTGGTGACAATACTTTTCCACTGGACATATAACCCAACTTCCTCCTCACCTGCATCACTTCTACTTTGACCTTTGCTCTCAGATGCTGCTTCCCTCTCATATTTACTACTAAACCTTTGACTACAAGTGCTATTCCACTGGACACCTAACCTAACTCCCACCTCACCTGCATCAATTCTACTTTGATCCACTGTTCCCAGCTGCTGCTTCCCTCTCATATTTGCTACTAAAGTTAATTCACATTTGAAAGCTGACTGGAATAAAAGCACAAGAGTTCAAAGAAATGCAAAGGGCTCTAGCATCTCAGATAGAAAAAAAAGGAAATGGGTGGAGTCAAAGCAAAATAGCGCCATCTCAAATTAGCATGTGTGAGGACTACAGAACAGATATGCAGCTGAGCCAGGTGTGAAAATCCATAAGGAAAGTTGGAGGTGGAATGCAAAAGTCAATGAATTTATAAAAAGAAAGGAATACAAGTAAAAGAAGAAAAGGAAAAATTGTGCTGTGCTAAGAAGTTATTTTGGGTATCAAACATGCTAAAAGATCAATCACAATAGCAAAGAACAAAGTTTCAAAGGCACTCTACCAGCATTTGGAAATTGACTCAGCAAAAGGCATGAATAAACTCTATCAGGTTGTTAGACAAAGATAGAAAGATGGAGGAGATAGTTACTGGACATAATTTATAATGGATGCTAGCAGCAATCTGCTTAACAGTCCAGAGGACATTCAAAGGCAGATAGAAAGATTACTCCCAGCAGCTTCTGAATGAAGAAAACTCAACAGAGGTTACTCTGCTCATAGACACCCTACAGTGAAAAAGGAAGTAGAACCCAAACTAGAAGAATTAAGAACAGCACTAAGAAAAGTCAGTAAATGCAGGAGGCTCAGATAATGTCACAGCAGTTATGATCACATTTTTTGGGGGGATATGTGGGAGAAAGCTTTCTGATGGATACTCATAGCAGTAAGGTGAGAAAGACATATCCCAGATGACTTGAGAATAAGCCTTTTAGTGCCAGTGTACACAAACAGGATGTTTGTATATGTGGGCAGTGTTGAGAAGGAGACTGGTAAACAAATACTTAGAAAAGTAGGAAGTAAAATGAGCTGAGGAGTTAGGATTAATATCATGATGCAACACAAGCAACCCAATGTCTACAGTGAAAAAGGTAGTGGAGAAATAATTGCTAGTACCTTTTTTAGGCGGTGTTTCAAAGACTAAATTACTGCCATAACAGCTATAAATAAATGCAATCTGAGGGTCATGCTGCTCAATGCTAGAAGACTAAACCTCAAGATGACCTCACTCGAAGCACTCCTCAAAATGGAGAACATCAAAATTTGTGCTGTAACAGTGACCTGGTTTAAAGCAATGGAAAGCACAGCTGCACTACTAGGCTATAACTCATTCCACACCTTTCGGCTCCAGAAAATGGACTGAAGCTCCAAAGGCGGTGGCATCTCCATATTCATAAAGGATATGCACACCTTTAGACTAGTAGCCCAGCATAACATATCAGAGATACTTCAGGTACAACTAACAGTGGGTAAAATGGCGATTCAGGTCATAGCCTGCTATAGGTCCCCAACTATGTCCCAAGACTCTCATTCCAAGTTCCTAAGCACCCTGGAAACTATTAGGGTCCAACCCAACACTCTCATACTGGGTGACTTCAACTACCCCTCCATCAACTGGGAAAACTACTCATGCACCAATACACTTGGCCAACACTTCCTGAAATTTATTAATTCCAATGCACTGGACCAACTCATTCTTACCCTCACTAGAGGAAGCAACATCCTTGACCTGGTTATTACTAACATGGGCAAATGTTGCTCAATACCAATAGTCAATTCCTCTCTGGTTAGATGTGACCACAAACTAATTACCATGGAAATTCACATCTCACCTACACCACCAGAAAAGGTAACTACCATGAAAAACTTCTCCAAAGCTGACTTTGAGCTCCTAAAAAACTGAGGTGGTTAATGTCATAGCACCCATGCAAATCATACACCATGGAATCATAGACCAGTGCATTGTACGAACACATTCATAAATGCATGAAACTAGCCATACCCAACAGAACCAAGACACTCTCCTCCAAAAAAAAAAGAAGCCAATCTGGTGGTTCCCCTGCCATTAACAAACTCTACAACAGAAGGAAGAAACTGTTGCAGAAAAAGGTGAAGTCCCAAGACTGGAAAAACTCCCTTATTAGCATCAACAAAAGTTGAGATCCCTCATCAAAACCACTAAAGCTAACTATGAAGGCAGAATTGTGGCAGACACTAAAAACAGCCAGGAAGCCTTCTATAGTTATATCAAGAATCTCCATGGCAATATCTAGATTTACTCTGAGTTACTGCACAATGGTACCTCTTATACTGAGCCAACAAATACTGCCAATGTACTGGCCAACAGATTCTGTGCCAACTTTACCCCCAGCCCCCAAAGGACCAATCACAATACTGGAAGAATGCCAGGCACTCAACATTACTGCACTACAGGTTAAAGCTGCATTCTCTAAGGCCAAGAATACAGCTTCCATGGTACCCAGCAATATCCCTGGCTGTGTTCTACATGAACTACAAATTGAACTGGCACCACACCTGTGTGCCATGTTCAATCATAGCCTCACCTCAGGCTTTGTCCCTACAGAATGGCGCAATGCTACAGTCATCCCTCTCCATAAAGGGGGAGCAACTACAGACCCTGGGAATTATCACCCCATTAGCCTGCCGAGTCTGATATGTAAGGCTGTGGAGTGCATCATCATGGACCTAATTAACAAGGATATAGGGAATCTCAAAACTCTGGATCCCAGACAATTTGGTTTTGTGAAGGGTAGGTCATGCCTGCTCAACCTGGTTGACTTCTTTGAGTTAGTCACCAGAGATGTGGATGAGGGGAAGGCAGTTCATACAGCCTACCTCGATCTGGCCAAGGCCTTAGATACCATTCCCCACTCAGGAATTATTGATAGACTCACCAAACTAGGCATCAACCCCTATATCACTAGGTGGGTTGCAAATTGGTTCACAAATAGGACCCACGGTGTGAAAGTAGCAGATTCCAGGTCAGACTGCCGACCAGTCATGACTCGAGTCCCACAGGGATTGGTCCTGGGTCCTCTCCTGCTTGGCATCTACTTCTCAAAATTCCAGGCCAACACAGAGGGACTCTGGCTGACCATGTTCACCAATGATTGCAAGCTGGGAGCCAATATTAACTCCCCAAGTGATGTAGAAATCCTACAGACAGGCCTCAATGAAACCAACAACTGTTGTTGAAACCATGGCTTTAAGCTTAATGCCAAAAAATACGTCGTCATTCCTTTTGAGAAAAACTCAGTTCCCACTAATTACCACATTGATGGTAGCCCACTGAACACTGAAGGTGTTATAAGAGATATGGGGACACAGGTTGACAGCAACCTCTCCTTCGACCGCCACATTGCCACTGTGTTTAGAAAGTCCTTCGATGTGGCACATCTCATTACCAAGGGTTTTGCATCCAGGAAGTAAGAGGTCATCATCTCTCTCTACTCTTCCCTCATTAAGCCAGTCATCGAGTATAATGCCCCATTTGGCATGTACCTCACTAAACACCTGCAACAGCTGGAAAGGCCACAAAAGTACCTCACAAAAGGGATCCTAGGCCTTAAACACATGCCCTACTTGAACAGACTCAAAAAACTCCAGCTTTTCTCTGTCTCATATCATCTATTAAGAGGTGATCACTGCTTGACTTACAAAGCCATATCTGACCAAGCCCTGTTAGAAATGTTACACCTAAAGAAATCAAAATTCCTCTGTACCATATGCTCCAGGGACCTCAACATCATTGCCACAATCAACAAAACATGCTGGAGGGACAGGTTCATAACCCAGAGACTGACCATGCTCTGGAATAGACCTCCCATACATGTCAAGCAGAGCACCTCAATGGCCCTTTTCAAGAGAAATCTTGATGAGTGGAAGGGAAATAGAAAGTTCACCCCGGGGATTACTCCAGTGGCTGTACTTGATAGAAGCACCAGGAACTAATGGCGGTATGATGCCAAGGTACTTCTATGGGCTAGGCTTGTAAAGGCATCAGGAGCATTGGCCTAGTACACACCTATGAACTTCTGAAGCTATGAAGATGAGGAAAGAGTCCAACCTGGCATTTCTAGACATTATAAAAGCATATAACTAGGTCCCATGAAAGCTGATTTGGGCAGTCCTGTGATCATTCAAAGTCCAAGAAGCATTAATTGAATTAGTGCAGGCTATAAACAAGGACCCAGTACAACGTATGAACAAGGGCCCAGTACAGGCTGTGTACAAGGGACCAGTAGAGGCGGTGTACAAGGGTTGAGTGCAGGTTATGTAGAAGGGCCGAGGAGAGGCTATGTACAAGGGCCCAGTGACACAAGTATGAACAGTTTTCAAACTCACAGAGGGATTTTGAGTTGGAGTGGGTGTGCATCTTTGTTCAGCTCTGATCCCTCTACTGTTCATGTTGGTGGTGGGCAGCATTAGCAAACAGATCATAGGGAAGATTTCAACAAACATGCTATATGTACATTAGCATGCTATATGTACATTTAATAGCATTACAAGCTGACCATGAACAGTATATTCAGCAAATCTGAAGAGACATGGATGAAACTGAGTATAGACAAGACAGTTGTCATGGCAGCAAATGGGGCAAAGCAGGAGAAGGTAAGTATTGAGACAGAAGGGAAAACAGTGGAACAGGTTGACTAATTTAGGTATCAGGGAGGGGTGTTTGAGGAGAAGTGAAGTCTGAATGAGGCGGTGCTAGCTAGAATCTGAGGTGCTGCAGCCAACAGACACAATTTTAGGTATCAACTGTCATGTACAGCATCCTCTGGATAGGAGGATATGGATCAAAGATATGTGTTACATCATGGTTAGCCTCTTGATGTTGAAAATAAATTAATGACAAATAAGCTAAAGGTAAGATGTATAAAATAGCAATGTGACCGGTGCTTCTGTATTGCATGCACATGTTTACAGAGAAGGCAGTGCAGTTGAGGAAGCTTGAGATGATGGAGATAAAGTGCCTGTGATGGCAGATAGGATGCACACTGTGAGAGACAGACTAAAAAATTAAGACATCAAAGTAGAAACAAAGTAGCACCAATTGCAAACAAGCTGAAAGACAACAGATTGCAGTGTTGTTTTGGTACATAAACAGGAAAGTAGAAGATGATTTGGTAAAGAAGACTTGGAGGAACAGAAGGAAGGCAAGAGGAAACAAGGATATCCAGTCAAGACATGAATGGAGAGATTGTACTAGAGGAGACCTGTGACAGTCAGGCATGGCTGTCAAAGAAGGAAGAAGAGTGGCACGGTATTGAGAGAGGTGACAACAATGGATGTGACATACCAACCCCATGTCGAAAAGGGAGATGATGATGGCAATAATTATGATGATGATGATGATGATGATTTTAGAATGGGGGTTGCAGTTAGCAAACAGCATGGGGTACTAGATAACTTAGCTACAGTTCTACATTTTATCATTGAACTACTGAAACAGCTGAAAACACATTAGCATTATGAAGTTTCACCTCTTCCTCATATACATGCAGTTCAGACACAAACAGACCAATTATAACACAGGAATTTTAAGTATACAATAGATATTATATTGATATTTTTTCTGCAAGTAATTCATATTAGGTGTCTTCAGCTTGTGAACAACACCAGTTATTGCATTTTGGACGAGTGCTCCACACAAACTATGGCAGTGATATTACACTTGGTGTTACTGATTCAAGGACCATTTTTTATAATTTTTTATGGGGTGTGGTGCTGGCATAACATAAAAATATTTTACATTTTTTATTATGTTTAAATAAAATATTACCTCAACTCCCAACATTATGTTTGTCTTTATCATTAGTTGCTTGCCTTTTCTTTACAACCATTATTGTTGCTGTCTCATCTCCTTCTAAGAAAGGCTGATAGATGAAAAAATTTGTTTAGGAAAAAAATTAATGCAAGACACAAAGGTTGTTAATTTGACAACACCACACATGTCTTCCTGAAAAGCTTCAGCTCAACAAATAACAGGTCTGTAGTAGGCTGTGTACTCTTTTTTTTTTTTCCTACTTTACCTGACATTTTTCTAGATTTTCCATAGTCAAACATTCCCACCAATATCACACACACTAGACAAATGTGATACCCTAAATAAATACAGTTTCCTCTCCTATATATCTCTAATATTCAGTAACTAGTATCTTGCTTCACCTGGACTTTAATGATATTATTTTAACCAGCATGAAATTTTTAATTCTTCCACTCTTAGCACTCAGCTGCTATGAGGCATTATACTATGACTTTGTCCCTCACATTTAGCCATAATCCTCCTAGATCTGCAGATGTTCTTTGTAAGGTTGTCGCTTTTTAAGGGTACATAAAATATTACATAAGAAATCTAAGCCAGTAAAATAATCCCTTGTTATTAATAGCATGGGGTCAATTACGAGTAGACATTAGGTTTTGAAAAATAAGAAATGTTTTTTTTCATGATCCTGTGCTATGAATGTTAAGGCCTACTACAATGATTTGTAATACTCAGAGGTGTAAAGTTATGATACCACTGTCATCAAATACAAAAGCCCAGTCCCACTTTCAAAGTATCACTGAAATGACAAAGTACAGACGCCTAGTTGCAAGAGTGCTTGTCATATACTTGAATACTTACACATATGACTTCACTCAGTCATTACTGACAGTTTATATCCATTAGTCGTATTCTTCACCAATGGACTATTCAATGCATTGCAAAGATAACTAATGCAATGTAATACAGAGCTGACAGAATTGTTTCCACAGCAATGAGAAAGCCATTAGAGCAATTTCCAAATCATTCACTTAGTATGCTTTGACTTGTATGTTGATTTGATTTAATTTTGTTATGTATATGATGGGCACTAAAATCAAACCTTCTCAGTTTTATACTATCATAGAAATGTTATTTAGAGTGTATGGCATAATGTTTTATTTTACTCGGCCATGTTGTAGATATTATTTTTACTCAATTTGCAATTGTGATATTTTTTGATGAATGCATTATACTGTAATAGCACTGCATTTGATATTTAGCTGCCATAGCTAGTGCTACTACATTTTCTTTTGTTTACATTTTGTTGACTTTCTTACATAAACAAATTCCTGTTTTTTTTTTGCACTGCTTGTTTCTTTATAGATGCTATGAAACACAAAGATAAACAATGGCTTAAAAATATGACATATCCATGTCTATATCCACACAAACATCTACTCGCCTATGTGTATGCACATCCACACATGCATACATAGGGATCTAAGTGACTTGATCGAACAACCACTACATCTTGCTATGCATCAAGACAAAAAAGATAGAAGGGTTGAAACATCAAACATTCAGGCAATTGGATCTGAACTCATCAAAGTACATTGGTTGACCAACATCTTAGACATCATCCATTATAAGTGCATTTGAAGTGCTAAAACAGCATAAAATGTAAATAGGTTCTATAGAGAGAAATAGTCACTAGCTGGCCAACGAATGCACTGCCATAAGTTTGGAGTCAATGGCCTGAATGTTTATTGCTTTCATCTCGATGATGTGTAGTTCAATGTACTGGTCATTCGATCATATCAACTACATCCCATACACCCATACACACATACACATAAACACACAGAATCTGGCATGCTATTTTTTTTTTTTTTTTGTGGTTTAAAGCTTTGAACTTATCTTTGATGCAAAATTCAGGCAGTCAAGAAAAGTTCAAAGTAATATATCTGGTCTGTTGCTACTGCAGCAATGACAACAGAAATGGAAAGACTGATGTGCTAAAATAAAACATTAAGTCAACAAAGCATTACTGCTGCAATGGCTACTGCTCTGTGAGAAGTAAGCTTAGTTATGATTAAAGTTACTTGGAAAAGTATAATAAAAGGGAACAGACTGTCCTTCCCACATTGCAGACTGTTTTTCCTAGTGAGGAGGAATAGATTAACAGGCAATTAAATAAAGTAACACAATGACATCTCAAAGGTGAAATAAAGAATAACAAAAATACTTCACCAATAGCTTCAAATGTAGTCTTATAATAAATAATGTATGTTTTGAAAGAAAGAAACATGTCAAGACTTTTAAACTAAGAAGTGAAAATACACAAAGGATTCAAGAATAAAGTCTCTATTGGCCTTCACTTAGAACTTCATGCAACAGGATGCTACATTTCAGTTGTACTTTGAACAACAAAAACTTTTAACCTTCTGTTTGGCTTGGCCTGGAATTTGTAAGCATTCTGAAGTTTCAGTTGGGGAAACGTTTGTTTTACACTGAGTTGAAATATATTATTTAGCACTTTCAGGTAAAGCTGCAGTGGCAAATGTTGACAAAGATTAATTTAACTCATTCTCTCTTTTCAGTTTGTATTCCCAATGGGCGCGGTCAAAGCTTTTAAAAAATTGAACTTATTACTACACATTTCAAACAAACGTTCATATCTCTAGAACCATAACTGGCAAACTAGTCAGCAAAAAGCAATCTTCTCAATGGTTGCATTCATTTCATCCTAGATCTTAAAATGGATTTTGTAAGCCGCAATACACACAGAAAAATATTAATTTTATAATATTGTATGAACAGCTTACCATATCTTGGTAACCATTCAAGCAACACATACACTGCCAGCATCAATTTCTTCGTATAGCTGTGAGCTTTCACATGACGCTATGTAGTTCTCTCTGTGTTATTTGTTATTGAGATAATTAGAGAAATATGAACATTATTACAATACAAAGAAATAGTGAACAAATAATATTCAATCTCTCGACTACATTAGTCAGAGGTAATGAACTTTTCTAATGTCTTGTACATAGAATAATTTTGTAATTATTATTGCAAATATTGGTAAACAATATTTGAAGCCCAGTGATGCTAGTTGGATATAACTGCAGAATAGTCTGGTAGTGCCACTAGGCTGTAATGAGTTAAACAATATTTGAAACTATAGCTCATGGCAACGAATGGTCTGATAAAAAAACCTCCTAATGATAATAGATAAGTGACTGAGCAAAAAAGGGCTAATAAATCCTTTATGCTTATAAAGCATTAGAGTTAGGTGTCACTCCTTTGCTAGTTAAATCAGAGACCCTGTAAATGTGTCAGCTTAGCAATTCCATAATTGATAATTTGGTCCTTATGTGCCTCATTTACTCATTAAAACTTGTATAAGCTTTGCTAGCTTTCCAGACTAATGTTTTTCAGACCACTATTGCATATTCCTCATGTCGTAGAAACTTTTGTGGATAAAATCAGATTTTCCACAATTACAGGAAATATGATTTAGTGACATGACAGCCACAATCCAAAGTCCTCATTATTAAATAATATGCATGTCTCTGAATTACATGGTGTTACCACTAGTAGTAATCCATTCTGATGACACAGCCACTCCCCTCATTCAATCACCTGCGCGTACACACACACACACACACACACACACACACACACACACACACACACACACACACACACACACACACACTCTGCCATACCTCTTACTTGTCCCTGACATTACATAACATCCCTGATGTAGCCTCTTATTTTGTTCCCCTTCTCCTAGTAAATCACTGATGATTATGGTCAGTAACGCCAGCCATTAGAGTTTCATTTTTCTTATTGTTTAGATGCTGTACTGTGACTTGTTGTTTTATTAACTTATTAAGTGACACAAAGTAATATTTAAAAATTCTTCCTGAGTCATTTGATGTATCTTCTGGCTATGGCCAGAAGTCATGAGCACAGCCATTTACAGATATAGCAGCCAGCACATAGATGTACTCCCATCCCTCTCAAACGTTCCTGATTTTACACAATATCCATAATTTTGCCTCTTATACCTGTTCTTTCACTGTCACCCCACAGATAATTGCAGTCAGTCAAAAATACCAGATGTTTGAGTTTCATACTTCTCGTTGTCAGAAAATACACCCTGATGCAGGATCTGTTCTTTCTATTAAATCTTCAGTTAGCTTAACAGCTCTGACTTGACAACAAGCTGCTTCCAGTATTAAGGTTCAATGTTTGAATTCTTTTTACATTATAAACTTTGTAAGGGATTTAGGGTAACATTTATAAAGTGTCCCTGGTATCTATTGTCCCGCCATATATTTTGCATTTTCTGTGCTGCAAAACCTGTTTTTCTATTAACTTTTCAAGTGATAAAAGTAAAATTAACAGCTGTCCTGGTGTTTAGTTGCCCCATCTTGTCTTTCATGCCTCAAAACTTGGTATTCTATGAATGTTATTTATTTATTATTTGTTTACCAGGAAAGTCCGACTTGGAATGGAGTCAGTTTTCGGCAGAGGCCTGGGGAGAAATGCTCCAGACACATGTCTTTGAAATGTGGGAGGAAACTGGAGCACCCGGAAGAAACCCACATAAATGCAGGGAGGACATGAAGACTCCACACAGAAGGCACTCTAACCGAGAATCAAACCCAAGAAACGTTTGCTGTGAAGCTACAATGCTACTGCTGCACCACTGCTTTATAAGTGATAACAGCAACATTAAAGTCTGCTCTCTGAGGCTAATGTTTCCCTGTATATATTTTGTGCAGCCGAATATTGTTATATTAACTTTTGAAATGACTAGGATTAATATTTAAAATGTTTTGTTGTGTAGTACCTCCCCAAGTGTCTTTTGTGCAACATCTCCGGTTGATCTATAAAATTTTTAAGTGACTAACAGTAACATTTAAAATTCAGATATTCAATGCCCCCAATCAAAGTATTACAGGATTTGCCCATTAGTCTAGAGAAGTTTAGAGGAATGGCACCTCACAAACACACATGACCACACATACACACACACACACACACACACACACACACACACACACACACACACACACACGCACACACACACACAAGCACATGCACACGCACACACACACACACACACACACACACACACACACACACACACACACACACACACACACACACACACACACACACACTCAACTGACACCACTCATATCTACGCATTGTTGCACTAGGGTTGCCATCTATCCATTTTTTGGACTATCTGGAAAGCAAGCCAACTGTCCAGTAGTCCAGAAAACACAGTACAAAACTCCAGTATTCTGTTTAAAAAAAAAAAAAAAAAAAAACAAGCAGACTGTTAGAGCTTGTTAAATCTGCCATTCTCCTGTTATTCTAATTAAGAAAATCAATGCTAACATAATGCAATTACATCAGGAACCAGGAAAAGAGAACATTCCTTCTCCTCCTGATGTACCTATGATGTCATGAAATGGGCTTGAAGTGGACTGAGAGTGAGGGTAGGAGATAGGCAGGGTTATGGGATGTGAAAAGGGTGTGGGTTTGTTCTGGTTTTGGTCACAATAAAAGGTGACAATCCTATCATGCATGCACGAGTGAACACACACACACGCACACACACACACACACACACACACACACACACACACACTGCAACAGACATAATAATAATAATAATAATAATAATAATAATAATAATAATAATAATAATAATTATTATTATTATTATTATTATTATTGCATTATTCCCCATTGACTACAATGGAGAACCACAGCTCTTCTGCCATGTTTATTAACATGGCTGACCACACTAATTTATGCATTGCAAATGCCTTGCCTCAGGCATTTCCAAGGAAGAGATCACAGCTACCCCAACATGTTTCATTAGCATGTGACATGGCCTTGGAGACATCCCACCAAGGTAACTTTATAAACAGTGTAGAATCACAGTGGAGTACCTGTCTTTGAATCAGAAGAGGTCCATTCAGGTGAAAAAATGCCAGTGTTAGGGCTTATTACTGATTGTAGGCCTTTCTGAATCTCAATAAAAAGTTCTTAGGTATTTTAGTGCTGTAATAAGAGATGCCAAGGATTACTTTTTTAAGAAATGATACAGAAAGCCCAGGTAAAATATATCCACTAAATGACTAATTGGATTTGGTAGCCCCAATACTTAAATCACTTCTGATAAGCTGCTAATTACTTGGACACACTTTTAAACACAAGACTACAATGTTAATGAAGCATGTCTTCCTTATAGAAATCAAAAAATAATCATAAACATACTGTAAATAATATTCAGTTAAAGTTTTATTCAGTCTTTTTATCTGACACCTTACATACACTGAAGAGTAACTGCACAATAAAATGTTCAGAATTAGTAAGATCTTATGATCTAGAAAACTATTGAAAATCACTGAAAGTCATCCTGAAAAGATTTAAAAATAAACACAGATGAGAGCTTTTCTTTTCGGGTGATACTGTATTGTTATTGATATACTTTTTCATACTGCATAGCTAATAAAAAGATTTTAAGAATGGAACCTATGAAGCACTCTCAAGTTTTACATTTACTAGCACTAATAAATTAGTTTTGAAGTATGTTTTTCTTAAACATTAAGATATTTAATACATTGATAAGAAGTTAACACTTGTGTCTCATTCAGAGTAAATGTATATGAGGATTTAGTTATGGATATAAAAACTAGGATAAGATTTTCAAGGAACTTTTCTCATATAGTGAAAGAACTGTTGACAAGAGATTGCGGCTGGAAAAAAAAACTGTAGACAAGGCAAGTTCAGTATGGTAGCAAGGAATGAGTCAGAGATATGTTAGCTGCAGTGAGAAAATACGTCATTATCAATTTATTCCTACATCTCTGAATGGAGTGGGGATACCTGTTGTGCTAATCAGCAATTTCCATTAGTAATCATTTCTAGCGACTCATGAATCTCACTGACACAGACACCTCCTTCTTATTCATGGCCATCCAGAAGGCTAGAAAACATCCCTGATGTTTTGATTCTTCTAGAAGTGTAGATTTTTGTTTAAATCACTGCAGATTATAGTTCTTCAATAGTGCCACATGTCATTCTTCTTATTCTTTAGAAAATGCATATTTATGCAAAACCCATAGATCTATCAACTTTTTAAGTGAAATAAAGTAATATTTAAACATTGCTTATACTTGAGGACAGTTATTCCCCGCATTATTTCTGCCTTTGTCCGGAAGTGTTATGCAAGGGTGATGATACGTATGACATGCACACCCCCACATGCTCAAACACAAACGCATGTGCAGATGTGCTCACACACACACACACACACACACACACACACACACACACACACACACACACATGCACACACAGACACACACACGCATACACATATTCTGCATCCCCTACCTAATCCCCAGACTGTGACCACCTCTGCAGACACACATTCAAACTGTTAAACACTCATCCTACTCCATTAATATCCCTGCAGACACTGCCAAATGTATACACTCACTCATGGCTCCCCAACATTATGTCTCTGCAGAACTCCACTAAACTTACCTGCAATGTGGCTCCCCCACTGACTTAAAGAGGTGACCACATTTTTGTTAAGCTAATTGTCTTCATTGACCATTCTAGTTTATACAGCCAAGTGCACTTGGTAGTGTCAATCAGTAATCACAGGTATTTCTGGGGGAAACCACATAGCTAATTAGCAATAACCACTCCCCAGATTGTCTCATTACCATGACCAGCAGGATCATTCTTCATGCTGATGTTTTCAACTCAAAGAAAAGCACTGCAGTAAGGCTGTCTCTGAAATGTAAATGGTTACTATGAGGGGTTGGCTATTCATGGTAAGACATATTGCTCGCAGTAATCCTTTCTCAATCCATTTTCTATTAATTTTATTGAAATTAAACATTTTATACGAAAAATGTCATTTGAGGGACTGTAAAGACTTCATAAAGTGAAACCCTAGGGTATATATCAGAACATCTAAGTTTTAAAACTTCGAATGTTCTAATATCGACCTGTTTTGAGCGAACTCTAAAAATAGTGAAACTGCAGAACACCGAATTCTTTCCTAGGGAAATAATTTGGTTGGCTGGTTCTGTGGCTTCATTATTTTCAGTGCTGTGGTGGAAATTTATGGGTAGGTTTCAGGTAAGTGTGCGATTGTGTGGTCGTTAGGATTAGGGCGCGGGTTAGGTGAGTTAGGGTTAGGGTGCAGGTTAGGTGAGTTAGGGTTAGGGAGCAAGTTAGGTGAATTAGGGTTAGGGGTGGGTTAAGTGAGTTAGGGTGTGGGTTAGGTGAGTGTGTGATAGTGACGGACCTTAGGGTTAGGGTTTGGGTTAAGGTAAGTGGATAGATAGTAGTATATGTACAGTTTAGTGTAGGGTTAGTTGTAGGACTATAAGTGCATGTGTGTGGATTGATGTTTTTTTAGGTGTGCTTATGTTGTGTGCATGTGTTTCGGAATAGCAAATTTTTTCCCAAGGAAAAAATTTGCTGTTCTGAATGTTCGATATTATGTGGTTTAGATATTTTAGGTTCGATGAAATAGCGTTCACTATTTTCATCTTTCGATAGCGTGATATAAACGCAAACCCTAAGATCAGCATCTTAAGATTTTGTCCCAAAATATCACTGTAAAAGTTATGATTCCAATATGTCCGTCAGCCTGTGAAGACTCACTCCCCAGAGCTCCACAAATATCAGTTTAAATCTTTGCAGTCATAGGTTCATAGGTTCATAGATGTGTACTAGGCTAATGGCCCTGGAGCTTTTACAAGCCTATCCCATAGGATTACCCTGGCATCATGCCACCCGACCTTAGTTTCCATTGCCTCTGTCGAGTAGAGCCACTGGAGTGATCCCCAGGGGGAATTTTCTATTTCCCATCCACTCATCAAGATTTCACTTGAAGAGGGCCAGTGAGGTACTCTGTTTGACATGAATGGGAAGTCTGTTTCATAGCATGGGCAGTCTGTGTGTTATGAACCTGTCCTTCCATCACGTTCTGTTGATTGTGGCAATGAGGTTGAGGTTTCTGGAGTGTGTGGACTGGTGGGATTGGGATTTCTTTAGATGTTGCATTTCTAAAAGAGCTGGGTCAGACATGGCTTTGTAAGTCAAGCAGAGATCACCTCTAAATAGGCAATATGAGACAGAAAATAGTTGGAGTTTTATGAGTCTGGCCAAATAGGACAAGTGTTTAAGGCCTAGGATCCTCTTTGTGAGCTACTTTTGTGGCCTCTCCAGTTGTTTCAGGTGTTTAGTGAGGTACATGCCAAATGGGGCATTGTACTCGATGATTGGTCTAATGAGGGAAGAGTAGAGGGAGTCAATGACTTCTTTCTTCCTGGATGCAAAATCCTTAGAAATGAGATGTGCCACATAGAAGGGCTTTCTGACCACAGTGGCAGTGTGGTGGTCAAAAGAGAGGTTGCTGTCAACCCATGTTCCCAGATCTCTATAACGCTTTCTGTAATCAGTGGACTACCATAGATGTGGTAGTTCATGGGAACTGTGTTTTTCTAGAGATGACGACAACACATTTTTTGGCATTAAGATTAAGGCTATGGTTCTGACACCAGTTGTTGGTCTCAGTGAGGCCTTTCTGATGTTCAACATCACTTTGGGGTTAATAATGGCTCCCAACTTGCAATCATTTGTGAACTTTTCAGCCAGAGTCCCTTTGTGTTGGCCTGGACTTCTAAGAAGTTGATACCAAACAGGAAAGGACCCAATCCCTGTGGGACTTCAGTCGTGACTGTTCGACAGTCTGACTTGGAGTCAGCTACTTTCACACTCTGGATTCTATCTGTGAGCCAGTTTTCAACCCACTTAGTGATATAGGGGTTGATGCCTAGCTTAGTGACTTTTTCTATGATTCCTGAGTGGGGAATGGTATCAAAGGACTTGACCAGATCAAGGTAGGCTGTATGAACCATCTTGCCTTAATCCACAGCTCTGCTGACTGACTCAAAGAAGTCAACCAAGTTGAGCAGGCATGATCTACCCTTCACAAAACCAAACTGTGTGGGATACGGAGTTTGGAGATTCCCTATATCCTTGTTTATTAGGTCCATGATTATGCGTTCCATAGCTTTGCATATCAGACTTGTCAGACTGATGGGGTGATAGTTCCCAGGGTCTGTAGTCACTCCTCCTTTGTGGAGAGGGATGACTATAGCAGTGCACCATTCAGTAGGGACAAAGCCTGAGGTGAGGGTGAGACTGAACAAGGCACACAGGTGAGGTGCCAGTTCACTCTGTAGTTCATGTAGAACACAGCCAGAAATATTGTCAGGTCCCATAAAAGCTGTATTCTTGGCCTTGGACAGTGCTGTTTTAACCTGTGCAGCAGTAATACTGGGTGCCTCACAATCTACTGGTATTGTGATTGGTAATTGGGGGGGGGGTAGGTAAAGCTGGCACTGAATCTGTTGGCCAGTATATTGGCAATATCTGTTGGCTCGGCCTAGGAGGTACCATTGTGCAGTAGCTCAGAGCAAATCTGGGTATTGCCGTGGAGATTCCTTACATAACTATAGAAGGCCTTGTGATAGTCTTTACTATCTGCTGCAATTCTGTTTTCATAGCTAGCTTGAGAGAATTTGATGAGGGATCTCAATTTTTTGTTGAGGCTGATAAAGTTTTTTCCAGTCTTGGAACTTCACCTTATTCATTAATTGGTTTTATCCTTCTGTTGTAGAGTTTGTTTATGACTGGGGACCATCAGATTGGCTTCCTGTTTTTGGAGGAGAGCATCTGGCTTCTATTGGGTATGGTGAGATCCATGCATTTGTGTATGTGTTTGTACAGTGCATTGGTGTATGATTTGGCAGTCATGCAACTATTCTCCATTTGCATGGGTGCTGTGAAGTTAGCCACCTCTGTTCTTAGGAGCCCAAAGTTAGCTTTGGAGAAGTTTTTCATGGTGGTTACCTTTGCAGAGGGGGTGGGAGGGATGTGGATTTCCAAGGTGATTAGTTTGTATTTGGATCTAACCAGGGAGGAGTTGACTATTGGTGCTGAGCAATGGTTGCCCATGTTAGTAATGACCAGGTCCAGGATGTTGCTACCTCAAGTGGTGGTAAGAAGGAGCTGGTCCAGGGCATTGGAATTAATGAATTCCAGGAAACGTTGGGCAAGGGTATTGGTACATGAGTAGTTTTCCCAGTTAATGGAGGGATAGTTGTAGTTGCCCTATATGAAAGTGTTAGGTTGGACCCTAATATTCTCCAGGGTACTTAGAAATGTGGAGTGAGTGTCTTGGGACATGGTTGGGGACCTATAACAGGCTATGACCTGAATAGCTGTCTTACCCAATGTTAGCTGCACCTGAAGTATCTCTGATGCATTATGTTGGGCTGCCAGTCTAGAGGTGTGTGCATCCTTTATGAATATGGAAACACTACCACCTTTGGAGCTTCAGTCCAAGTTCTGGGTCTGAAAGGTGTGGAATGAGTTATAGCCTGGTATTGCAGGACTGCTGCCCTGAACCAGGTCTCTGCTACAGCACAAATGTCGATAATCTCCATTTTAAGGAGTGCTCCGAGTGAGTGCATTTTGAGATTTAGACTTCTAGCATTGAGCAGCATGACCCTCAGATTGCATTTGTTTGTAGCTGTTACAGTGGTAATTTGGTCTTTGAAACACCACAATAAAAAGACACTATAGGGGTGGCAGGAGCTGCGGCCAGTATCCAGAAGCCCAGGGGGTGATAGATGCAGGCCATCTCTGGCAAAGCATTGAGGTCTGTCAGTCATGTCATCCCAGGAAGACAGATACTGGATCCCCTTAGAATGACACCAGAAACCTTGTTAATCTCCGTTTCCCTCCCAGAGTGGATAGCAATATACTCTACTAATCATCAAGGTTAAGCAGCTGGGATTATTTCTTCATTTGGCACTGTGCAAACTTTATATTTTAAATATGAACTTTGTCACTGAAAACCTCATGGCAGTCTGAGGTTTGTACTGAACTCAGCATAGCACAGTCAGCAATCAAAAACTAAATAATCTAATAAACTACCTGAAGATGTCTAACAAACAAAACCAAATGGATGCACAAACAACCAAAACCAAAATATCACTTTTTTTCTCCTGAAAAGGAAACTTTAACTAAAAGACAATGAATTCAGAAAGAGCAAGAAGCAACAAAACAGAATACACTGCCAGAAATAAGCCTGAAGGGGTCTGCTCTATGGATGAACTAAAGGCTGCCTTAATGCCTATACAATCTGCTATCCAAAACTTTTCTGAACAAATGAATGTTTGGATCTACTTTGGAAGAAATTGTAACTCGCCTTGACCATGCTGAAGCCAAGTCCACAGCAAGTGAAATGAAACTAGAAGAACTCTAAAAGCAGTTACAAAATAATGAATCTATACTAGAGGAATTGCAACAAAAAAAATCACAGACCTTGAAGCTCGAAGCAGGAGGAATAATATTCTTATACGTGGGATTCCATAATCTGTTGATCAATCACAGCTCCAGGATACCCTTAACATATATTTAATACACTGTTGGAAAAAATCTAGCCACCAATGACATTGTTATAGAAAGAACCCACAGAGCCCTCCGAAGGCCTCAAGATCCTAAGTCTCCACGTCAGATATATGCAAAAAATGTAAACTACCAACATGTACATGAAATCCTCCAGACATCAAAACAAAAGGGTACTTTATTGTGGCAAGGGCACAAAATAACTTTTTCACAGGACTTACCAATGTCTATAAAGCAGGCAAGACAACAACTGCCTCCCTACTGTGCTTTTCTCATCAACAGAAATATAACATTTCAAATGAATTACCCCAGTACGCTTGTTTTTTTCAAGTAATGAACAAAAATACTCAGCTAAAAATAACTCTGAAGCCAAAACTGCTTTTATTAAGGCATCAGAAGAACTTCCAAAGTTTTAAATAATCCTTATAAAAGCTTTAAACTATATCCCTCTTCTTATAAGCTGACAAATGTAAATAAAAATGTTACCTAAAAGCTGTATTAGATGGCCTGTCTTCTAAAATGCAGTCGGGAACACTCTGGATGTCTCATCACAATCCCCATGGCCTTCTTTACAGTTTTAATCCCCATTTGCAGTTAAAAGTTGCCAGTGCAAGCTCCAATTAGGAGACTGAGGCTCCCTTTGCAAAGTTCCACACTAAATAAGGTAACCTTTCCTTTGATAATCACATCACCACAGTAGTCAGGAAATCCTTCTACGTGGCACACCTCATCACAAAAGGTTTGTCATCCAGAAAAAAAGAGGTCATTGTTCATCTCTACTCATCACTCATTAGACCCATTATAGAGTACAATGCCCCTTTTGGTATGTACCTCACAAGACAGTTACAACAATTGGAAAGGCCGCAGAAATACCTCACAAAGAGGATTACCGGCCTCAAACAGATGTCCTACACAGACCGTCTCAAAAAACTCCAGCTTTACTCCGTCGCATATCGCCTACACAGCTTCATTAACTATCAGGAGCTGTTCTTCTGTATATAATATGCTCAATAATATGCTATCTAATCAAAAAGTTAATATGGTTTGAAGTACACTTTAATGAATATTTCCTAGCTATAACTTTTTTTTCTCTCCATGGAATTCAAGAAAATGGTCTGCAATGTTGTATTTATTCAGGCTTTAATGTGTTGTCATGTTCCGTGACATGGTCTTTTGTAAAAAGTCTTTTGATAGGAGAGAGTATCTGACTGAAACTAACTGTTTATAAGCCAGGCTATGTTCTTTACAGCAGTATGGTCTGAGCATTGTAAACTATAATGTAATGTAATGTTGTAGATACATAGACACTGTGATTAATACCAAATACCAACTTCTTTACAACATGGAACCATAGCAACATAGTTTGCAAAGGCTTAATCTTGGTTAAAACATATAGGATCATTTAAGGGGGATTATGTGAGGTGGTTAAGGTTGCACATCTTGTGTCTAAGTGTGATTGTATATATTGTGTATATAGTTTTATTAGACTTGTTTACATTGAAATAGCTTGTTAATTATTTATCCTTAAATTTTCTCTTAGAAATAGTAGGTATGTGGTTAGACACAGTTATGATTCTAAGAGAGTTTAGTGCTACAAAATATCTATTATACCATGACCCCCCCAAAATGTGCATGCTGATTGGCCAGCGTGCCCGTTGTAAATCGAGATATACTAATGGAAAAAGGTCCGGTTGCCCGGACTTTTTTCCATTAGTATAACTCGTTTTTTTAAAACACTGTCTCGCTATGTTAAAAGGGTTTAACATAGCGAGACTGCTTTAAAATAAGCAACGGAGATCTCCGTTGCTTATTTTAAAGCTGTCTCGCTATGTTAAACCCATTTAACATAACGAGACAGTGTTTTTAACGGAGAAAGCAAGATCTCCGTTGCTTTTAGTGTCTCGCTATGTTAAATGAGTTTAACATAGCGAGACACTAAAAAAGCAACGGAGATCTTGCTTTCTCCGTTGCTTTTGCCCACAGCTCTGATGTACTGCGCAGGTGCGCAGTACATCAGAACTGCCGCGATGCCAGACATCTGCGGAAGGGCAGTAAACAGGCATTATACTATGCCATTATTTAAGAAAAGTAACAGTTTCTTTTCTTAAATAATGTCATGGTATAATAGCAATAACCCACTTCTGGGTGTGGGTAATGCTAAATTTACCCACAGTTGGCTTTGTTTGGTCCCTCGGGCTTCGCTCTCGGGACCAAACCACGCCAACCGTGGGTAAATTTAGCATTACCCACACCCAGGCGTGGGTTATTGCTATAATATTACAATATTTCTACCCAAATCCTTATGAATACTTGAGGAGGAAAACAAATGCAAGACCAAATTTAATTACACTTTACATTTGTTGTGTGTATTTTTGCTCTGGGAAGTAGACTCATGGAATGTGAAGGGTTTGCAAGATGCTAAAAAAGAAACTACTCCTTCATTTAGTGTACCAAATCATTTAAGGAGGGGGCTTTTAGACTATGGTGCAGATACTGTTGGTAGATGGTGTTATTTTAGCTGCATTCATCCTGTAACCTATACACCCACACTTTTTCTAAATAAATATGCCCCCTGTGTAAACCAACAAGACTTTATTTTTCAAATCTACAAGTTATTGTCAAAATTCCCAGATCATGATTATATAGTAGAGAGTAATTGGAACATTGTTAGTGACCCCCTAAATGATAGATCCGACAAAAATAAACAAAATAAGCAAGCTTTAATTGCCCTAGATGAACTAACACTAGAATTCACCTTAGTTAACCGTGCTCTCTCAAATAACCAATTCAGTAATGCTGACAGATTTACATTTTACTCACCATGCTATAAGTCATGGTCAATGATTGACTTCTTTCTGATGTCAGAATCCCTCTTAAACAAAAAAACTATTTACACAAACAGTCTGAGATTTCTATCAGATCATTCCAAAATAACTCTGAAGCTTTTCCTCTTAAACAATACTCCTAAACAAAACACCTACCACTCCTGTTCCCTAAACCCAAATCTTCTTGAAAAGGAAGAAGTAGTTAATTAAATTAACAGTATACTGGATGATCATAATACCAACTTATTAACCTCAGACATCACTCTGGACATTCTGTGGGTACCCACAAAAGTTAAAATCTGGGGGCTAAAGATCCATAGGGCTTTGTAGTTAAAAAAAAATGCTAGAGAGAAAGAGACTGAAATTAAACAGAAAATCCAAGAAATTGAAAAATCACTCCAAGAAAATTTCCACCCTGAACTTGAAGCCCAACTCATCAACCAACAGAAAGACAAATATCATTTGCATGCTCAAAACCTCTCATTCAGAGAAATGAAACTCCTAGTCAACTACTCCGAAGAGACTCAACAGCCCTCCAGGTTATTAACCGGACTCACAAAAGCTCAACAAGACCCACCTATGATTTCACAAATTAAACATAATAATGAAATAATCATAAATAATCAAGATATAGTACATATATTTGAAAATATATATGATAAACTATATGGACCGCAGAAAAAAATAGATCCACAATCTCATAACTCCTTCTTTAATGCTATTATATTCCCAAAAATTGGAAAGCAACAATTTGAAAATCTCAAATCCCCTCTAAAAACTGAAAAAATTATGGAAGCAATAAAGAGTCTCAAAAGTAACAACGCACCAGGTCCTGATGGGTTTACTTCGAATTTTTATAAAAAGTTTGCTTTGAAACTTGTCCTTATACTTCTTAAAGGCTTTGATCATATTTGTAAACATGACTTTCCTAATTTATATCTTAACAACTTCAAAACCATCTTTATTCATAAACACAATACTGACAAATCTAATCCATCAAATTATAGGCCTATTTCACTTATTAATGTAGATGTCAAGATTCTTGCAATACTCTAGCCAATAGAATTAAAGAAGTAATTCATTCAATTATATCCCCACAGCAATCAGGATTCATGAAGGGAAGACAAACTTGGGACAATGCACTTTCCCTATAAGCAGCTATACTATTTACTGGAAAACATAAACTTCCCCTATACCTTATGGAATTAGATGCCACAAAGGCTTTCGACAGAGTAAACCATGAATTTTTATTTTTAACTCTACAATAATTCAACTTTCCAGACAGTTTCATAAATATAATTAAAATCTTATATAACTCTTCATATACTATGCTAGTAATCAATAAGGTACATTCATCAAAAATAAAACTAAATAATGGCAGTAGACAGAGCTAACCCCCCCCACCATACCTCTTTTACATCTATATTGAACCCCTATTCTTACAATTAACGCAAAAAAACTTTTATCGGATACTCAACATTCTGGAGAATATTCTTGCCTTTTCAGCATTTGCAGATGACCTCATTATATATTTCCAGCTTCCAAACACTGACCTTGCTAAAGTCCAAAATACAATTGAAATCTTCTCAAAAACTTCCAAATATGAAATTAACCCCTCAAAATCTTTTATTTTTCCAATTAACCCAAACAGTCATAAAGAAGCTCTGTTTCCCATATCCCAAATAAAGCTGAACTATACTCTTAAATATCTAGAGATAATATTTGAATATAATCATAAAAACTCCCTACAAAATAAACTCCTTAGAATATGGTCATCCATAGAAAATGATTTAACCAGATGGAAAAACTTGAATTTCCCCTTCTTGTCTAAAATAGCAATACTAAAAATGAATGTTCTACTCAGAATACTGCTCCAGTTTAATACAACAGACAATATCATCCCACTAAACTTTTTCAAAAAAATTAACAGAACCTTAACTAAATTTATATGGTTCCCTAAAAATCCTAGAATCTCCTTATCAAGATTAATGCTGCCAAAAAACAAGGGAGGACTGGGGATACTCAATTTCAGATTGTATTATAACATAATCTGTGCCATTAGAATCATATTAAATGCAGACCATAATTCAAATGAAATAACTCAACTCAACTCTGGCAAGTTCATGTGAAAAGTTGTAAAATAAACCCCAAAGCATTACCCTTGATAAATAAATCTTTATTAAAAGGCATTAAATTAAACAACCTAATTAAGCATAACATTAATATATTTTCAAAACTCTTTGCCTCATTAGGTCTGTCAAATGCGCTCATTCTCTTGCAGCCCATTCACCTGAACCCAAATCTAAAATTGGGTAACAAAATGTTAAACCTAGATCAATTCCCTCAAATTAAAACCTTAACTGTATGGCATTTCTTTCAGCTTAAGGACAACTCCCTTAATGATATCAGAATAAAATGAAACTTAAATAGCAAATACACAATAATCTTGAGACAAATCAAAGAATTAATGTCTACCTTAGGATGCTTCCCAAATAAGTTACAAGAAGAAATAAACTTTGCCACTTCACTCCTGAGATGTCTAAAAATCAAAAAGAAGATGCTTTCAATCATTTACAAACTAGTCTCTACAGCTAGATAACAATCCTCTATTATATTTGCACAATATTGGAGACACAAAAACCCTGACCTGACAGACGCTCATCTCTCCCAGGCAATTAATCACACAAACACTTTTGCCCCTTTTAAGAAACTATTATATACCCAGTTCATGATTAATAATAATACTTAATATAATCCAGAACATTTAAACTCTTTTTTTCCTAACACTTCACCCTTCTGCCCTTTTTGCCCAACAGCTAAAGCTGACCTCCTACACATTCTATGGTACTGTAAATATGCTCAGACTCTATGGAATTCCCTAAGGATCAAACTTAAACAAATGGGCTATGGCAAATCCACTCTATCCTGGGAATTTGCTACACTTCATATATGCCATGAGGACATGACCTCTACTGACCTCAGGATACAGATTGCTCTTTTCATGTTAATCAATCTCTATATTACACAGAAGTGGTTAGAACGATCTAAACTAGATTGGGGCAACTTTAAGAACATGGCGTCTAAGTATATTTTATCTCATAAACTAACCACTAACAATGTGAATAAGCCCCTGAAATACCTCAGGTTCTGGAGTATTACCGTTAACTATATCTTAACATAGCAAACAATGTTTTTCTAAAGTCATTGTCCTTTAGTAGTATTGCCACCAGTCTCCACCTCATCAGAGACTCCACTGTGTTCTCTAATGGTTACATGTATATAATGCATACAAAGATGAGAACTAACATGTCTTGTTAAATGTAATTAGAATCCTATCATTATATTGTTGCACTATTTGTAAATAGCTGTATATTGAAGTTGTTTTTTGTGTGTGTTTTTTTCTTTTTTTCTTTCTCTGCTGTTTTATTCTATATAGTTATCTATTACAGTCTATGTGCAAAAAGCTACATTGTACATTAACAAGGTTAATATTGTCATATTTCTCATATGTCTGTTCATCTCATTCTGCTGTCCATCTATGCCGCTCTTCATATTGAGAAAATGAACTTTAAAGATATTATTAGAATGAACACTTGATTTCTCTAACTTTGTAAATGGTTTACTTTCGATGTATTATCATCTGTTACTGTGTATTGTATTTTACAATTTGTTTAATGTAGCAACAAAAAATAAAAACAAAGATTTGAAAAAAAAATTGTAAAAGTTATAATTTTCATTTGCTAAACACTTCCTTATAAATTGTTTGAAAATGTTTAAACCCATGATCAAACTGTAATTCCCATCATAGAATGATGAAGTTCCTTTAAATTATTCTGTCCAAATATGTGATTGTTTCCATTGGAATTATCATACACTGCATAACAGCTGTGAAATTACCTTCTATGGAGAAATTATTTAATTATATATAAGAGTTCAGGATGAATACCCATAAGATGAATATTTGAAAATTTTGCTCTACAATATTAATAACTACCAAATCTACAAGTCAACCTTTAGTTTAGCAAAATTTTGCTTGCTATGCATGTTATTGAACATAGTATGTCAAAACTAGCAAAATAAACACAAATAAAGAGAGAGAGAGAGAGAGAAAGAAAAAGGAAAATAAATGTATGCCACTATTTCATAGGCACTTTCACCATCCTCATATCCTTCTCCCCTTGCAGACTTATGTTCAAGATTTATTATTCATGTGCTTGCTTATTCCCTCCTTCTGAGTTAATGCTTTGTGGTCTTTTTTGAGATCACCCCATCTTATCATCTGAATGCATGCACCAAATTTGTCTGTGGATGTCCTCTTCACCAAAATTCATGCTTGGTGCTTGTATTGTAGAACCACACTACTCAGTTCCAAAATTTTCATTCACTATTTGCTGTCAAAAGTGTGTAACTCTCATTGTGGCCCAATACCATTCAGACAGATTAGTTTTTTCCTTGCTTTTTCATGATGTCTTAATAGACTGATTGTATACCTCAGACATTTGGGTGCAATAAATGAATGAATGAATGAATGAATATATAACTATCATATACAAATTTGTATTTTCATCTCACTACTATAAGAATATATCATGCAGCTCACTGCACCCCTCACACCAAAACAGTTCCCACCATCTTATATCAAGAATCAAGGAGAGAGTTAAAAAATAATGTCAAACAAATAACCAAAGTCAGGGATAGATATTAGCTTCGCATACTTAGTAGGTTGCTAGAATAATGGGCTTTGTCTTACCATGATTTTGTCCGAAGGATGTTAAGTTTGAAACTTAAGTGACTGTCATTATTTAATGACCACAGTCAATCTTCACTGATTTGCCAGACCACACATATTTTAATCAGATATGCCTAAGTTGCTAGAATAGCAGGTTTAACATCAGCATGCATTTTTCTGAATTGCTATGGGGTCACAATGTGGCAGTAGTTTTGCCAATTGTGCAATGGCATTTTGGGAGAGGAATTTCTTGTTTAATGATGTATTATACAAAGAAAATGTTGCCTGGTACAAAAGGTACCAAGATGATATGTGTTTTATCTGGAAAGGAGAAGTGCAACGTATTGAAACCTTCATTTATAAAATCAAAACTTTTACTTTATTCCTGGATTTCACATATCAGATAGGACATAAGGACATTAATTATTTGGATGTGCTCCTAAATAAGGATAGTTTGAACCAAAGGTATAGAACTACCATCTACCGCAAGCCTACTTATTCTAATGCCTTTTTACATTTTACCAGCAGCCACCCATTACATCAGAAAAAGGCAATAGTGAAAGGGCAAGCGGTTACGGCTGCTAGAATGATCTCTTGTTATGGTGAATTTACAGATGAATGTACACTTCTAAAATCTATGTTTTTAAAATGAGGTTACCCATTGGGGTTCCTCAATAACATTTTTGAGGAAGTTGATAGGAAGAGAATTTTAGGTTACTTTTGCCAGATTGTCTGTAAAGGCTATGAGCAAGAGCATACTGGATGGACAGTTAGCAACATAGTGACAAGTGATCACGCTAATGACAGTGTAGCCAATAGATTTATTACAACATTTTATATGGATGCCAGACACATTAGAGATATTCTTAATAAAAATTGGTCCTTTATTAGTGAAGATACTAGTCTCGCCAAACTGGGACAACTATCTCTCATGACTTTCCAAAGGGGCCCTAATTTGAAATCCCTAGTGGAGAGAAGTATGGTAAATAAAAGAGGTATGGGTATGTTGAAATGTGGCAGATGCCCGCAATGTAGATTTATTAGAACTACAAATAAGGTCAAGCTGAGGGAGAAAGAGTACCATATAAGGAGCAAGTTTAACTGTGAGTCTCAAGGAATGGTTTATGCAGCAACTTGTGTCTCCTGTGATGCATATTACATCAGGAAAACTGAGAGAAAAATCAAACAAAGAGTATATGAACATACTTATTGTATTGGTAAGAATATAACTACCAACACTCTGCCAAGACACATTATAGAGCACCCCAATTGTGATTTTCAATTTGCTGTCCTACAATAGCTAGAACACAATATTAGGGGTGGGCCTTGGGAACTCAGACTGGAGGAATGTGAATTGAAATGGCAAGTACACACATCGGCCCATGTGCCACCAGGGCTTAACGATTGCATTTCTATCAGATGCCTTCTTAAACTTAAGGCCCTTAATAGATAAAGTTACTCCATATATGGTTATTATAACTTATTACTATTATCATTAATAATACTATTTCTTTTATTACTACTTTTTTGCTTCATTATATATGGTCGAATTTTTGTGCATTCACTGGTTTTGGGTTTAAGTAATCCATACAGTTTTCTATTTGGGTTTCCAATTTAAACAAATGCACTTTGGATTAGTGTGAAAAATTGAAGGTTGTTGATACTATGTATTATAAATGCTTGATAAAGAATATATATATATATATATATATATATATATATATATATATATATATATATATATATATATATATATATATATGTAGATGTTTCAAGGACTTTGACTAAGTCTTACTGTTGATTATCTCATTGTCTCATTTCATTTTATTTTATCTGAGACAATTTTTTTTTTAGCATGCCTGTGTAGTTTTTAAAAGAACACATTTTCAATAATAACATAGCCTATAGTACAAGTAATGTAAATTGTACTTCTATTCTGGCTTTAATGGTGAAATATTGTTGGCAGTATTTCTTTAATTCCTTTTTAAAAAAATGCTTTTAATTGCTTAATTGATTATGCTACTTGTAAGTATTTAAGTTGTAAGAGAATGTGGTTTTAATTTTTCTGAAGAAGTTGGTGGATTAACAATGACGAAAGCGCTCATTCTATTTGTAATAAAAACGGTGTATACTGTGGCCTCGCTGCTGCCCTTTTGTGTTTTACTAGTCGATCTTCTTTTGGTTTTTGAAGAGACTGTTACTGTCAGCTTCAGTAACATTCAGTTTTCTAGCATCTAAGTACACTACTTGGATGCCAGCAATGAAGAAATTTAGAGAACCTGAAGGAAACAACAGGAAAAGGTGAAGAAAAAACATTAACTGAGTAGAATCCAGCATCTGCTCAGCAAAAAGAAGCTCAAGCTTCATATTTGGTGTCACTAGTCTCATATGCAAAGCCATGGAAAGAAATGACATGGAAATGATCACTAATGACATAGAAAACCATCAGACACTGGATTCAACCCATTTTGGCTTTGTCAAGGCTAAGTCATGCCTACTCAACCTTGTAGACCTCTTTGAGAAGATCAGAAATGCAACGGATGAGGGCAAAATAGTTTGCACTGCCTTTGTTGACCTTCTCAAGGCATTTGACACAATGTCACACTCAGGCATTGTTGACAAATTCAAGATATAAGGTACAAACCCATATATCACCCTGTGGATAAAAAGCTGGCTTACAGACAGGACTCAGGAAGATAGAAGTAGGAAGGCCACCTTTACAAAGAGGCCAGTCACAAGTGGACTCCTTCAGGGATTGGTCCTGGAAGCGCTCCTTTTTGGCATTTACTTCTCTGAAGTCAAGGCCAATGGCAATGGCCTCTACCTCACTAAATTTACAGATGATAGCAAATTAGGAGTCGGTATATAGTCCCCCACTGATACAAATGTTCTCCAGGAAGGGCTGACACAGCCAAATAACTGGTGTTAGAGCCAAGGACTAAAACTAAAAGCCAAGAAATGCATTGTAGTATCCTTTGGGAAGACATCCACCCCTAGTAACTATCATATTGACAACACTCCCCTAAGAGTTGACCCAGTAATAAGGGACTTGGGGATACCCATAGCCTTTGACCATCACATGCCTACAGTAGTGAGGAAATCATTCTATCTTGTGCCACTTATAAACAAGTCATTTGTTCTACTGTACTCAGCATTCATCAGACCTATAATTAAGTATAATGCCCCCTTTGATATGTTCCTAACCAGGAATAACCAACAATTGGAACATCCTCAGAGGTTCCTCACTGAAAGAATACAGGGAGTAAGTAACATACCCTGCGCAGACTGCCTCAAGGCCATATCCCTGTATTATGTCCCCTGCATGTTGTTGAGGGGAGATCCATGCCTGGCATACAAGGCATTGTCATATCCCACCCTGATGGACCTCCTGTATATCCACAAAACAAACAACACCAGAATTACCCATTTTAATGACTTAAACCTTGTCTATAATATTCCTAGGACCTGCTAGAGTGACAGGTATGTATCCCAGAGACTACCCCTTCTCTTGAACAGTCTCTCCATCCATGTGAACATGAGTTCCTCCCTAAGACCCATTCAAATGCAACTTGAGCAATTCGATGGGGAAAAAAAATTCATCCCTGGTTGGGCACCTATGTCTCTACTGGGCAGAGGAAGCCTGTAAATTGTTCATCTCCTAGGCCCCTGCTTGCAAATATTTCATCTCTCAAACCCCTTCTTACACTTAAGGGTACTAAAACTTTTCAAAGATTTAGGATGCATGGCTAGGCTTAAAAATGCCCTTGTGGTCTATATCCTTGTAAACAGCTATAAACCTATAAGAAATGGCTTCCAGTAATTTAGAGAAAAAAATAAGTGAACTATACTAAGAAGTGATTAAAATACATGAAATATTGAAATATTAACCCAAATAACAAAAGGTGGGAAAATGGAAGAAACTTTAATTAGATATACAGATGAACTCAGAAAACTGCAAAAACAGAGGCTGAAATTAAGAAAAGGCTGGCTGAGTATGAGACTTTTCAAGAAGAGCTGCTTCAAAAATGGTAGAGACAGATGAAAGAGTGCATAGGGAAAACTTGAGATTTTCTGCTGTGCTAGAGAAACTTGAAGGAACAGACTGTATTGATTTTATGAAAGCAACATTAAGCAACTAGACTGGTATTCCACAGCAGGATTAATTAATTGAAAGGGCCCATTGAGTGTATGCTCCATACCTGGCCACAAGAAAGCAACCAAGACCTGTATTAATAAAGAGGAAATCATACCAGCAGAAATAGTTAATTTTGGTAAAACTGTGGCAGAAAGGAAAAGTGTTAAAAACTGGAGACAACAGAGTGTTTGTGGAAAAGAACTACTTACTAGTTTGCTACATTACAGTATTACACAGTTGTTGCAAGTGCCACAGAGCTTATAGGGCTGCAACTTGGCCAAAGGGTTATTTCAAGGTGACTGACATCAGCAGGCATACTAAAGTAGGCCAGTTGCAGGTGTAGTGGTGTACATGGCCTTAATATCATTAATCTCCACACACACACACACACACACACACACACACACACACACACACACACACACACACACACACACACATTATCACAGTTTCCAGGACCAGGATTAGAATTCCTACCTAACTAGTTTGCTACACTACATTTTATGCAGTTATCATGAGTGCAATGGAGCTTATAGAGCTGAGACGTGGCCGATGGTTTATTTCAAGGTGACTGACATCAACAGGAGTGCTGACATGGGCAATGGGAAGTGCAGTGTGTGTGAATGGGCTTTAAAACATTCCTCTGGAAACACACACACACACACACACACACACACACACACACACACACACACACACACACACACACACACACACACACTCAGTCACACACAACTTTACATTTGACAAGACTGAGTATACAAATGCTACATGAATACTGACTTGTACTATCATCTTGCACAGTTATCACAAGCACCACAGACACTATAGGGCTGAGGGCTACCAAAAAGAATGTGTACAGTGATTGACATCAGCACATTTTGTGATATCGGCCAATTGTATGTGTAGTGAGTGGGACAGGCCTCATAATGGAATTCTCTCTGTCACTGTTTGTCTCTCTCTACCCCACATCTCTGTATGAGTATGTTGGACATATTATAGTGCGTTGGCCTTGGATATGTTTGAGTATTCATATCCAATATGTGCGTGAAGTATGAATGGTATACAATTTGGTGTCTGTGCACAGACATCTATGAATGACAGATATGTTTAGTCCACTGTGTTGTCAGACATGGGCTTCATTTCTATAAGTGTAGGAGCATGCCCAGTATGACCTTCTGTATTGAGTGTGTGAATCCATTCCAGGTAGGGTTGTACTCCAGTCCAGGGTTTGGTGCTCTACACATACAGCTAGCAACCTGTTTCTGCAAGATATCTGTAGATAGGTTGACAATATGGAGTCACAATGGGTGGCAGATAGGGGGACACTGTAACTATTGCTGTATGTGCTGCTTGCGTTACATGGTTGGTGTTAGCAGAGATATTCATACATATGTACTGTTTTACTGTGATGTATTATGTCATCAACTACTGAAAGATATAATTATTTACTCACAGTTATTTACTGTGAAATACAAGATGAATAAAGCTAAGTCCAGTATTGTTGTCCACAGCCTACACAGTTTTGCACACACCTGCCATTCTGGAAGGGTAGCTACAGACACTTGCTGATGGGTCTGTGTAAATGGTCCAGCACCTTGGTACTATGGTGTCTAAGGATCCCATTCTTGTACATATATCAACTTAACAGAATGGCCATATCAGCTGTACAGATTCACCCAGGTTACCCAGGGGCAGGACTCATATATCTGGTCATTTCTCCTCCACATTGTAGTTTATGAGCAGTTTGGAGCCACCCATTACTGGGTTTGCAGGCAGGGGTAGTATGGGCACACATCAGAGTTTCAGACTTCACACACACACTCCATAACGTCCATGCATCTACACCCCATCACTCTGTTATTCTATCCTCTTCCTAACATCATGCAAGTGATATCTGAGAAGTATCCCTATATTTGACCCTTCATCCCAACGGTATTTATGGATTGGTCCACAGTTCGTGCAGTGGGACATGGGTGTTATGCTACTGGATTTTGTCAACATGGCCTTGCACTTGTGTTCTGTTGACTGTGTTAGGTTGCTAGTTGTGATCTCATGAGATACCATACATTGGCACTACAGGTGAGGCACAAGCCTTTGACAGAGGAATGTAGGCCATTTGATAGTGATGCAGGCCATCTGCAGCAGGCCACTGCATTCTGTCACTCCCAGGCTGCGAGCCAGTGGATTCCCCTGGGGTAACAGGGTAAGTGTACAAGGTTAATGGCAATAGTTACTGTCCGGCAATAGTTACTGTCCATATTGATCCATTGTTCTGGATGCAGGCAGGGTGCTGCTTACAGCTAGGGACACACCTGCATAGGACAGCTCTTCAACATGCCTCATTCTGTGGGTATTCCCATACAGAAGTGGGGGTCATACTGCACTCATTTCCAACAGCAAGGATATGACCTGTGATACACCTGTGGCTGATGGTGGGGTGAGGTGAGTGCATGTGTAATATGGAAGCTACTTGCAGCTGACTCACAGATATACCTGGGACATTCCCCTTATACTGCCTTGTGCAGAGACATAGGCAGTCTCTCATTACTTCCTAACTGTGCCTTTCATGGTCTGCCAGTGATTGGCCAGACTACATCAGTATTCCATACTACACAGACAACTAATGTGCTGCTAACCTGTCTGTACAATTCCAATGTTGTGTGCAGATGACAGATTATATGCACTCTGTTTAGGGTACTTCCATCTGTGTACTATGTGTATGTATGTGCCCACATTGATGGCATGTCCATCTTTCAGACGGTGACAGATATTGACATCTGGACAGTGAGTATGGATGACTGCTGACATGGGTATTGCTGGGAACCATTGTGTTTGGCACTGCAGTTGTCAGAACATGGCCCTGTCAACCACAGTACTGGCCATAGGCCACCAAGACACAACCCTCCATGCCTACATGCTGACCACTTCCAGACAATATTGAACACACAACAACCTAACACACAGACCCCTGCATATTGTACACATGCAACAATCTATCCTGTAGATTGGGCCAGCTCAAGTAATCTGTGTTCCACTGATACTACTCCTCACACTTACATGCTACTGCATTTCTACATAGGATTGTGTGTGGGGGGGGGGCTCACCTGACAACTTTAAATTGTGCTATGACTGTACTGGTATGTCAGGTACTCTGTTAGCTTCCACATCATTTTGTATTCTGACCTATCATGCAGACTGGAGGCATATCAGTGGAGTACCGATCTTAGATTTTGTTGATCTACATTTCAGTTTCAGACTTCTTATCCTTCAGAACTAACATACAACTGCCAGACCTGTTGCAGTCTGTCTGTGTAGGTCTGCAGGGGGCTGTTCACCATTGCCATTAGTTGGAGGCCTTAGCCCAGCCTTTCTTTATGGTCATCTACACCTGTCCTGCTGGCTGAGGCTGGTGGTGGGTATGTGAGCCTCACTGACATGCATGTGCAGCCACACATTTGGGCCACCACATGTACTGCAGTGGGATTTGTCACCTTATCTCGTACTGCCTAGTCTGTTGACACCAGTATTTGTTATGGATTTCATGCTGCCCATATAGGTGTCCAGTATCTTCTGCCATCCCATTCAACAACCCAATTCCCTTGCATGCTCGCATCCATACCATACATACAACTATCAGAACATACTACTCCATTCAGTAATTGATAGGAAGTGAAAAATTAATTATCATGGTGCTGCTTACTGTGATGGATCCGAAGTCTTCTTAAGACATTAAGGTCTTGTTGGCTGGATTCTGCTGAAAACAAAGTCTAGTTATAATTGCATTTACAGTCTGTTGCCCACAGAAACATGAATAATGTACACTGATGCAGCACTAAACTCTGTCACTTTAAAAGCAGTAACTAATAAATAACATTTTATAACAAATCACAGGAGCTACCATTACAGCTTCAGGTACTGTGCTACTTTACTTCTCAAACAGCATGGATGATGTGAGAGATACAATATTACCTCGGAACAAGTGTGTGTTCCTACACAAATACCACTAACAATGTTATCTGCTATAGTCTCTTTATGGTGGTTTTACATCCTGTTATTCTATTTTGGTCTTTGTATAAAAACATCTGTTTGCTGGTGTTAGCAGAAAAATATGTTTTCATCCTGTAGAGAAATAATGCTGGTATTGTCTTTTAAGGAAACATCTTGTGCAAATGCTGATTTGATAAAAGCATATCGATTCAAACTTCCTTGCTTAACTGTGTCATATGATAGAAACACATAAAGATTGTTTTCCTGTTGCCCATTCTTTAAGGAAGCAGGTTAGCTTTCTTACTGAAATGCATACATCCTGTTTTTTACATTTTTGCTAAGTCTGTAAAAGGTCAGCTTTCTTGCTGAGAGTGTAAAATGCATACATTCTTGCTGATTTTGTAGGAAAACATGTCCATTTAGCAAATTCCTTATTTTTCAAGCCACAGTCATTTAGTATGGATGCTAATCACATATTGCTAAACTCTATTTCTACATTTAAGCAAGCTTTATTTTATACCTTATTTATTTTGCATATTTGTAACAGAATTACTTTTAATCTTTTATTCACTGTTAAATACAATCTAACAGGAAGAGTGACTTACCTTGTGGCTGGGCCAGTACTGAGGACAGTGCTGGTGGGCTGAGTATGTCAGATGCACATAGTACACTCCCTATACATGGTAAAGCACAGGTAGTATCATATTTGGCATCCTGTTTACTGTATGTGAGAGTCAGAGAGAGGTGTCATTCCCTGGGTCCCTATCGTGTCAGTGTATGTGCTATCTGTTGCCTCTTTGCCAAGGCCTGGGCATACTGGGCACTCCTTCTTCTGTATACATGGGCAGGCTCAGGTGGTTCCTCCTCTGAGTCCCTCTCTGTCTATGCTCGCCTTGGCAATGGTGGGGGGTTTTGTGGCCTTGCCCTGTGCTGTTTCTGCTGCAGCTGTTTCCACAGGATCATATTGTGTAGCAGGGCACATAATATGAACATTTGTGTACATGTAGCTGGAGAGTACTGCAAGGCTCCACCCGAAATGACCAGGCAGCAGAACCATGACTTGGGAATCCCAAACACATGCCCTATTATGATTCTGGATTGTGCATGTGACTCATTATGGAGTTCTTGTTCAGGTGTGTGTGCATTTCTGCAGGGTATCATCAGCCACAGCTCCACTGCGTAGCCAGCATCCCCTCACTAGGTGGCTATATGGGATGTCCCCACTGGCAAATGACTGGTACAGCTGTGTTATATGCCAGATGTGGGAGTTATGATAGCTTCCAGGGATGCCAGCACACACATTCAAGATAATGCCCTGGGCATTGCACATGACTTGGCAGTTGATGGAGGAAAAGCCCTTGCGGCTTATGTAGACCCTACCCCACTCACCGGTTGGTGCTTTGATGTGTATGTACGTGCAGTCTATAGTACCCACTACCTCAGGGTATTCTGCTATTTGGTGGAAGAGATGCATACTGCTGGTCAATGCCTCATGGGTGATGGGAAAATATATATGTCATCACCGGCATGTGCTGACATGACATCCAGGAACTGCTGGAGTACCTTGGATGCTGATGCCTGTGAGATCCCCATGATATCCCCAGTTGTCCTTTGCAAGCTACCTATAGCTAGTATTCTTAACCCAACACATACCTTGATATCCACTGGGATGGGTTCCTCTCTGTTGGTTCTGTGTGTGAGGCAGGGCCAGCACAGCTCAACAATTTGCTGTAGAATGTCCCTGTCCACCCTCTAGCGCTCCACTATCTCCAGCTCATGTAGGTTACCCTGAGTCTGTACACTCTTCTCCTTCTCCTCACTATGGGATGGTTGTCAGCATTCACATCCTCACCACCCTTAGTCTCTTGCACATATTGATGTATGAGAGTGACAGCAACCCCTAACATTTTGTTAGCTTTGTCAGGTAAAATTTCCCTGTCTATGTACACCGGTGGTGTAGAGTTTGTGGGAAAATCAGAGTGAAAGGGGTTTGCATAGTTTATAGTAGTATGCTGGGCTGGGTTGCTGTCTGTGTAATTGGCTGATCCTGATACATTTCACTCGCCAGCTATGCTAGTTTTCCTTGATTGCCTTCCTGCTGCTGTTTTCTCTTCCCATTGCCTTCCCGTTTAAGCCTCAAGGTGCGCTGCACATACCTAGTGCTCAGATGTGAACTGAGCTGCTATTTCCTGTTTTCTTTCTTTTTTTTTTTTTTTTTTTTTTTTGTATAATACCCGGTGCGTGGCGCGCACACCCATTTAAGCAGAGAAAACAGTGCTAAACAATGTGAGACACACCCGCTTCCTTAGCTCTGCTTAGCCAAGAGCAAAGATGGACCGCATGGCTCCAATAAGTTTACACTAAGCATGACACACCCCCTACTGAAGTCATCCTCTTATCCTGCCTATATGGCTCCCTATTCCTGCACCTGCACGATTAGGTGCAGGCTTCCACTTGGTAGAAATCTGTGATATAGGACCCTCCATTTGCAGACCCCAGTGTGCAGGTCCAAAGTTACAATTTCCAAGCACACCCTTTCCCTTTGGCAACCAGTGCTCCCTTGACTTGTTTACATTCTGCCTGCCATTGACTATAATGGCAGAATGCATATTTCTGTTAAATGGCAGTTTTTCCCTTTTTTTTTTTCTTTTTTATTTTCGGCACCACTGCATTTGCACACTGCTGCCCTTAGCTTAAACGGCCAAGATTTGCCGAACAAATAAAAGTTTTATTTTTAAAATAATTATGTGGCTTTTCATGCCAATGGTCTTTTATTTGGCCATTGGCTTGTCTGTTCTACATGATACATACTTTTCACGAGCTATTATGCCTCCATTTTGTCAGATGCAAAAATGTATTCGGCTACTAGCCGAATACATTTTTGCATTGACACTGTTCTTATACGGAATCCGTTCAGCTTGCTGGATTGCAAAATTACTTCATTTGGATGGTTTTCACCAGCAAATGAGGTGATTTGCATACTGAACAGAATTCCATGCAGGAACAGTATAGGGCCACTCGTGCACATGAAAATGGCCCTATCCTGGATCGCACGGTGGCCATATTGCATGCAGGAGCTGCTACACTGTTCCTGCACAGAATTTGGCCATTCGTGAATCGGGCCCTGTATCTTTCAGACCTAACATTTTCATCTGAGGTGTTCTACAGTATATATGCAGATGACCTGAAAATGGGTAAACTGATTACATGTGTTACAGATAAGGCATGTCTGCAAAAGAACTTGACTAAATTGATCATTTGCTTCTGTCCACCAGATGTCCACTAGATGTCACTGTTTCTCCATCATTATCTATTGTACTTGTTTTTTATTTCTACCTAACTCTTCCTATTTCACCCCTCCTATTCCTATCCCTTTCTTCTTTCTTAAGTCCTCTCTTACTCTCTCCTCCTTAAGCTACCTTACTTACCTGGACTCAGCTAGCTTTCTCTGATAATTTTTCCTTCTTCTTTGGTTTACTTTGTGTTCTGTCTCTCCCTTCTCCTTGGGTCTCCTAGCTTTCTCGCCCTTTCTCTCGATTAACTAGGTTCACTTAATTGTCATCCTTCCCTTCTTCATACTTTTTCTTTCATCTGGCACTACCTATTTTTATTCTCTGTTAGTTCCTCTATTCATCCTCTCCGTCCCTCTATCTCTTTATCTTCCTAAATTCCCCCCTTCCTTACTACTGTATCTCTCTTTCTGGCTACCCCCCTATATTCTGTTAGGATTTAGTATTTCCCACTTCTTTTCAACTGGAAACACCCCTCTCGGGCTTATCCTGCCTTTTCCCTTCCCTACTCCTCCCCTCCCAGGAACTTCCTCTCCTAGTTTATAAATCCCCTCCTAATTCCCAGGGTGCCATTTTTAAACCAGCCCATCTCTCTGCTGCTATGCGTCCTTGACTGTGCGCTCTTTCTGCAGTAAGTATTTGTTTATTGCTTTGCTAAATTTCTAGCGATGGTTTCTCAGTAGTTGTAAAGGGCCTATGCTTGTAATTGTGCTTTGTTAAATGTTCATGTATATATGAAAGCACTCTTTTGTTTCTGACTGATACTACCAAAACGCTAGTCCCTATTTGTTGTCTGTGGGTTCAGAGTGTTCTTTCTTGTACGTTGAATCACAACGATTGATCTGAATTGATATTTTTGAATGTACATAACATCCGTGCATATTGAATTTATTAACCAGTACATGCCTAGTCTAATGATACTCGCTAGATCACCTTTTGCTTTCACTTTGTTAATACTTGCATAATTTAATTACCTTTACAGTTGCGTAGTTGTTTTTTGTTTGCTGACGGTATACCAGCTGCAGCAACATCATGGTAGCTTAGTTGAATATTTTCATATCAGTTAAACACAGCTAAACTAAGAACTAATGCAGCTAGCTAAGAGCGCACTTTGAAGAGAACTGCTTTTGGTGTCTGTCTTGAGATAACCCTGCTGTTGACCTAAAAAGTTCTGATTAACGACATATGTAAAGACTACTTTAATTCTCTTTGGTCTTTACACTGATAGTATCTTACAAGTTTAGTTGCGTGATTTCTAGTCTACGGAAGCTATTCCTGTTAGAGGTGGTAACCTCTTACCCTACCTTACCATTGTTAAAACCCAATCTTTCCACCCGCCATCTACCTGAACTGCGTGTACTTGGAGTGGCCTTACACGTGTAGATTAGGCTGGGGTTTCATTCCATAATGGCTACCTTCCCACGACAGTTACCCTTAACAGTTACTGAAGGCATGACTGTTATGGAACAACACGCTAACCTATGTGTTTCCCTCAGCTTTTAACTGAAAACCTCCTTATTTAGCTTACGTGTTGTATTATCTATTATGGAGGTTCGCATTATATAGCTGGCAGTAGCCATTTAATGCTGTGTAGTCTGTACTATGTGCTGTGCCTAAACATATAGTGTTCTTAGGGAAACTGCTCGACCTAGCCTGATTGTTACTGCTATTTTTTATGTGTTATAGATTTCAGTATTTTACTAGAATATCCAGTTATTTCTGCACTGTCTTAAAACATTGTGTTCTTATTATTATTTCCTAACATTTATTTTATTTCTCCACTCCTTTCCTCCTGTATTAGCTACCTCCTGGATATACCCTGTGTTTTTGCCTGGGTGGAATCCCTCTACTAACTCTGCTAGTCTACTTTCTGCCAACTACCATTGGAAAATTATAAATCCTTGCCTTCTTCTGCAACCCTCTACCTCAAGATTCAAGAAAGTATGTCTACCTATATGTTGGACTTGTAATTTTTAAACAATTTAATCCCTGCTAAGCTATTTGTTAGCTCCCAGTCAAGCTTGCCAGCAGCGACCCCCCCCTACTATATTATTTCCGTTCCCTCCCTTACCCTACTTTTAATTAGCCTGTGTTTGCTCTCTTATTAGGCTATTTTTACTTCCAAAGTGCCCCTGTACATTTTACTTTAACTCTGCTTCTGTCCACTAGATGTCACTGTTTCTCCATCATTATCTATTGTACTTGTTTTTTATTTCTACCTAACTCTTCCTATTTCACCCCTCCTATTCCTATCCCTTTCTTCTTTCTTAAGTCCTCTCTTACTCTCTCCTCCTTAAGCTACCTTACTTACCTGGACTCAGCTAGCTTTCTCTGATAATTTTTCCTTCTTCTTTGGTTTACTTTGTGGATCCCGCTCCGTTCGCCCTGCGTGCTCACTCCGCTCCCCTCCCTACCCCCAATTCCCACCCACCCCCAGGGGTCCAAACCTTATAGCTCTCTAGACACACCCCTATTCTCTCCTTCCTATCCTTTCCCTTCCCGCTAAACTTATAACCCCTCCCCTCTATACACCCCCTTTCCTCCCCCACCTCCCTTTTCTATACTTGCCCACACATCCTGTGACTTACTTCTCTCCTTTCCTCTATTATTATTCTTCCTATATCTCTCCACTCACTTTACCTGTCTCTCCTCTTTCTATACCCTTCAATACCCTTAGGTCTCCTCTTCTATCCTGCAGTCACATATATATTACCACCTCTAAAACCCATTTCTTGTACCTTTACCCTAAAACTTCTTTTATCTAGTTTCACTTTTAAAAATGGCTCCCCACTCACCTACCATCCTTATACTCTCAGTCTTACTCCTAACCACCCTATTTTCAGCATACCTTCTTACCTTCTTTGAAAACCCACTTAATATACAGCCAAACTATACAAAGAAACACACATCTTCTCTCCACACTTCTCTCACTTCATTCTTAAATGTTAATTCCACGCCTAGCTACCTCCTACCTAAATTTCATAGGTACTCCCACCTCAACTATGACATACCCTCAGATAAAAAAAATGAAACTGCATATTCTTCTTAAGAGCAACTTCACATACAAACCAGATAATCCCACCTTACAAGACGGTGACATTCACCCCAACCCTGGTCCCTTACATCCCTCCCCTCATGTATCTAGACCCAACGTCAATAATACCTTCCTTATAGGACATCTTAACATACGTAGTGTAAATAACAAAGTACCCTACCTACATGCCCTCCTTGACACACACTGTTTTGATATTCTCTGCCTTACAGAGACATGGCTAAAGCCAGTCACTAAAGATACTGAAATTATACCACAAGGCTATAATATACTTAGACTTGACCGTTCAAAATGAAAAGGTGGTGGAGTAGCAATTCTATTTAAGAATAACCTCAACATCTCTACCCTTCCTAACTGTCCAACCCAGGATAGTAAAGTAGAAGCCATTATCACTAAACTCCAATTAAATGCTAAAAAATCCCTCTATATCATCTGCATGTACATACCTCCAGGTAACAACATACCCATCTTAGAAGACTTTCTCAGTTGGGTTTCTACCAACTACCCCCAAGAAACTATAATTCTTGGTGACTTTAATATAGATTGGAATACTATTAACACTCAAAATCCCTCCTCTCACATAAACCTAAATGGTTTTACCCAAGCCATCACCTCTACTACAAGACTTAATAAGTCCAGTAAGAAAGAGAGTATCCTTGACTGGATACTTACAAACAAAGTTAACATTACTTATAAAGTAGGAACTATGCCAGATGACCTCAGTGACCACTGCTTAACTTACATTATCAGAGAAAAGACAGATTGTCTAAACCCCCCTAATATAAGAAAAATACACTCTACCAAACACTTTAAAATTGACCAATTTCAAAATGAACTCAAATCTTGTAACTGGAACCCCTTAAAATCACTTCCACTTAAAGATGCAGTATTATTCTTTAACTCAACTTTCCTTGCCATTCTTGACAGACATGCTCCAGAACGTAACATTAGAATGAAAGCTAATACAGCCCCATGGCTCTCTTCTGAAACTAAAAAACTAATACTCTCTAGAAATAAGGTCTGGGCCAAATGGAGAAACCATAGAAACAGCTCTGACTTTCTTTACTCCAGCCAGCTTAGGAATCTTACCAAAAAAGCTATAATCTCTGACAAATGAAAATACTACTGCAGGCTTCAAGAAACCCATCTCAATAAACCTAAACAATTCTGGTCATCAGTCAATAGACTCCTCTCCCCAGGAACAACCAAACCCCCCCCCTTAATGCTGACCCAAACACCCCTCACCTAACCGCAAATGCTTTTAACTCTTTTTTTCTGAAACTATTCAATCTCTTGCTAGACAACTGAACACCAACAACTTCTATCCCCCAAATAATCTAATAGACTCTTCTCACAACTTCACTCTACAACCTATCCCTACCTCTTTCATCTATAAACTTATTTACAAACTGAAACATTGTACCCCCTCTGCTGACAAACTCCCTTCTCTTTATCTTCAAAAGGCAGCCAAAGAAATTGCAGTCCCAATATCTATACTCATCAATAGGACAATCCAAGAGGGAACTATCCCTGATATCTGGAAAGTCTCTCATATTATCCCTCTACACAAAGGTGGTAACTCTATTGACTACTCAAACTTTAGACCAATTGCTCTTCTCTCACCCTTAGCAAAAATTATGGAGCAATGTATTCATCAGCAACTTGTTCAGTACCTCTCATTACACAACATTATAGCTAATTGTCAACGTGGCTTTAGACCCTATCATAGCACAACCACTGCTCTACTTTCTTTTGTAGATACTATGAATAGTAACCGCAATAATAACCTTCTCTCTTCTGCTCTATTCATTGACCTCTCCAAAGCCTTTGACATGGTCAACCACTCTTCTTTAATTCACATCCTTGAATCCCTCTCATTTGATAACCTTGCCATTAAATGGTTTAGTTCTTATCTGAATAACAGACAGCAAGCTGTTCTTTGGGATAACCATATCTCATCATTATTGCCCATTTCCATTGGAGTCCCTCAGGGCTCTATTCTTGGTCCTCTTCTTTTTTCCCTCTATATAAATTATCTTCACACAGTAATCCCTCAAGCTACCTGTATCCAATACGCTGACGGCTCTACCATTATTTGCTCAGCATCTTCCTCCTCAGATCTAATCTCTCTAACTCAAAATACTTTCACCACAGTTGAAACATGGTTTACTAGACAGTACCTCCTTCTTAATGCTAAAAAAAACAAACTTCTTCTCTTCTCCCCAACCTCTCGGACCTCCCCATTAAACTTCACCATCTTGTCTAACAACGCCACTGTCATCTCCCCTGACTCTACAACTAAACTGCTAGGAATAACCATCGATAATAATCTCACTTTTGATCAACACATCAATAACACCATCAAATCAGTTAACAGAAAAATAGGATCCTTATACCGTATTAAAACTTTTCTAAGCCCAACTACTAGCGCTACTATCGCCCACTCCCATCTCTTATCCACTTTATTTTATGCATCTCCGATCTTTACCAACCTTAAGAAAGCTAACCTAAACAAACTAGCTATTTGCTATAATAACATTGCCCGCCACAGGCAACCCCTTCAGAACCCATCACTGTCATAATTTGAAACCTTTAGGCTGGCTAGAACTACAAAACTACCTTGTAATCTCACAACTCACTATTGCCCACAAAATACTGCACCAACCTGAAAACAACCCTATACTCTCTCAACTTTTAATCCCTTACAACAATCTTACCTCCCTTCGATCCTCTTGTAAACTCTTGGCCAGATCTATAAAGCCCAACAACTCAGCTGTCGACTCTCTTTTCACTAATTCTGTAGGTAGAATATGGAATCTGTTACCTAGGGATATAACACTAATTACTTCTTTGCCTCTCTTCAAACATAAAATTAAACTGTACTTCCAAGATCACTGGCTTTGTTCTTGTAGAACACCAGACTAACTTTCTTCACTCTACCCTATCATCTCATCTACTCTGATCTTTAACCTATATCTTAAGCTACTACCTAGACTATCCTCTGCCCTTGGACTCATTCTATGCTCAGATCTACTACTCTCTTTCTTTCCCTCTCCTCTCTCAGTCCTCTCTGTTGTCTCTCACTTGTCAACTATTCTACCACCTCTCCTCTCTTCTAACTCTTGTGTTACTCCCTCTTTTCTTCTTGTCCCCTGTACTCTAAATTTCTTATTTACTTTCCTTGCTACTTTATTGTTACACCCTTTATCTATTAATTAATATGCTCTGTAACTGACTTTGTATTTTTTGTTTATAATAGTTTAGTGTGGCTTGTCTGTTTGTTAAGTTTTTTGTTAACAATTAGCTTTTTATTAACATGTCATATTGTTATTTTGTTGTATTTTGTGTGGAGCTTTTCTCCCCGGGCCTCTACTGAAAATGAAAATATATCCATTTAGACTAGCCCGGTCAACAAATGTAAAATAAAATAAAATAAAATAAAAATAAAAATTTGGGCACAGGAGAATAATATGCTGATAAATACATCACAAACTAAGCATAGGAAATTTGGTAGACATAAATTGAAAGGTGAATATATAATACAGCACACACTGATTGAAACTGTAGACTCATTTAAGGACCTGGATATATGGGTAGATCTAGCTATGAGTTTTTCTAATCATATCAACCAATTAGTTAATAGTTATAGAGCTATAACTTGTCAAAAAGATTTATAAAGTCTAGGAAATCAAAAATGATGAAGCCATTGTTTGTTAGTTGCATTAGACCCAAACTTCAGTATAGAATAACAATTGGGAAACCCTATAAGAAAACAAGCATGAGTAAACTGGACAGAGTACAGCAGAAATACATCAAGGGCATCCATGGATGTGAAAATTTAAGTTATTATTAAAGACTAAAATATGTGAACATGTACAGTGTCTCCTACAGATATCTAAGAGGAGGTCTTATTCACGTATGTATGGCATTTAGAGACAGCTACCTCTGGGAATGTTTGGGGTTATCAAAAAGTAGTAGAGAATCATCAGACAACCTCTGTAGAAGATTCTATAGGAATGGGTAGTGTTCTAATTGGTTGTCTGAAAGAGCAGCTGATGCATTGAACAGACAACCAAATTACATTAAAGCAAGTACTAGTTTCGATATTTTTAAGAACAGCCTGGATACTTATTATGGGAACAAGTGTTTTGGTATATTGGCAAGCTAGAAGGGCATTATTGCCCATGATTGAAATATTTGTATGTATTTGTATGCATCTTACTCATTTTATTTTATTTTACATTTGTTTACCGGGGAGGTCTGACTGGGCAGAGGAGCCTGTTTTCAGTGGGGGCCCTGGGAGAAAAGATCCAGTACAGTACATATAAATACATTATCTGAAGTAGTGTTAATTATCAACATAAATGGAAATTGATATACAGTAATAGGGGAAGTTATATTGTTGACCCTGGCATACTGATCAACATGTGGGATGTTATGATACACAGGGTTTTTGGCAAAAGCATAACATTATGTTAATCTAATGACAGACAAAAAAAACATAGTTCCTAACCTACTAAAGGACAGCACTACATACCATATAAGACAGTAGACTCGAAGACAAGTTTTACCAACATTTTATTTGTGAGCGCATGGGAACTGAGAGAGGAAGTAGGATAAGGGATGGACAAGAAAGATTAGAGAAAAGGAAGCAGGGAGGGGTGTAGATGGGGGTAGTGTGTTTTTTGACTGAAAGCTGATCCCTCCACCTTTACCTTGTTGATTTGAACTTCTACTTCACAGTTATTGGTTAAAATGAAAAAGAGGGACAGACTCACACACATTCTTGAGTTTAAGAGAAGGCTGAGTCAGCTGGAAAAAAGATTTAAAAAAATTAGAAATGCAGGAACAAAGAGGCTATGCAGGGGATATATTTAGAAAGAACCTGCTTAGAAATTTACACTATGAAATTACTAAAGAAAAATGTAGAGGTTTACATTTTTTGGAACAAAATACATTATTTCACAAAATGTAATGCTTATAAGCTATGAGAAAGAGAAATTCAGATTAAAAGCCATCCTGAAGGATCAAAATGGAGCATACTCTACTGACCAAGTGCACATTAATAAAACACTGACAAGTGAAAACCAAGAACAGATTTGCAGAGGTACTGCAATTGAGAAAGAAATGTTCTTCACATTGATCACTACTGCAGTAGCCTTAGGTATATGGATTATATCCTACCTAGAATAAAACAGCCAGCCAACTTCCAAACCCTCAGGGGCAGCTTCCACTCACCCAAACTATCAGGCAGCTCAAGCGGAACTGACTAAAACACAAGTTTGGGCACCAAGCCCTTCAGAACCTTACTGCTGCTGAATGCTATTAGGGGCTGATGGTCAGCTTGTACTATTCCTTTAATGGGCAGTTAAATTTCCTTTTAGGAGAAACACTTCTATTTTAACATTTTGCCTATTGTTTATTCTTTCCTCTTCAGAAATGTTATTTTAAAGCTAGGAGTTTGTGTTTTAATGGATTGTCATGAGACTGTAATATACTTTTAAACAGAACAGCTATTTTTTCTGTCAGTTTAAAAGTTTCTTAAATTAACAGAAAACCATTCTTTTCTGTGGAGAAATTGTCTTTATTTTACTTTATGAGGCTGGCATAGTGTTTTAAAGTGTTCATTACTTTGTTTATCTGGGGAAAACTGACTTTTCATAGGACCATAGGAGATTACTAGGCTAATGACCCTGGGACCCTTACAAGCATGGCCAAGAGTTTATCCCCAAAAAAAAAAAAAAACTCAGTCAGCACTTGTCACCCCTGTCATTGAGGGACAAAAATGGAACCCCTGTGACAAATGTATGGTTTCCCATCCATTCATCAAGATTGCGATTGAAGAGGGTCAGTGAGGTACTCTGATATGTATGGCAAGTCTATTCTAGAGATGGGGCAGCCTCTAGGAGACAAACCTGTCTCTCCAGCAGGTTTTTTTGATGTTGCATATTAGATTTATGCCTATCGAGTGGCTAATGTGCAAGGAGTTAGACTTACAGATATGGAGCATCTCCAGTAGGGCAGGGTCTGACATTGCCTTGTAGGCAAGACATAGATCACTTCTGAGCAATCTGTATTTTACCAAGTAGAGTGATAGTGATTTAAACCTGTTCACATAGGATAAGTGTTGGAGGCCATGGATTCTCTTTGTGAGGTATTTTTGTGGCATTTCCAGTTGGTGCAGATGTTTAGAGAGGTACATACCAAACGGGGCATTATACTCAATTATAGGTCTAATAAGGGAGGAGTACAGAGAGCTAATAACCTCCTTTTTTCTGGATGCAATTCCTTTACTTATGAGATGAACCAAGTAAAAGGCTTTTCTGACCACCGCCACCACATGATGGTCGAATGTGAGATTGTTGTCAACCGAGTACCGAGGGCTCTCACCAGAGGCTGTGTGCTTAGGGGGTTGCCGTTGATGTGGTAATCAGTAGGGGCCATGTTTTTGCCGAATGGTATGATGACACTTTTTTTGCATTTAACTTAAGGCCATAACTTTGGCACCAGTCATTTGTAGCTGTGAGACCCTACTGTAGTATGTTAACATCAACTGGGGAGTCAATGACAGCACCCAACTTTTTTAAAGATTTTTTTATATTTTTAACCAACATTTGCTTCTTATTTTCACTGGGAAAGGGGGATAATTATCAGCTTGACCAAGAAACAAGCTGTCAATCCCATTGTTGGTCCTACTTTCAGCCACAAAAAGAAAAAGTTGAGCAAATGTCCTTTGCCACCACATCAGGTGATTTGCGTGAGCTGCAGGTGGGAGACTCTACAATGGTCATTTGTTTTATCTCAGTCTCACACCAAATTCCTTTTGTGTAGCAGCTACAACCACAATGGACTGGGGGTTAGCAGCATCCTCTGTGGCTGTTGTGATCACCTCAGTTAGTAAGGGAGATATAGTATTGCAAGTCCTGGAAGAGGAACAAGCAAAGCTTCCCTGTTTTTGTCAGAATGTTGTGCCCATTCCTAGGGAACCTGCTGATGCCACTAATAACATAATTTGTCTCATTTTTCCTGTAAAAAACAAAGGAAAATTAAGCAAGTATCTACTACTCCTCAAATTTCCTTATACAGGAGTAGTTGCTAAGTCTGGCTTAGGGTTTAATTCAAGCTATTGATCCTTCTTGTAAGGTAGTTTCTGGTAAAAAGAAAAGAGGGTTACTTCCTTCCTGAAGAGATTCAAGATTCTGAATCTGGACAGGAGGATGAAGGGACAGAAATGGTTTTCTTCTCAAAGTTCTGATTTGGACTGAGTGAGGAGCTCAGTTTCTGATTCTGTGTGTGTGTGTGGGGGGGGTATCTTTCTCTGAGAGTATTTCTCAAATGTGTCATTGTTTTCAGTTAGAAAACACTGAGGTTTTTTAGTCCTCAAAAACTACTGTAAACTGTTACAGAAGGAATTTCCAGAACCTGTATTCAACTTTGTCTGCCTTGGAGGATGTGGGTGTGTGTGTTCAATTTTTCCTGACAATCAGCCAGCTGCTCCTAGAAAGGCAAATAAAATGCACAAAGTTCCTTAATCTTGTTTTTATACACTCTTCCCAAACTCAGTCCAGCAGCTATAGCTTCAGGTAATCCTTCTTCTGCAAAACACTTCAAGAATAATCTTCACATCCATGGGTACTAGCTTGACAGAACTAAATCTTTCAGATCTTCACATCAATTGTTTGTTTCTTATAGAGGTAAGAAGAAGGGATGACATGAGTCTAAAAGACTATTTAAAATGGCTGTCTAAGGTTACTACCTTTTGTTATACTCATCACAACAAACCTATTCCAGGTAGGGTCAAGGCCTGCTCTACCAGGGGCATGAATTCATCTATGGCTTTTTGGAAAAGGTTGTATTCTAGAAATATTCTAGAACCAGCAATCTGGTCCTCTGCACATACTTTTACAAAGCACTACAAGCTTGGTTTCTTCTCTGGTTCTAGACCAGGCTTTGCAAGAACCATTCTACAGGGGCTCCTGGGCTCTTCTCCTTCCACTTCTTAAATATTGTAAATCTGTCCATATACCTAAATCTACTGCAGCAGTGATCAATATGATGAACATAGTACAGCTGTATAAGTAAACTTACCATAACAGTAGAGGTACGAATGATCAATGCTGCCATAGCAGCAGTGGTGATTTGAACATCTACTGATATGATCACTGCTGCAGTAGCCACTCCTTCCCTCCACCCCCTTGTTTTAACATATGCTGTTTATACCAGGGTTCATAGGTTCATAGGTTCATAGGTAGGTACTAGGCTATTAGCCCTAGGACCTATATAAGCCTAGCCAAAGGTACCCTGGCTTTCGCCACCCAAGAAAATTATTTTCCCATGCCACTGTCGAGCAGAGCCACAGAAGTGACCCCGGGGTGAATTTCCTATCTCCCACCCAATCATCAAGATTTTTCTTGAAGAGTGCTAATGAGGAGCTTTGTTTGATATAGATAGGTAGTTTGTTCCAAAGTATGGGAAGTCTCTGGGACAGGAATCTATCCCTCCAGCATGTTCTGTTTATTGTGGTGACAAGGTTTAGGTCCCTAGACCATGTAGCTGATAGGGACTGGGATTTCTTTAAGTGGAGCATCTCTAAAAGCTCTGGGTTTGACATAGCTTTGTGTGTTAGGCAGAGATCGCCTCTGAGTAGGTGATATACAACTGAGTAAAGCTGCAGTTTTTTGAGATGGTCTACATAGGGCATCTGTTTGAGGCTGGTAACCCTCTTGGTGAAGTATTTCTTTGGCCTTTCCAGTTGTTGTAGATGTCTTGTGAGGTACATACCAAAAGGGGCATTGTATTCTGTAATGGGTCTAATGAGTGACTAGTACGAGGGTGTTATTATTTATTTTTTCTTGTTCCTAGCATTGTACTTTCAGGGCTCAGCCTCCCTTTCTCTGTTGGTAGGAACGCTCTGAAGGGCTTGTCACCCAAACTTATATTTTAGTCAGCTTCACTCATCCTGCCTGACAGCTTGGAAGATTGAAAGGTGCACTGAAGCTTTGCAAGGTGGCTGGCTGTTATATCCTTGACAGAATGTAACCCATATATCTCAGACTACTTCAGCAGTTATCAGTCAAACATCTACTGTTATGATAAGTTTACTTTCACAGCTGTGCTTTTCAGGATATGGTGAGGACTTTAGATCTTATAGACTAACAATGGGAGGGGCAGAAAGCTTAGCTTAAGATATTTCTTAGGGAGAAATGTTTACAGCTGTCAAAGGGCTTACATAAGAAAAGGATCCCAGACAAAACAGTTTAACAGCTGATTTTTTTAGGGATTTTAAAAGGGAATTGATATATCTCCTATTAGAATTGTGTTCAGACAGTGAAGCTTATGGACTTTTTCATCAGTCATTAATATACCAAACGTCCTAATGTTTCTTCTTTCTTTCCTTTAAAAAAGGTAAAAAAGACACTTCTTAAACCCAATATCAGCAAGTTATCACAGAGTATTTATATACACATATCATTGTTACAGCTAAAATGAAAACGTTATACAAAGGCACTGTGGAACAGAATTATTAATATATTACCACATACTACTTCATAATAACAACACGGTTTTATAAAATATAGGTCTGGTAGTCTACATCTGGTATGTTTATGGCTGGACATTCCAAACGTATGTTCTCCCAAAAATCTGATTCAATAAGACGTACTGGCTGATTTCAAGACAGCCTTTGATTTGATTAAATGTTATGTCATCTAGTTCCTATTTGGGAAACCAAATTTCCTGACAGAATTTATTTCCAAATATAGGCTACTTTATAATACTATAAGAACAACTGTGTTCACAAACAGGATTATGCCCCATACAATAACCCTTACAAGAGGAATGAGACAACTGTGCTGATCATCTCTAATATTCACTTTTGCCATGCAGTTCTTTATACAATACCTAAAGAAATGGATCCCCTACACTACACCGACACGCCACAAAGCCGACACCCAAAACACCGAGACCAAAAGACCGATGAAGCAGATGATCCACAAGGTGAAATCCCGACAGCCGAAACACTGACATGGGCAATGTGTGAGCATGACTAGGTAAGTGTGCGATAGTTAGGGATTTAGGGTTAGAGTGCAGAGAGGTAAGTGTGCGATAGTGAGGGGTTTAGGGTTAGGGTGCAGACAGGTAAGTGTGCGATAGTGACGTACTTTAGGTTTAGGGGCGGGTTAAGTGAGTTAGGGTTATGGTACGGGTCAGGTAAGTGTGCGATAGTGATAGACTTTAGGTTTATGGGTGGGTTAAGTGAGTTAGGGTTGGGGTGCAGGTCAGGTAAGTGTGTGACAGTGACGTACTTTAGGTTTAGGGGCGGGTTAAGTGAGTTAGGGTGGGGTGCGGGTAGGGTAAGTTTGCGATAGTAATGGACTTTAGGTTTAGGGGCGGGTTAAGTGAGTTAGGGTTAGGGTGCGGGTAGGGTAAGTGTGCGGTAGTGCCGAACCTTAGGGTTAGGGTTTGGGTTAAGGTTAGTGCATATATAGTTGTGTGTAATGTGTAGTTTACATTTTGTGTGTCGGTGTTTTGTGCGTCGGTGTTATGGTGTTCGGTTTTGTGAGTTGTCTGTATTGTGTGTTGTCGGTCTTTTAGTCTTGGTGTTTTGGGTGTCGGCTTTGTGGCGTGTTAGTGTAGTGTAGGGGATCCAAAGTAACATATATCCCATGTAGCTATCCCATCTCCTTTGGTGAGCCTCTAATATCAGCATAGATTTTTAGCCTAAAGAAAATATATAAGTAGCACTCTTATATTTATAAAAACTGGAAAAGTGTACTGAATTTAGGCTTCTTTAAGAAGGTCACCAAAGCAATGGAAAAGGGCAAAACAGTTTATACTGCCTACCTTGACTGGGCCAAAGCATTCAGCACAATACCCCACTCAGGCATTGTAGACATACTGACAGAAAAAGGTATAATCTATGTCACCGACTGGAAAGCTAGCTGGCTCAATGATAGGCCCGAAGAAGTTAAGATAGGGGAGTCTACCTCCACAAAAAGGCCAGTCACTAGTGGAGTTTATAAAGACTCAGTGGTGGGCTACTTCTTTTTGTCATCTACTTTTCTGAATTCAAGGCCATCATCAAGGGTCTTTGCCTGACCAAGTTTTCAGGTGATTATAAACAGCTGTCATAGAACAATCCAAAGATACAATTACCCTCCAAGAAGGCCTTAAACAAACCAGTAATTGTTGCCAGAGCCACAACCTAAAACTCAGTCCCAAGAAATGCATAATAGCATCTTTTGGGAAGATGACTAACCCTTGAAACTACCATATTAATAATACACTCCTAAGAGTAGACCCACTGGACAGGAATTTGCGAACACATGTAAACAGTAACCAGACCTTTGACCATCATGTGTCTATGGTAGTAAGGAAATCATTAAGTGTTGCACAACTTATAAACAAGGGAATAGAATCTAGTTCCAAGGATGTTATTTTTCCTCTGTACTCATCACGTGTCATCATGTACCTAACCAGGCATACACAACAACTGGAGCATCTACAAAGGTTCCTCACACAAAGAATATGGTGCATAAAAAACATGTTCTATGCAGACTGCCTCAAAACCCTATTCCTTGCCGTCAGTATCCTGCAGATTGCTCTTAGAAGAACTACATCTTGTCTTCAAAGCATCCCCTGATTCTGCTCTGATGGTCCTGTTGTACATCTGCAAAACAAATAGTATTGGAATTACCTAATCTAGGGACCTTAATCTCACCTGCGACATGAACAGGACATGCTTACGGTACATGTATGTGTCTCAGGGACTACTCGTTCTTTTGAATATGCTTTCCATCCATGTGAAGCAGACCTCTTCCCAAATCCAGTTTAAGCATATCTTGGACTAATAGATGGGGAATTGTAACTTTAGTCCTGGTCTGGTTCCAACGTCTCTGTTAGACAGAATCAGTCTGTAAATGCTTGACCACCAATGCCCAAGTATAAAAGCAAATTGATTTGATTTGATTTGAAACAAAAATCTTGTGGGAGCAACTAGGCAAAGTGAGCAGGACTACCCTCAGCAGAGGATGCAGAAAAAAGGACACAGGGTAACATATCATGGGAAAGAAAAGTCCCTGTTTTCAAAGGTTCCACACTGCAAACATTCACCTCTTGTGGTGCTAATGTGTCCCTGCTCACTAAAATGGTAGCAGCACTTAAGATGGATCACATTAAAAAGAGTGCTGCTGTTCTAGCCCCAAATAAATAACATTTTCAAGATTTTGCAACCTGCCGTCTACATCAAAGTTGAACCTTTTTTGCAGGAGTTCAAGCTCTTAACTCATCAATAATCTTCTAAGAACCCTAAAGAGCAGTTCAATGTGCCTTTAATGCATTCGGTATAAAACTTGGATAGTTATCATACACTAGCAAAGCCTCATAATATCCAGTGTCACAAAGTGTGTCTATGCATAAATAGCCTTATATTAATACAATGACTGAAGATTGCATAAAAAGACTTTATGCTTTGAAGATCACCTAACAAGTCAGTTCAGCTGAAATCTGAATGACAGTCCTGATACCCCAAGGAGAAAAGGACTTGTAACCAAATAAAAGTCTGCCTCCAACAACATATCTGTCTAGAAACACCTCTGGTATAGCAAATGCAGACTGCATTGTAGTGTCAAAGTTGTGATGTAGCAGATACATACTAGATGAAATTTACTGTCCTTCTCCTTCATAATAGAAGGTGCTGAGAGGCTGTGCATTTGGAATTCAGTCCCTGACAGCAGTTTTCACCTAGCAAGTCATGTGCAAAGCATTAATAAATTCCAGACCCCTACCCACAATAGCTGTTTATGACATAGAGACCTTTCTCATATCAGAAGTAGGTTTAATACTTCATACAACAGACATCTTAGTAAAATGATACATACTACAGCAGTAAATTCCCGTGAAGGTATATCAAAGACATCTGAGGGAAATTCCGTCTTACCACCATCTACTGACACATAATATGTACTTCTTCCACCATCGCTCAGTAGGAGAAAGGACTTTATTAAAAATTCTGCACATCAGCAGCTAAAACATTACAAATTCCACCAGTCCATACAAAACATCCATATATACATAATACATTATACATAGTTATTTTTACATCTTTGGTGTCACTTGCATGCATTCAGTCTTGCCCACCATTCTATATACCATTATATACTCCCTTCAAATTTCCATGCAGCTTCCTCCATATTCCATTTTTATTATACAGTAATACCTTTTATCTTTCTGTCCATAATGTCCATAAAAATAAACATGAATTCTTTGTCAACTCTTTCTTAAACTGCGCTATGTCCTCATAATCTCTATGTTGCATTTCATCCTGTTTTATACTCTGCAATGCTCTAATTCTTAATTTTTCTTCCCATTCCTTCCATATCCTGTGAACATTTTTCATAATGGACAAAACACGTATTACCATGAGTTTCCCATATTGTCACAGTCTGTATTATTATATATTAAACCCTTTCTAGTAATTTATATTTTGTTTTTCCCACAGCTGGTGTCTTCCCATAGACTAGCCAGGGGTGGGGGTAGGGGCAAACAAAAAAAGTCCACATTCCATTCTCTAGCACAACTACTATCTTTCTTTCTTTCTTTCTTTCTTTCTTTCTTTCTTTCCCATGTGTCTCATCTCATCAAACTTTTTTGTACATACTGTAAATAGCAACTCTTCACTCTGTTTTCAGCACTGAAATTAGGGAAACACCCTCAGTTCCATGGCCACGCTTTCCTTAAGGTATACATTTTACAACAGGTTTCCCCCTGGAAATAATTCTCAAACCCAGCAAGATTAATTTGGTCAATGAAAGTAAGTAAATAAATATGTGCATAAGCAAAACAAATAAACACATAAATAAGCAAATAAACAAATAAATATATACATACATGCATAAACAAATAAATACATTTTCTATAATCACTTAAACCCAGGTTAGGTTCATGGTCAGGGATATGATCAAAGGCAGGATCCAGACCAGGGTGTATGGTGCGTAAATGCACATATGCATGTATGTCGACCAACACACACACACACACACACACACACACACACACACACACACACACACACACACACACACACACACACACACACAGACACGCACACATGCTGCAGCACACACAACACACACACACACACACACACACACACACACACACACACACACACACACACACACACACACAGACATGCACACATGCACGCATGCACACACAACACACACACACACACACACACACACACACACACACACACACACACACACACACCAAACATATTTTCAAACAAAATGTACACTTTGTCACAGATTCCAGGGCGAAATGAAAATGTGATATTGCCAACCAACATGCCAGCATGTCTCTAGAAAGTGAGTAGGAAATGGAGTCTCCAGCAGAATCATCCTTAGATATAATAAGAACAAGGAACCTCCACAATGGAGATGCTCTAGCTAAGAAAAGGTGTCCAAATGCTGGAATTCCATAGCTTTAGGTCTCATGATGACATAAATGGCCTTTAAAAAGGTGAAGAAACTCAATATACATGATGATGTCTTATGCAAGTCTGTGTTATGCAAAATGCATCATCTAAATATTGGTAAGAGTTTGGTGTTATTTTACTGAAGCCTGAGAATATGTAGATGACATTACTTCTCTGTTTTCCCTCAAATGTCATACAGATTAAATGATAGACCAGAGTGGAGCCAAATCTGTTAAATCTTGGTGAGGTGAACTCTAACCTTTTATTATTATCTGGTTATGAAGTAGCATATGCTCTTAGAGGTTGATACCCTGTTTTATACTTATTAAATCAACACACCCCTGGATTTACAAAGCCCTTTATACCATGCAGTATAAGTCTAAGAGCTATTTTCGGCAATATGGCCTACGTGCGATCGAGGAACGAGCTCCCGGGAAGTGCACGTGAGCTCTTAGGCTAATCCTACACAAACCGAGCTCCTGTATGCAAATTACCCTCATTTGCAGGAGAAAACCATGCAAATGAGGGTAATTTCCAATCCAGGAAGCTGTCAGCTGTCAGTGTAGGACGAGTGCAGTCTGCAGAAATGCACTCGGTTAGTAACTGAGTACATTTCTGCAAACTAAAAAACCGAGCTATGACAGCTCAAAATAAAGGCTGCATATCATTGAGGAAGCATGCCAATGGCCAGGTATAAGGCCATTGGCATTGCAAACTGTTTCAAAACTAAAAATTCAACTTTTAGTTTTTCTTTGCTGATCTCGGCTGTTTAAGAAAAGGGCAGTGGCGCACAAACGGGATCGGTGGGAATATAAAAAAATAAACTTATAATGAGCATTCTAACTAAAAGCAGTATTCTCCCATGCAAGTCAATGGCAGGCATAAGACAACCTGGCAAGTGAGTAATGGTTGCTAAGGGGGGAGGCTCAGTGTGGGACATGTAACTATGCATTAGCAGGCAATCCTATGCAAATGAGGGGAAGAATAGTGAATCCCAGATTTCCCCAGGGTGTGAGGTAGGTCCCAAGAGTGTAACAATAGAAATAGCTGGGTGCAAGACTAGGATATAGGTGACATCATGGGGGGGTGTTAGGCATACTGCAAGTGGATTGTAGCCCTGTGGCTTGGGACTGCTCCTAGCTTAGCACAGCTAAGCTAGAGGTGAGTCCAAACTGCCTAGCACTCCATACAAAGTGTAAGTGGGTGTGCACACCACGCACCAGGATTCACAGGAAGAAAAAGGAAGTTAAACCAGGAAATAGCAGCTTTGTGCACATTTGAGCACTCTGTTTGCGCAGCATGTACACAGGCTTAAACATGGAGGCAATGGGAAGAGAAAACAGCAGTAGGAATGTAATAAAGAAGAACTAGCTGAGCTACCAGGTGAAATGTATCAGAATCAGCTAATTACACAGGCAGCAGACCAGCCCAGCCCAGAACACCACTATAAACTAAGCAAATAACTCCTCCCCCGCTGGTTTTTCCACATTGTACACCACCAGTGTATACAAGTGGGGAAATTTTAACTAACAAACCTACAAAATGAGAAGAGCTGCAGCAGGCAACATAGAAAACCATGTGCAAGAGGCTGAGGGTGGTGAGGATGTGAATGCTGCCGAACAACCCACAGTGAGGAGACAGAGAAGAGTGTACAGACCCAGGGTAACCTACCAGGGGCTACATAAGCAGGAGATAGCAGAGCACTATAGAGTGCAAAGAGACCTACTACAGCAAATCGTTGAGCTGTGCAGGCCACACCTGACACACCAAACTGTCCGAGTGGAACCCATCCCAGTGGATAACAAGGTATGTGTAGGCCTAGGTATACTAGTCACAGGTACCTCCCAAAGCACAACTGAGGATATCATGGTTATCTCACAGGCATCAGCATCCAGAGTATTCCACCAGTTCCTGGATGCCATGTCAGCACATGCCAGTGAGCACATATATTTCCTCAACACACATGAGGTGTTGACCAGCAATATGCATCTCTTCCATCAAATAGCAGACTACCCTGGGGTAGTGGGTGCTATAGACTGCACGCACTTACACATCAAAGCACCATCTGGTGAGCAGGGTAGGGCCTACATCAATCGCAGGGGCATCCCCTCCATCAGCATTCAGGTTGTTTGTGATGCCCAAGGCATTACACTGAATGTGTGTGCTGTCTGCCCTGGAAGCTATGATGATTCACAAATATGGCAACTGACGCAGCTGTACCACAGATTTGCCTATGTGGACATCCCCTACGGTCACCTAGTGGGGGATGCTGGGTACCCACTGGAGCTGTGACTGATGACACCCATCAGAAATGCACACACACCTGAATAACAATGCCATAATGAGGCACACGCACAGGCCAGACATATAATAGAGAATGTGTTTGGGATGCCCAGGTCACGTTTCGGGTGTCTGGACACATCCGGTGGAGCCCTGCTGTATTCACCAGCTACATGTACCCAAATTGTTATGGTATGTGCTATGCTACACAATATGATCCTGCGGAAACAGCTACAGCAGGAACAGCATGGGGCGGGGCCACACAGCCCCCCACCGATGCCAAGGCCTGTAAAGGCAAAGAGTGACTCGGAGGATGAATGACCTGAGCCTGCCCTAGTAGTCAGAAGTGCCTAGTATTCCCTGGCCTTGGCAAAGAGGAAATGCATAGCATATGCACTGACACAGTAGGGACCCAAGGAATGACACCTCTCTCTGACTCGCACAGACAGTAAAAGGGATGCCAAACATGACACTACCTGTGCCCAACCATGTATAGGGAGTGTACTATGTGCATCCGACATAAGCAGCCCTCCAGCACCATCCTCAAGTTCTGCACACACTCAAGGTAAGTCAATCAGCCTACCAATTGTCAAATGGAGTAGAATGTGTTTTTACCTGTAGCTATGGTATGGATGTGACCATGCAAGGGAAGTGGGTGGCCGAATGTCAAGGCAGCAGACAGTAGACATCCATAGTCACATCATGACATCTGTAACACATACTGGAGTCACCATATTAGCCAGTACTACACAGGGTAACAAAACCCCCTGCAGGAAATGGCCTGAGCGACATGTGTGTCCATAAGAGCAACATATGCCAGTCAGGAAGGTTCACATACCCAATAACAGTCTTAGCCAGCAGGAGAGGTGAAGACAACAACAACAAACAAATTATGTACTATGGCCTCTAAATGTGCCCTATGGGTAACCCCTCCCCCAGGCCTACAGAGACAGACCACAGCAGGCCAAGCAGTTGGATGTAAGTTGTGAAGGCTAGGAAGTCAGAAACTAACATGTAGGTAAACAAAGCTAGGATCTGTAGTACACTGGTAAGCCTCTAGCTAGCAGGATAGGTAAGACTACAGACTGAAATGGAGCACTGGACATACCAGTACAGTCCTAGCAAATGTGTACAAGTGTCAGGTGCTCCCCCCCCATCCAACGTACACTTATAGTAACAGTCAGGTGTGCCCCCTCACTCCTGTGTAGAACAGTAGAAACAGTCAGGTGTCCCCCCCCCGCTATGCAGAAATGTAGCAACAGTCAATGCCAAATGACTGATGGATAACCTGTAGGTACAGCATGCTACCTGTCAGTGTACAACACAAAGGTCAGCACCGCAGTACAAACTACCTGGACTTGATCCACACATGCAACACAGATGGCCATACTGGGCATGCTCACGCACGGAATGAAGGCAATGTCAGTCAACAACATACTGAGAGGTCATACTGGGCATGCTCACACACTTAATCACATGAAGGCCATGTCTGCAAACAGCAGTGGACCAGACATGTCTGGCAGTCGCAGTTCTCATTGCAGACACATGTCGGTATGCACCACTCCTGCCTTGCACACACAGTGGATAGGAATACAGACAAATATGTAAGGACAACACACTATAATAAGCCACAGGTACATGGGCATAAATGTGTGGAAGAGGGTGACCGTAACAAGTAGCCATGTGGGCCTGTCACAACCGGCACACAGCCAAAGGGCCAACAACACATGAGGTACAGATGTAACCCACTGCAGATACTAGCCACCAGTACCTGTCAGCAGGACAGACTATGTGGTGCACGTGACAGCTGTGCAACAAGACTGTACAAGGAAGTAGCCATCTAGTAGCTGTATACACGTACCTGTGACATATGACCCCGTGTGTGCTCGCATGTGGCATGCCAACCCCTACATGAATGGGGTATGGCCCATGCACACACTGCCTTCCCCATAGCAGTAGAATGACAAGCCTGCTAAGGTTACTCAATGTGAATTACACCTTTGGGAGAGCTATAGCTCAGTAATATGCATGGCGCGTCCCATAACTGCGTACTGCTGTAGTGATAGACTAGTTTGGTAGTAGTACTAACCCCAGAACTGTCAATTGTGTGAGTGTGGTTTGTGTGTGTGCCTGTCTGTCTCTAAATGTGTAGAGAGAAATGCTTGTTAGGCTACTCACACTCCATACAATACATATACTCCTTGGCAAGGCTGCTGATGTCACTCACCTAGACATACACCTCTGGGAAAATGACAGCCCAGTAATCGCCGTAGTGTGTTCTGTAACTGCATACTACTGCAGTGTAATAAACTAGTTAGGTAGGCGTTTGGACCCCAGACCTGGCAACTGTGTGTGTGTGTGAATCTGTGTGTGTGTCTGACTGAGTAGAGAGCAATGCTTTTTAGGCTACTCACACTCCGTACAATACATATACTTTACTTTGGCAAGGCTGCTGATGTCACTCACCTAGAAATACACCTCTGGGAAAGAGATAGCCTACTAATCGCCGTAGCACATCCTGTAACTGCGTACTGCTGTAGTGTGATAAACAACAGCCCAGTAATCGCCGTAGTGTGTTCTGTAACTGCATACTACTGCAGTGTAATAAACTAGTTAGGTAGGCGTTTGAACCCCAGACCTGGCAACTGTGTATGTGTGGCTGACTGAGTAGAGAGCAATGCTTTATAGGCTACTCACACTCCGTGCAGTACATATACTCTACTGGCAAGGCTGCTGATGTCACTCACCTAGAAATACACCTCTGGGAAAATGATAGCCTAGTAATCGCCGTAGTGTGTTCTGTAACTGCATACTGCTGTAGTGTGATAAACTAGTTAGGTAGGCGTTCAAACCCCAGACCTGGTGTCTGTGTGTGTGTGTGTGTGTGTGTGTGTGTGTGTGTGTGTGTGTGTGTGTGTGTGTGTGTCTGACTGAATAGAGAGCAATGCTTTTTAGGCTACTCACACTCCGTACAATACATATACTCAACTTTGGCAAGGCTGCTGATGTCACTCACCTAGAAATACACCTCTGAGAAAGTGATAGCCTAGTAATCACTGTAGCACGTCCTGTAACTGCATACTGCTGTAGTGTGATAAATTGGTTAGGTAGGTGTTCGAACTCCAAACCTGGCAGCTGTTTGTGTGTGTGTCTAACTGACTAGAAAGCAATGCTTTTTAGACTACTCACACTCCGTACAATACATATACTCTGTTTTGGCAAGGCTGCTAATGTCACTCACCTAGAAATACACCTCTGGGAAAGTGATAGCCTAGTAATTGCCGTAGTGCGTCCTGTAACTGCGTACTGCTCTAGTGTGATTTAGAAAGGTGATAGGGTTCCATCTCCATCCATGGCAGTTCCAGATATTTTGTGTGTGTTTCAGTGTCTGTGTATGGAGCAATGCATTATAGGCTAGTCACTCGCAGTACATTACAAATGCCCTAATTTGGTAATCCTGCTGATGTCATTAATTGTGAAATACACCTTTGGGGAAGATATACTTCACTAATATCCGTGGTGCATACTATAACTGCGTAGTGCTGTAGCGTAGTAAACTTTTTAGGTAGGGGTTCTACTCCCAGACATGGCAGGTGTGTGCATTTGTAACTTATATCCTGTGGAGAGGTGGTTGCGAGTGTGTGGGCAATGTGGAGGGGTTTTGCTTATTTCATTTATGGTGGCCCTACTATATATCACAATGTCAACCATACAGGGATAACAGATGTAAATAGCTGAGAGCCCGGGGTGCAAAGCCATACCCATAGATGTGACATCAAGGACAGCCAATCACAGTTAGCAACCCCACTGTGCCTTCACATGTGACTCACAATGGATATACCATGCCTGACAACATGTCCTGTATGGACAGATGACATTGACATCAGGGAATGCTGTTAGCATGCTATCAGTGTAGGTGCAGGGTAAACCTGATGACCATTACCAGTCCCTGCCACAGGTGGGCAAGACTGGCATATCTGATGATAATCTGTGTTGATAGCATGGGCCAGACACCCCAGGATCAGTTCCACATGTCATTGTACATGCATGTGGGAGGTGTGCACATCATAGACACCATCCATGTCATGGACTAGGGAACACATACATGTCAAGTGATGCACAGCATTGGCTACACACAATAGTCACCCAGGTGACTGGATGAGGGATGCAATACCCACCTGTGTGGGAAAATGCAGAAGCTACAGGCCTGAGCCACAATGCAGACCATTGTCATGTGGCCTGATGCCAAGGTATACCCATCGCCTACCCTTGTATAGTCTGCTGGCAATGTTGAAAACCACACACCCATGCAGACATGCACCCATGCATGTCAGAACTGGAACCCTGTGTGTCTGTGTGTGTGTCGTATGGTGTGTACATCCACATCCACACTCACTACACCCCCAGGGCACAGGGAAGCATGCTGTCTGATGTCTGACACCCTCTCATACTCACTGCCCATATGACCACCTTATGACCCATGTGGTGCATGTGTTATCTGCACCTTGATATGTTGTGGCAATCCCACTAGTGATGAGTTGCACTCTTGGCCCTGCCAAGTGTGTTAATGTGTGTGCGTCCCTGTGTGAGTGTGCCTGTGTTGATGCTGGCACCTGTTCATGCAGACAAGCATGTGTAAGTCACCTACTGTATATCTAATGTGTCCCTGTTGCAGATGTCACTTACCGTCACATATATGTTCTGAGTGCTTCCCTACCAGATAAGCCCATGTGGGGCATCCAATAACTGCATTGAACTGTGATGGCACTACATAGCTGTTGGGGGTTTGATACCCTGTGCTGGTAGGTGTGTGACACAAACATGCCTCAGTTTTACCCTCCCACCCCTCCCTGACATGTTTTCACCTCTGTCTACCTCCCCCATTCCCTCTCTGGTGGATGTGGAGGCCCACACCTGCTTTCCTTAGGCAGCAGCATGTGTATTTTAAGTGATGCTCATGATCAGCTGATAGCCTCTGCATGAATTGCAGCCCTCCCCTAGCTGATTGCATGTAGAACAGCTGTGGTAACAATCTCAAAGCCAGTTGTATGGAAATGCACTCCAATACCTGGGAACATCATGGTGGTGTTGGCCCTTGTCGGTCACTGTGAGCAGGAGGAGGAACTGTCATTTGGCAAACAGCATCTCAGATGGGTTGGGGATTTACCTCTAACAATATACACTGTGGAAAGAGGGCAACAAACAGGAGGGTGATGAGCCTGACCTGACTACAGACTGTAAATGCTGCTATACTGCATATGGAGTAATGTTTGTTTAACAGTGTATGTCTGGATATGCCTGTCGTACATGTTGCAATACCTGCCATGTCAGTTCCATGTATATGAGGAATCTCCATCTGCAGGGTCATCTGCAGACTGGGCAGTGTTGTGCCTTTGGTTTCATGTGTTAGCCACGATGCATCTATCTTTGGAATGTAGAAGGTAGTGTGAGGATTGCAGTCTGTAGATGGTGAAGGCTGCAACAGTTACTGGCTACATATCCCTCATTGGACATATGTTGCAACAAACCCCATTACAATGGTAGATTTATGAGGATATCACAGCAACATGTCTATACTGGCAATGTGTATGTGCTGTCAGCCACACCTCTGTCAACCTTTGTACATATGTCATGCATAAAGTGGTGCATATGTGCTGTACACCGTAAATAGTGTCATCATATCTGATAACAAGCCAGTAATATATCAGATTGCTACACATGTCATGTACAGTAGGGGTTACATTCATGCCATAACCTGGACATTCTGTGGATGTTTGTACAGTACTGAGGTCTGTGTAGTGATGGTGAATGTCGGCAGTGTGTGTATTGTTAATATGTACTTTGGCCTGTGTACAGACTGTGGTCGATGTCATTGTTCTAGCTCCCCTTCTATCTGATGTTACATACTGCCCTACTGTATGGTACCATTTTGCCGTGCATGTTTGTAGGACCATATACACACACATGTCCCATACCACAGACAGCCATCAGACCAAAATGTGTAACAGCCCAGTATATGTAGGGTCATTCTGTGAGTGGCACATATGAGGATGGTGTAGAACAGATAGTCCATATACTGTACTGTTATGCTAGTGTACCATATGTGGCTGTGGCTGTGTTCACATTGGTTGTGGTTATGCACTTTCACACAGGTGTATCCTACCCTGTGCTGTGACATGGCTGTCGAACCTGCTATATATGCAGGTACTGTACAATGATATCCTTAGGGTGTCTGTCAGTAGCCAATGGCTCACATGTTATGAGCAGATGTCACCTTCCACACACACCATGTCTGTGAAGATAATCCCAATGACAGTAGCAATAGTCTATTAATATACCTGTTATACATACCTGGCATCCCCTTGCACTACGACTTTGGGACTATAGGGCTACACTCCATGTCCAGGACATATGGTGGAAATATATGGACATGTACTTATCCAACTTATCCAGATAGCCATATATTTATATATATATATATATATATATATATATATATATATATATATATATATATCTGAGTACACATGTGTATTACTTCCAATTACCACTGTCATGGCAAACACCAACAATGACTCCCTACATCATGTGGGCGTATTCCCTGTGCATTCCCTGTGTGATGGACATCCTTCCTGTGTGTGGGCATCAATGTTATAGACAGCAGGTAGCAATACCTCTTACAGGAGAACCAGCACACTCAGGGCAGCCACATATATGTAGGAGGATCAGGACATACAGACAGATTGTGAGGAGAATGGTGTTATGCTTTATATAGTACTGGTGTTACAGGGTGTGTGTGTGTGTACATACTAGTTTACCTTGGAATGCAGTCTGTCTGCATAGCTCACTACTATGGGCCTATCCTCTTGCTGGACAAAGGTGTGCCTATCATGTGTTGTCTATCCACCACACAGGTCCTGTGTCGGATATTACACTGCCAGTGTGTGTGTTGCATGCTATCATTACATGGCTACATCCTTTTGTGCTCCTGATGTCTTATTCCTGCATAAGGGTATGTTGCCACACATCCTGTAACACCAGCAAGTTCCAGGGTGTGTAACAGCAATATTGCGAGTATGGCCCTGTGTTCCTGACTTTGTCCTCCACATATACGGCAGGCTTTGTCTTGCTGTGATACGGTTAGGGGTTGTTAGGTAAAGGCCTATCATTAATTACTGATAGCATTCCTGCTATCATCCCAGTCATAACGTGGACTCTCACAACATTTGTTGGTCAGGATCCATACATGTGGCAGATATACTGACATTACCACAAGTAATGAATGTCCCCCTAGGGCTTGACAACAGGGTGTAATAGGACGCTGAAGAACTACATCTGATATTGTTGATTGTTACTTATTTTGCAGGCAAATCCTTTGTCTACTGTTGTACAAATTGAAGGGCTTGGCCTGGACACCATAGTATGTTATATATCCGCACTGTCTGCATCTACTGTTTTGTGTGGGCCTTGCATCCATCACTGGTTATATACATCAAATTCTATGCGCTGTCAGTAATGGCATACATTATTGTATGGTACACAAATAAAGGTTATCTGTGTATACATACCTGTGTGTCATATCATGTCCTTTGAGTTGTGAGTGGGTATATGTGTAATGTAAGTATTCCCTTTGTGGGGCTGGTTGCCACACTACACATGTAACAGGTACCAGTTACAGGGCTTTTGGCTGAGGGATATACATTGCACCCAGTACGTCCACACTACTTCTACATATGTATGGCTACTAATACCCTTTGTCTGTGTATATGTGTATGTACCCATATATCTCATATATCTTATCTCTCTCTCTCTCTCTCTTTATATATATATATATATATATATATATATACCTGCACATTATTGTCAATGTAGAGATGTGTGTGCATATCTGTACTGTTGTAATGTGTACCCCTTCAACACTGTACATTTCCTGCTGTAGAATGGCGTTTCTGCATGATATGTTACAGATATTGCCCTGACATGTACAGGTGACTTGGATTACCGTTGGAGCATTGCAGCTGTGTTGTGGTGGATCCTGACATCAAGTATTGCATGTGGTGGATATTGGACTACACAGCATTTCCATTAGGGCTGGGGTGGGTTACATAGCAGTAATTACCAGGTGTCCCTCATTTGTGCCCCCACCCCCATTAACTTTGATCATGGTCTGTTATGTTGTATGGAGGGACCAGAATTCCGTTCCCATGTAGAAATCATATACACATGTCTATCTGTGTATATATATATATATATATATATATATATATATATATATATACTGACACACATGCTACATGCAGGTGATATGGCAGATGGCAATCAGCTTAGACAATTATAGTTTCAGCTTAGGCAATTATAGTGGTACTTATCATACATCCCTGAGTTGCACACAACAGCATGCATGTGTTATTATAGCAGACGGCATGCACCTTACATAATTATAGTGGTGATTAGCATACATACCTGTATTGCACCATTTGTGTTAGTAGCCTATGCCCCATACCTGCAACACAATGCATGCACTTTGCACCATTGCACTGCACTGCCATGGTGTGTGCAACATACACCACATGTTAACAGACCATCGCTGATCTTTGTACATCTGCCACTGATGCTCAGTATTGGCTACTGCCCCTATGTGTGAGGACATGAGCTGTAGGGTATGTCGACTGCATAATTATATACGTGGAACCCCCATATATAGAGGGATAGAAGTGGACATTGATATAGCTCTAGATATGTATATGTATTTATATATATATATATATATATATATATATATATATATATATATAATATAAAGTTTAGCGCTTTCTTTCGTTTAACACCAATGAACTTCTTCAGAACAAATAAACACTGCTCAATCCACTTCATAAATACAAATTAATTAATTTGTATTTAAGAAGTGGATTGAGCAGTTTTTATTTGTGCTGAAGAAGTTCGTTGGTATTAAATGAAAGAAAGTACTAAACTTTATACAGCAGTGTCAGTTGTCTTCTGTTGGTCCTATTTCATGTTTTTTTCCAGTTACCAAATTTCCAATTTCGTGAATTGGTGTTTTTTTGTTTATTAGAGCAATATATGACAGATATCCCTATTTGTACCCACATTATGGTGTACTATGTCCGGGATTAATGCATTAAGAGGTTGTGTGGTATGATATTACTTCATTTCCTGTGCTTTTGACTGTGCTGGATGATATGTATGTAAAATAAGCGGGTATGTACATCTGCCATGGTTTACTGGTAAATCACGTAGTGTATGATGTAGAGGGATTTGGGCCTTGCAGTGGCTGTATATTTTGTTGCTCGGCAGAACACTGGCTGTCGGATACAGAGTGAGTAAGGGACATTTGAGCGGTTGTACACAGATGTGCATTAGTGTGCGTGGGTTTGCGCAGAGCTAAGCAATGCTAACCTCTGGTTGTGTTTCCTTACACTCAGCTAGTTTCTACTTTGCTTAATCTATGTAGACAAAGCTTACCCATGGGCAAACACATGTACACAAGCTTACAACTGCTTATCCATGCTTACTACTGCTGTTTTGTGCTTACACCTGCTTACTCGTGCCTTAGTCGTTATGACACTTCACATGTGCATTTAAGGCAGTACTCCTTTGCAAATATAAATGTTATTTAGTAGGTTATACAGCACAATAATGTTAACATATGGATTTCACATGGAAAATAGAATGTGCTGCAGTGGGACTCAAACCAGGAATGCATGCGGGTTAGGTGGATGCTCTGCCCACTACACTATTGCTGTTCTGCTTCATTTGCATATGTCTATCATAATGCGATACCCATGTTCCCTTACCCCAGCCCACGAGGTCCGTGTACACAGCATCCATCCATTCCCCAGTTGCTAGCCTTGCCATACCACACCTCCACACATTTCCCTCTCTGCACATCTCAGTACTCCTCCAGTATACTGTCTCGACCCAAGCGTCTGCAGGCTCTTCATCTGTTTGGTCCACGTACATACCAGCCTTCCCTTGATCCTCCTCCGATATTGGTGGACACATCGATGTGACCCACAACTGTTGGTTCATCCCACCAGGGATGGACCTATTGTTGTTTCAAGAGTAGACCTAGCTGGTCTACACTATTTCTCCCACTGGTAGCATCCTGCTAGGATTTTGAGTAGCAGTGGTTTGCTCACACACCTGGCCAGCCTCCTCTCCCGGTTCCACGGAACCAACACCCTAGGTGGTATAGAGTGTGAGTTGGGGGGGTTAGCAAGTTGATGAGCCTGTGCTGATCCAAGTGTGCTTGTGGTGTTCCTTCATATGTTATTTACATGTGTCCTGTGGGACAGCTGAGATAATACATGTCAGTTGAGGGTTCCAGATATTGGCAATATAGTGGGGGAAGAGGGTGCCACCTATGTGTAACCTTAAACATTAATAGAAATGTAACAGGGGTTGATAGGTACATAGTGTGCATGGGGCACAAAGGGGGGAGTTAGTAGGGGAATTATACAGAGATGTGCAGGATGGCTGCAGGGAAGGTCCACAGCTGGCCATGTCATCTATGACAATAGCTGTGTATATACACTACATTTGGTGTTTGCATTGGACACTCACACCCCTGGGTGGGGGTGAGGACTACAATAATACCTTGTGATGCCAATTAGATCGGCTTACATGCCTACAGTTGGGGTGTTGTGACCATGCGTTCTTAGGTGTTATGTAGTGGTTTATGCAACAACACATATGGTTATACCGTACTTTGCCATGTGAACTGGATTGTGCTGCAGTGGAACCCATATCAGGAATGGCTGCCCGCTAGGCGAAAGCATACCTGTCAACTCTACAGTTTCCACAGACTGTCCAGAGTTTTGCTTCATAATTTTGGTGTGTTCTTCTTACAATCTGCACCTGTCTGGCAAATACCTGGGAACTGAAGTCATTAAATAAAGACAAGTATTTGAGTTTAAGACTCCATATCCTTCATAAAAGTCATGCTAATGCATAACCTATTATTCTATCAGCTTTCTAAGTGGAATATTTAATATCTGTCCCTATTTGTCCTCCCAACAGTTTAGATTTTGTACAGAGTTTTTGCTCTAAGAAGTTGAGCGGTATGGGTAGAAGCTCTGCCCAATTCGCAATATTACTTACATCCCTGGGGTGGTCCGAATACAACTGCACCAGCCAACACCTGCATGCCTAGGCCCATAATTGCATACTCATAGTTCCCCCACCTGCCCTTCCTCTACAGCACTCATCCTTACTCTGGGTGCAGGTGGGGTCTAACCACACCACTAAACACTGCCCACTCTCCACGTCTTTGGACCCATGTTGTACGTTGTTTCAAACTATGGATCATCAAACTTGCCCAAACGAGTAGTCTGGGTATGTACATGGCCTGGTTAGATAAATTGTTATAGGGAATGACTCCAATCATCATCAATTTTTGGGGTGTCCCACAAGGGACATTGATGTCTTTGTTTCAAGATTAGACTTGGCGGGTCTCCCCCACTGGTAGTATCCTGCCTGTAGTCTGGGAAGCAATGGTGTATTTACTTGTATTGTGTGTTTTTATATTTCATCTGTCTAGCTTGGGTGGGGGTTGATGCTATGTGTTACATGTTTGTTGATTGGACCCCTCACCCCCATTGGCACGGCCTGTGAACATATGTAATTCTTAAGTGCTGTATCATATCCTAGCTATATATATGTGTATGTTTACACACATATATACATATATATAGCTACATATCTATATATATATATATATATATATATATATATCTGTATATGTATGCATATGTATATATATATATATATATATATATATATATATATATTTATATAAAACGACATATGGATGTATGGGTGTCTGCATATGTATATATCTATATGTGGGTATTTAATTATATTCTGTCTCTGTATGTATACATTTGTACTACGGAGAGGGTGAGGTATATCTCCATGTAGGTATGGGTATATATACACACACACCTCTACATTTTTACATCTACATCTGGTTATTCCATTCTTTGCCATGTACAATAGACTCTGCTGCAGTGGGACTCGTAGCGGGAGTGGCTGCCCGTTGGGCGGTGGCTCTGGCCAATGAACACTATTGCTTACATCCCTCGGGGAGTCCGAATAGACCCACTCCAGCAAACACCTGCACACCTAGACCCATAATTACATACCCCATAGTTTCCCCACCCGCACCTCCACTACAGCACTCATCCTTACTCTGGGTGCAGGTCGGGTCTAAACACACCACTACACACTGCCCACTCTCCACTTCACAGGACCCATCTCGTACATTGTCTTGACCCATGGGTCATCAGACATTCCCACCCTTGTAGTCTGGGTATGTACACACCCAGCCTTGATAGGTCATCGCACGGGATTCCTCCTATAACAAGACGATTTTTGGAGTGTCCCGCAAGGGACACTCCTGTCTCTGTTCCAAGATTAGACTTCACGGGTCCACTGTGTCCCCCCCTGGTTGTAACCTGCCTGTGATCTGGGAAGCAGTGGATTGTTTATATTGTTTGTGGGTTTGTTTGTATGTTTCCTCTGTCTGGCTGGGGGAGGGGGAGTTCATACTACGTGTTACACATAACTTGCTTGGGCCCCTCACCTCTATTGGCATGGCCTGTGAACATATGTCATTCTTAAGTGCTGTATCTTATTATAGTTATATATCTGTGTATATCTACTCACTCACACACACGCACACGCACACACACACACGAACGCACACACACACACACACACACACACACACACACACACACACACACACACACACACACATATATATATATATATATATATATATATATATATATATATATATAGTGCTCTATATATATCTAACGGCATGTGGATGTATGGGTGTCTGCATATGTATATCTGTATTTGTGGGTATTTATTTCTATGTCTATCTATGTATGTATGCATCTGTACTACGGAGAGGGGAGGTATATATCTATATAGTTATGGGTATTCATACAGACACGTATACCTCTATTTCTTTAGCTACATATCCGGTAATGTTGATTGGTATTGCTAGATACTGTGTTTTGTGTGCATCCTGGCCAACCTTGTGTGCCACGTATGCTTTGCGATACCTACGACTGACTCCGTTAATGTGCACAGACCCACACATGACACCAGCCACTGAATACGGTGTACTTAAGGCACTTTTGAGCGGTTGTGAGCAGGTTTGCGCAGAGGTTAGCACTGCTGACTTCTGGTCACAGTGTGTTACATGCAGTTAGCGCCTCCTTTGCTTGATCTGTGTCAGAGGTGCTTCACCCCACCCAAATGCACTTGCACATGCTTACTATTGCTTACATATGCTTACTACTACTTATCTGTACTTACTCCTTCTTATTGCTGACTTATTCATTATGATACTGACTCTTCACATGTGCATTTCATGCAGTACTCCAGTTCACATTTCAATGTTATTTGGTAGGTTATACAGCAATAAAATGTACATACATGTTCGTATACAGATTACACATGGAAAATGGTATGTGCTGCAGTGGGACTCAAGCCGGGAATGCCTCTTCGTTAGGCAGATGCTCTGACCACTACACTATTGCCATGCTGCTTCATTTGCTATATTTTCCTTGTTATCCTCTTCAGCCTTTCATGCTGCTTTACCCGTAGCTAAGCGATGGGCAAACCCACACACCTATGGTTAGCTGTACTCAGAGTTTTAAATACATTACTACAAGGGCTTCTTCATGTTTTTTTTTTCAGTGTACTGTTGCTGTTGAACACATGGGGACTGTTGGTGGGGGTATACGGATACTTATGAGCAGTCTCGCTCTTTTATGTACACATTCGTCTGTTCTACTTTGCTGGGGTGTGTTTATTCTGAGAGCTCTGCCCTCAGACACGCCCCCTGCACTCATCCATGCTCCATGTAGCATTAGGTGTTCAGGCAGCACGCCTTCCTTAATATGCATGGTGTGCTGCCGTCCTCCTCTTAGACTGGCGCTTCCATGCAGGACTAGATTAGTCCTGCATGGAGGATTAGTGAATCTGGGGGACTGTCTTTCGAGCCTGCATTTATGTATTACACAATGTGGTATAATAAAGAAGGTAGGATTCAGAGACAACTTTGAACCCATGCCAAAGACACTGTGAGGAGTGCTCAGTTTAATATGATTCAGAGTTACATGCCATTAACATACCTCCAAATGCCTAGCTTTGGAGCTGAACTGATCAGTACAGTATAGCACATCAAATATGAACAGCAACCTTCCACTTCTACTACTGAAACAAAAGCTTAACTGTGTGAATGAATACAGGTCAGCAGAGATCACAGAAGCACTGGGCTGTGCCATTATTCTCTGCGCAAATTTTTGAAAGTTAGCACACTGAAAGAAATGTTGCACAATAGAAATTATTAACATGCATGTGCACCATAAGTTCTGCACATCTTCCCAACATCTGCACTGCTAGATCATCTATGCACCTATACATGCTATCTGCATGAAGAATGCCCATATAACTACCTATCACCTTTCCCTTTTAAAAAGAATCATCTTCTGTGCACCCCTGTGGTGCCAGATTGGGATGAAAGTGGAGGAACAAATGGCTACAACCATATATTTCAAGTGTCTGCTGTCATACATACATATACAACATGCCTTCTTATCCCCACCTCCAAAAACAGCCACCTTATATGCATCCCTCTGACCCCAGGCTGGGACAAAACTGAAAGAACAAGTATTTCAACCTGTGGTTGTCAGGGGCAAATAAAAACATGCTGCTTACCCATAGCCCCTCAAAAATAACCACATATATACATGCCTGGTATATGATTGTGAGGAAAGTGAAAAAATAATGATCAAAGTAATGTATTCAAGTGTGGCGTTCCTTGATAGTGCACTGCCCCTACACAAGCTATAGTATAATTCTGTGCACACCTCTGAGTTAGTGAGACAAGTTAATGAAATGACTGCACTGACTGAAAACTCAGCACAGTTGGTAACAACCTTCTGTGCATACCTTTGAGATTTGTGAAAAAATTAAAGGAATAATAACCACACTCTGCCTAGTCCTTATACACACTACAACTTAGAATAGGTGGGGGTTCAGGGTCTATGTCAAAAGACAGTTGTACAGCTTAGGCATGGGGACTACCAGCCACCTAGAAGTTCTAAGGATCTGAATGTTCTGCAATGCACTTTATGTCTTATTTTAAGGGAATTGATGTTCTATAATACATTTTATAGGTTTGTAGTTTTTATTAAGTTTATGGCTATTGATGACAATTGAGAAGCTCAGTCACATCATGCAATACTGTGGGCAACTAGCAATGTTTCCATTAAGTAGACTAGACTTATTCTTGTAACCACAGTAAAAATTTGAAATTTCTCATAAAATCATGCAGACAGGTATTAAGGTTGCTAGGGAAGTACTCTTGCTTAATGGGTACGGACAAACTATATCAGTTTTAGACTGTTTTCAGCAAATGCAATGCATTGTGTGATGCTACTTCTGCTCCGCCAGATAAGTAAGTGTTCAACAGTAATCAAAGATTTCCTCTGTACCCAACAATTACAAGTTAAGAAAGGTAAGAGAGAGGTCAGAAAAGTGTCCTTGACTGTGTGGCACCCTATACATCTGCTGATGTCCTTTATACATAAGGACAGTCTGAAAACAGGTGCAAAGGTTTTTAAAAAGTAAGTGCATCCAGGCAAAAACCTGTGTATTTAATTAGCAGTCATTATACTTTAATTAATGATCCAGCAACAGTACACCAAAAAATTATGAAAAGGGACATACAACACATGCAGCATAGCATAGCATAGCATAGCATATTATATTATATTATATTATATTATATTATATTATATTATATTATATTATATTATATTATATTATATGTTTATGCAATAAATGTGTCGGTCATGTAGTATAGTTTCCTGCATATTAAGTAGCTTTAAAACCATGTGTGGTGGGGGGAGGGGGTCAGATAATTGTGTGAAGTGGTTAAGTCAAGCATGAAAATATTGATATACCTCCAAAAATAGGTACATCATGTGAAAGGATAAACAAAGTCTGCAAATGGGTACATACTTCCAAAATAAGTACAGTTAAGAGGTGTGAATTCAAATCCTTTATCAGGCTTTTCCTACCTCTGGATGAAATTCTTGCTCATCACTGTTACCTCAGTATTTATTTTTTTCAGTTCAGTCTCTCACTTAAAGAGCATTACTGTACAGACTCCATGACTGCTGCTGGGCATTTGTGTTACCACACCTTTCTCCCACATTAAAATAAAAAGAAAATGATTTATAATACCAGACTATGTATATTTGATGAATTGCTAGTGTTATTCCTAATCAAAGATGTTGCAGGCTTGTTTTGAATATGGATTTAATGCTATAATATTATTTTTATTATTTTATTTCACTTTACACAAGCATAGTCAAAATAAATCTTTGTCTCAAGTGGCAATTGTTCCATTTTGTCCAAAATAATTAATTAATGAATGATATAATTAAACAAGCAAATGCATAATGTATGTAGGTTAACAGGCACTACTCTTTACAGAGCACAGTTCTATTTTTCTGTGACATAACCCAGACTATGCAATGTAAATGTTGCCTTTGGTTATAAAAGAACTGTAAGCACCTGTTTAAGTAGGACCTTTAAATTATTTGCTGGTTACAGCTTACACTCCTGGTACAACTACAGATTTGTGCAACTCTAAAATCTTTTAGTGGAATTACAACTCTTTTCGCTTGGGCAATCATATCAAAGCAACTAAACCCGTCATATATTTTAATCAAAATTTGTTTCTTTTCCTTAGTTCAGAAGATCATACTTAGAGAAGAGTTGTCATGCAGACGTTAGGCCACCCAAGGAGATATCCATCAAGAAGAAGAAAATCCAGTCACTGACAGACAGAGAAAATACCCCACAGTAAATTTTGTCTGCAGCTGATACAGGTTTTGCTATTATTTTCATATTTCGTACTGAGCTCAGCAGGGGAGAGCTTTAATTAGCTAACATCTGATATGGCACTGGCATCTTATTTGTTACAAATGTGACTGTATACTATTGATTTCTGTGTGTCGAGATTTTTTTTTTGTTTTTGTTTTTTTAGAACATCTGATGGAGTTGTCAGTTTCATTTGTGAAGTCTCTTCTCCTAGCTAATTAAATGTCAGTGTCTATTGCTCATTTTATGTGATGCCTTTTGACTGCTGGGTTAGTTTGGAGAGGCTGGTAATAGAATTCCTAATGGTACAGTTGTGCTTTTGTGATTGCCCAATGAGGCACATTTCACTTTTCAAAAAACCATCAGCCGGCTGCACATCGTTGCTTTATACAGGCCAAATATTTCATTTTTTTTTTTTATTAATTTCAGTTTGTTTACTAGGTAAGTGGGCTGATCAGATTAACCCTTTCCAGCTAATGCAGAATACCTTTGGATCCTACAGACCCCCTGTTAGCCACCAACTACCAGTTTAAATGCAGTATCCTCACCATGCCATACATGCGCATGGCACAAGTATTTTGGCATACATAAACAACGGCATCCATGCTTGCAAGAGGCTTTTGAAGAAAGCACAGTACACAGCTCCATATAAGTATGATTTAGAGAGAAAAATACCTACACTTATTCCTGCAAAACAACATACTCTGAAACAGCATGCTGTGAAAGTATGATGAATAAGTAAAAACAGACTTTGCAGTGTGGCAAGACTTACTGTATACAATCATCATGAAAGCGTACACCAAATATGTATTATAAATACCCACGTGCATTCTAGGGTTAATAGGGCAGTTGATACTGACAATACATCATTGTATGCTTGTCACATAAAGAATTACTGATATTCACACTGCAGCATCACCACTCTGCAGGGCACACAGGGCAGCTGCCGGATAATTAGCATTGATTAGCTAATTAGCATTGAGTAGCTACTACATCATTACTGCATATCTCAATGTGCAAGGCTACTGACCTAGCTACATTTGAATCGAATATGTTATACAGTGAACATTTTAAATGCAAGGAGTTAAGAGTTGTAGCAACTGATTCTGGAATCCAGGTAAGAAGATACCCTGAGGAAATGTACAGTAATTAAATCAATTATCTATTAAATCTTTAAGTGAACTAGCCCTTGGAATCCTTTCAGATGTGACTTAGACAACTTGGTAAAGGTATAATAGATAACAACCAGATGTGGAGAAAAAAACACAACAAGATCTAAAAAGTTAAAGGTAAAATACAAATAGCAATAAGTACAATATATAATACCATTTACAGTATATCATGAAATAAACAGAAGGAATTAAAAAAGAAATAGACAAGCAAAATATATAATGTCATTTATATTTTGAAATACATACAATTAAGTGAAAAATGACATGCAAACAACACAAAACAAAACTATACAGTGTGTTATAGCAAGTGTAGTATAAATACATATAGTAAGACTGAATCTAGACTAACATATACAGCTCAAGAAATGGTATAACTTGTACAAGCAACATCTTGTATTGTATGTGGCGTATATCCTGGCTGATTGCAGTATACAAACATAATGTCCTGCTCAGTGGCATTTGTCATGCACAATTGATAGGTGATATGGAACAAATGCCTACTAGATTTTATCCGTCATCTACACTTTTCTTACTTTTAAGATAGTATAGTAACTTTTTTTCTGAATTTTGTGCTGATGAGGTCATAACAAGAATGAAATATGCATATCCACAGCTAGTGGGGGTTGGCTTTACTGGCCTGGAATTGTCCATTGAAATGACTTAAAAAGAAATAAGTCATGAGCATTCAGAATCTCCATACAGCTGAAAAACCTGATGTTCTTAAGGATCATTTGCATATATCCCATATGCTTCTGATACAAGAGGTTTGAAAGGTCACTCAGTAGAAGTTCTAGCTTGGCTGGAGTTTTCATTTAGTTTTTATTGATTGTTTTTTCTGTGTGGCCTTCTTACTCTTTGTTTTAATTTATTTGGGATATTTTGCAGTCACCATAAATGATAATGGACATCAGCTGGGTATAACAACCCTGTGTTTCTTGTGCTTAGTCAAACACTCTGCTTGTGCTGTGTTGATGAGATCATAACAGGCCAAAATATGCATATTCGCAGCTAGTGGGGTGTGGCTTTACTAGCCTGAAATTGTCCATTGAAACCACTTAAAGAAATAAGTCATAGGCATTCAGAATAGCTATATAATTGAAACACCTGGTGTTCTTAAGGGTCATTTTCATATATCCCATGTGCCTGTAATACAAGAGGTTTAAGAGGTTACTCAGTGGAAGTTCTAGCTTGGCTGGAGTTTTCATTTAGTTTTTAATGTTCGAAGTTAAGAATACTTTTTGCAGATAGGTAGGGAGGATTACAACTTTAATATCAACACACCATCCTGGATGACATAGATTTTTTTTAGTTCAGGATAAAATGTATTTTTCAGAATTTTGAAGGTTAGAGTGTGTAAACAGGAATGTTGTCATGGTAGTCAAGACATAAAGCCCGCTTTTTATGGTCAGGCAGTGATGCTCCCTGCTTTTAAGACATGTATGCACCATAATAGTTTAATTACATTTTCAGTGGATTAAAGTATTGTACTGTTTCACGGGGAGAGCACAAAGATGAAAAGTAAGCTGTTCTCAAGCCTTGTCAGTAAGACATTAATTGTTATGGCATGGCTTGCTTCTGTTGTAAGCAGATGAGCAATTTTCTGGTACACTTTTTGCTTCTTTTTGACTTTGTGTGCTGTTCTGTGTAGAAAGGAACAGATAATTGATGATTGAGTTCCACTCAGCTACCTTAGGGAGTAGTTTTTTGAGAATTAGTAGGTAATTTCTTCATGTAGCAGTGATGGCTGAATGAGAGGCATTAAATAATCTAGAAAGCTGTGAAATTATATGGAAAGAGGTCAGGTCAAACTTTACATTATATTGATAGACATGCAGCTAAAGAACCAGCACTATGAAAAAGGAAAAACAAAATGCATCTGGGAAGCAAAAATCCTAGAAATCAGTACAGAGCTGGAAAAACACGAGCAGTAAAAATTAATAATGAAGAGAACTTTGGGGGCATATTTACTAAAGGTAAGTGAGTAATATGACAGAGCAGCAGGAAAGCCTGACAGAATACTGAGATGCATACAATTTGCTCATACATGGTTCGACACAATTCACAGAGCCCATACGAGTCATGTGCATGCCTATCTACTTATGTGTGTATCTGTAACTGGTCAAGTGGGAACAAACATGAATTCTGCCATAATTAGCCTTGATTCAAAAACATTAAGAATCATGGAATAATGTTTGCTGGGCAGGCAGAAGTTCATGTGAATATAGGCAGATTTTATACAATTACAAGTGTGGACACTATATGATCCTGCAATACATGTACCTAATGTCACTGTTAATATGATATGTGGCTTAATAAAGCATAGCTGAGTGACAGCATTAATTCAAATATACTGATGGAACAGATAAAAACACAAATGTGAAAAAACTCCCAATTCCAACTCCAGGACCTGGGCTGCTGCAGCCATAGTATTCCTGCACAAAACAGAGTCATGGACATTTAGAAATGACTGCTGAAGAGGGTAGTAAAGTGCCTGATAATTGATAAATGTGGCAACAGTTGATATGATACCCTGTCTCCTTGGAGAAATGAGAAATGAGAGTTCATGATATTGATAATGATGATGATGATGGTGGTAAAGTATAGAGGGCACACTTTAAGAGGGATATCAGGAGACAGGACATTATCACATTATTGTACAACCATTTACTTTAGTCCACCAATAAGTTTGATGGTACAAAACTACAGCCAACCTGTTTTTTCCTTGAATACACCCCTCTCAAAATGAAATGCTTGTCACTCTGCAGGTACAATTATTGAGGCATATATATATATTATGAATTACTTCAGAAAATCATGAATGAGCAGTATCGTGTAGGAACTATATTATTTTTAGCACCATTTTCCCTTAGCATTACACTATAATCTATAAGAACATCTTAATACTAGAGCACTTAACACTATATGCACTATAGTTTATAGTGCATTGATCAAGGACTTGGTATGACCAGTACATCATTTAGCTGATTTACATATACTTTCCAGTTAACCTTGGATGCAGTCCAATCAGTGGTGTCTGGTGGCTTCAAATCAAAGGGGTGCTGCAGGAGACAGTTGAATGGGTGGGGCCAATGGGAAGGGTGTGGCCAACTAGAAAGGGCTGGGCTATGCTAAAAAATGCAAAAACTGGGGCTTTAATTAAATACACTGCCCTGGGTGCCAAACTGTCATTATGAGAGTCCAATCAAGATGAAATGAAGTGTAGAATAAAAAAATATTTCAATGCATTGGCTACATAATGGCTTACTTAATATCTTAGCTGTAAGCAATAAGGTTGTGAGGCATGAAAAAATAAATTACTTTTTAAATACATTGCTAGATTGCCAGTCAAAATCATATATAAATAAAACAAGCAGCACTCAAGTCAAACCACTTCTCCTTACACTGCTGTTCTAATTATAATTTATATTCAGCTTTATAAAAGTACCAAGTAACATTCTGAAAATAGCAATCTCTGTGATACCCCCCACTTGTAAAAATGTTTCTTATCCAAAAAAGACCTGCTGCCTGACAACAACTATCTACTTGTTTCTTTCAGAAAACATGATCAAAGTAAAAAATGAACAGCAAACAAGAAACACGCTCAAGATAAATTGGTTAAAGGATTACTGCACAGGTTATGGACCACACATGATAGATTGGCATTCTGTTTAGTTTACGGGTAAAGCCTGCAAAGATGACTGCAAGTCTCCAACAAATGTAATGAGTTTTTGAAAATACTATAATTCTGTCATTTATTACAAATATTGTAATATGCATTTCAATACCCAAGCCTTATATCCCATCAAGTTATGTAAATATTCTCTGCATGGCAACAACAAAAAGGCTTTCAATGTTGGTAATTCTTTAACAGTGTGCTTATTAAAGTTTACTTGCATCTTACAGTCGCAGACAAACTTACCTGATGGTCATTAAAGCATTGCTACTTAAACACAGAGCAAAAGGCACTGCAACAACATGCATTTTCTGAATAAGAAGCACAAATCAACAGTATAAAAATATGATAGAAAACCAGAACATTCTGCAAAATCAAGGACAGATGAAAAGCCACTGTAGTACTTGTGTCTACCTTGGATGGGGGGATACTCTGCACACTTAACACTGCATAACTGCTCCTTGCCTTGCATGGACACATCCAGAGTCACTACGTGGGGGAGTGGGATACAACAAGTATGTCACAATTTGAAATGTCTCTGGCTGACGGTGATGACCCTGACACATTTGTCATACCTCTCAAAGCTCAGAGCAAGAAATCTGGGCAAAGCCATAAATAGAAGTGGGACAAAGGCCCCAAAATTAGGATAATTTTTAAATATTGCTCTTATAAACTTAGAAAGATAATTAGGTCTTGCATTAGTATGAATTTTTTGAAGGGTATGAAATCTGAAACTCAAATGTCTGTCATTATTTTCTAACTTCAGTCTTTAATGATTTGCCACTAATTTGCCAGTAAACTACAATTTTATGAAAAATGGACCAAAAATGTGATGCAAAAATATAAAATAGCCAGACAATACAGCTGGGAACCTATCAAAGAAGGGACATGTTTTAATATTAGTACTGTTAACTTGAGTAACTGACAAAATAAGAGAACATACATGCATTTCTGAAATTAAAAGTAATCTATAACTCTAATCATTACAATGATTTATTAATTGTAAACCCTCCACTTTTTCTTCTTTATTTGCCATTTTGCAGAGGGATTATTACAGGGAGAGCAACATTTTCAACCAAAATTGGGGACAGTTGAGAGGTTTGGGTATACCTAAGTCTATAAAGCAAATTATTTGTGCATCTCTCTTAATGTAGGAAATGTGAACAAGGCCAAATATATTGCGGGAACATACAAACAGTACTAAAAATTGCTCTTGTATAAACTTAGACAGTTGATAGAATAGCAGGTCTTGCTTGCATTTTTCTGAAGGGTATGAAGTCTGAAACTCAATATCTGTCATTATTTAGTGATTTCATTTCTAAATAATTTGTCAGAAAACCACAGATGTTATGAGGAACAAACCAAAAATAAGAAGCAAAAATCTACTCATTCTGCAAAAATCTGGACAGTTGAGAGGTATAGTTCAGCCAGGGCTGTCTGAGTTTTCCACCCTTTCCCCCCTCACAAAATCATGGTCAAATGGGGCCTTCCTCTTCAGCTATTCCAATGTCCCATTACTTGGCTATTTTACCCTATTTACCATAAACACTGTAAAATGCATACTGCTTTACTTCTACGATGATTTGGATTTCATTTAAAAGTTTTATTACACATTTTACAACACAGACACTAATAGATATCTGCTAAACAAAGCAATGCAGTCTCACAATGAAAATAGACTTAGCATTAAAACTTATCTGCCCTTGAAACTCACATTCATTGAAACAGCATTGAAACCCACATTCAAAGAAAATACATCTGGCCAGTGGCAGATAAAGATTAACTTTGGGCTGTTTTCAAATCATAGGCCCCTTGCACAGGTAACAAACGTGTTGTTTGATACACCTTCCTGACTGTATTAAATATATTCCTTGTATAATACAGTACAGTTGTTAGAAGGCATTTTAAATGTATTGTTTGGAACATTTTTCCAGTAAACAATGAAACACAATGCATGCACCAATAATGACAAAACTGCCCAATTCAAAACATTTCTATCATAAACCTCTACTCAAACTTCTGTAATCCATCAGTATCAGTAAATATGCACAATTTCTGCAGAAGTAAAAGTCATCTAAATAATTCCACATTAAATAGATCTGTAACTAATGAAGAGGTTGTTGCTAGCAAACAACTTTATATTTCTTTGTTTCATCTACAAATAAAGTGTCTGTTGCCCTCCTATGTTACATAAAAACAATAAGCTAGTAATATTGCAATAGGGGATGGATGGCAAACTGATAACATGTTCATTGTTACTAGGTATCTCCACCAAAGAGGACATTCTCAGGACTGCAGCATCCACCCCCTTGAAAAGTACAACACAGTATAGTATCAGCAATGAATCTATATACTGCGGGGAGTAAAACCCACAGCCTTCTACATCAAAAGCAAGCACACTACCTGTTGTGCTATTAACAATGCAAGCAGACTCAGCATAAGCAGCGCTAAACTTCTCTTCAAGCTCTCATCTCCTTGTAAAATCCACTCAACAGTATCTCTCAACTTTGAAGCACAACAATTCTGGAAAAGGCCAAAATGTATTGGCGGGGAGCAAAAGCCTAAAAAATAGGGACACATTCTAAACATTGCTTGTATAACCTTAGGAAGTTGCTAGAATAAAATGCAGTGTTACCACCATTAGTTTCACTGCTGAGTTTTGAACCCAGGACCCTGTGCATTGCAGTCAGAGCAACATGCCACTATGCCAAATCAGCTGTTTCTTTAAAGATTAAAGACAGCTAGACTGAAACTTAAATGGCTATCACTTAGTGAATTCAGTTCTCATGTTAGCTCTCAACTTCTTAGCACAAAACACCTAGACAAAGCCAATAATGGGGGAATACAGCCCTGAAGACATATTCAGTGAATGCAAGTTCTCACTGTAGCTCTCAAACTGGTAGCACAAAAACCTGGACAAAGCCAACAATGATCTTATAAACAGAAAATCGCTAGAATAAAAGGTTTTGTGTTTCCATGTAGTTTCTGAAGAACATGAAGTCTGAAATTCAAATGTCTGTCATTACTTTCCAAAAAACCACAGATTTTATGAGGAAGAGAACAGAAGTATGAAGCAAAACTTTCACAAGTGGTGGTGGGTAGGGAATTAAATCTCCTGCTTCCTACTCCCAAGGTACAGGGTTTGAGTCTAGCTACTACCAGGTATATTTCCTGAGTTGTTGTAGTCACTGGGGCATTACACACACTCACACACACACACACACACACACACACACACACACACACACACACACACACACACACACACACATGCACACACACACTCCATTTCAGTCTTACCTGTCCATAAATAAAGGCATACGCATATCCTGCTGCTCAGCTCCGTCTCAGCAAAGGCGTAAGCATATCCTGCTGTTTGTTTCTCAGCATATCCAGTTCCAGAATGCCAAGCACACATGTGTGTGAGCACAGACTGCTGACCTTGCAGTCCAGTCCTCTTTCAGTCTATGTGGCTATAACTGCATATGTGAGACTGCTGCCTTATTCCAAATCTGGACTGGTTAAGGAGCAGTCCGGATTTGAGTTTTCCATTCACGCATGCATGAGTTTTGGGATTTTTTTTTTTTTGGTTTTGAGCTGGGGGGCTGCAGTCCTGCAGTCCAATAGGACGAGCTACCACTGAGTCATATCTATATATATATATATATATATATATATATATATATATATATATATATGTATATATATATATATATATATATATATATATATATGTATATATATATAATAAACTACTGATGCAACTATTGTACCAACAAAAAACTAAATGAAAGGTCTATATAAAAATTCACAAGTCGTGTCCCCTTCTTTGCTCTTCCAAACTCAGAAGATCTGCAGATAATTTGCATCTACAGAGGCTGCAGCTTCCAACATAATTAACTTTTCCTCCCTAGAGTCCCCACTGAAAAGGGGCATCAGTGCCCAGTTGAAATTTCCCAGTAAGTTAGTAAGTAAATAAATAAATAAATTATCTTGCTCATAGAATGCCACCTATGGAACTGGCATTCCTATCATTCATGACAGCAGAATTCTCCCCTAGATAATACCATTCTCTCTCACCTCTTCAAGGTTGTAAATCTCTTGAAGGTGTTCTTGAATGGGAATGTCTCAAAAGTTATGTTATTGTATGATCATTCTGTTTTACAAATTCAGTTCTTTGACACTAGGCTTGTATTAAAATCTCCACTAGCAACATTTCACTCAAATAAACATTTAAATTTGTAAGCAAACGGTTAATATTTTTCATCCAGCAATGCTCATACCTTTCAACCTCTTAGCACAAAAAAATAGGACAAAGCCAAAATAAAGGGGGAACGAAGGCACAAAATAGGGACAGATTTTAAATATTTCTATTATAAACTTATAAAGTTTCTTAAATAATAGTTTTTTTTTTTTCAAAACAGGTTTATTGTTTTAACATATAAGAGAAATATAACAATTTTATACAAGTAATTAAAAATAGGTATTATTATAATATTCAACAAAACAACTAAAGTATTTACAAAGACATCCACTACAATCAGATCAATTAATTAAACTAAAATACCGTGCTATTGAAATTAGAATTTTTTTAACAAATTTTGTAAATTATCCCATACAATATAATATGATGTTTTTCTAGTTGTTCTAATTCTAATTGTGCTTATTTCCATATGGCACATTATATTCATAACATTTTTAAATTCATTGAACGAAGGAGGTGTATCTGAAATCCAATTTCTAGTTATTATTTTCCTGGCCACTGCTAGGATAGACCATAACAAGAGAAGCTTAATCTTTTTAACACATTGAGGTTTTAGAAATAATGAAATTATCTGTAAAAAGAGCCTGCAAAAATTCATTAATTGACTTCCAGTATTCTTTCAACTTCATACAGTCATAAAACATATGAGCCCAGTCAGCATTAATTTCTACATTACATCTCTTACATAGATTATCTTTATTATTTATTTTATTCATCATCAAAGGTGTATAAAAAGATCTATGTAAAAATTTCCATGTATAAAGTCTCCAGACAATGGAAGATGTAGTTCTATAAGCAGATTCCAATATATATTGTTTATCTTGTTGAGTTGGTGGGTCCCCATTAATAGAGGTGAAATAATTCCAGTATGAATCTACACTGTAAAAAGTTTCTTGTCTGATAATTTTATGTATATATGAAAGTTTACCTTTATCAGAAACTTTATACTGTAAATTTAATATCAAGTAATCAATCAGTTTTGGAATAGATTCTTTAACTGTTATAGACATTAGATCTATTCTATCAATGAGATGTTGTCTAAAGAGCTGAACCTCTAACCAGAAAGTTTCTCTTAGATCAAATTCTTGTTTTAAGAAATCTAGATTTTTAACTTTATTATCAGATATCAGCTGATACCAGTACTTTAGATCATTATCTATAGCTAAATGAGCTCATTCAGAAGTAGATGACATAAGCATACCCTGAGTATACATTATAGGGAATACAATAAAATTCCATTCCCTATACTTAGGGTGCATGAATATAAAGTTATGATAACTAATAATAATATTTAATGGGTAACAAACCATATGTTTAGGTGTAATAGGTGAAGTACAAAATTCCTTTAGCAACCACAACATGGAGTTATTTACAATCATATTTTTATGTGTTAAGGAGATTTTCATGAAGTGCATACTAATTAGCTCCCAATAATCTTTCCATTTTGTGATATATGACTGATCTATTAATAAAGTAATAACTTTTATAATAGAAGAGATAATATATAAATTAAAGTCTGGAAAAGAAATACCCCCTTGAGACCAGCTATTAGTATGTTTCTTTAATGCAATCCTAGGTCTATTAGGTGCCCATAAGAAATTTAACATTAGTGTATTCAGTTTCTTGATAATTACTTTTGTAGGTGAAAGTATTATTGATTGTATTAAGTATAAAATCTTGGGGAATATTATCATTTTAATAATTGTAAGTCTCTCCTCCATAGTAAAAACATATTATTCCAGGTATTAAAAAGATTTTGTATATTAAGAAAACAGGTATTATAGTTATTATATATAATAGATTTAATATCTTTAGATAGTATTATACCTAAATAAGTTATCTGACTTGAATTGGGTACATATTTAGTAAAATCACTAATGAGAATATTTTTTCGTGTATATATAGGTAGTATTTTAGTTTTTCTTCATTGAATATTAAACCAGAAATACTTTTAAAATTCATCATTTTATCAAATAAAGACTGCATAGAAGAATTAGATCCTGCTGATGTAATTAGAACATCATCTGCAAAAAGTTTAATTTTTGATGTTGTATTTTCGTCTATTTCAAAACCCTCTATGTCAGTACTGTTTCTAATCAAATTAGCCCAAGGCTCCATTACTAAAGTGAATAATAGTGGAGAAAGTGGACATCCTTGCTTTGTACCTTTAAGAATGGGTATTTTTGTGAAACATATGTTCCTACCTTAATATAAGCCAGCGTTCCTTTGTATAAATGCTCAATTAAATTTACAAATGCATCAGAGAAGTTTGTGCATTTCAGTAAGGTAAACAGATAGTCCCAACTTACTGAATCAAATGCTGAACCTATATCAAGACTAATAAGTGTTAAATCTTTCTTTTTCCTATTTGCAAAATCAATTAATGTTAAAGTTCTTCTTATATCATCAAAAGTATTTCTATTTACAATGAAGCCCATCTGATCTATATCTATAATGCCGGGATGATTGTCTTCAATCTATCAGCAAAAATACTCATAAACATTTTATAATCAACATTAAGTAATGAGATGGGTCGATATGAAGAACATCTAGTTGGATCTTTATTAGGTTTTAAAATTGGTGAAATAAATGTATATTGCCAAGATGGGGGTTATTAACTCAGTTTGGGCCAAAATAAAACCTTATGTATTAATGAATATGTAGTTTTAGAAAGGATTTTATATATCTCTGGTATAATACCATCATTACCCGGTGCTTTGTTTGATTTAAGCTTATTTATTTGTGTAATAACTTCTGTATATGAAATACTCTTGTCCAATAGTTTAATCTGTTGTTTATTAAGCTTTTTATTCATGTTTGTGGTTATAAACTCCTTTATTTTATCTTTAGGTTCCATGTTAATGTTGTTATGGTTAATCTTGTGAAAGTGATTTCTAAATTCATCCTGTATTTCTGGTATACTAGAAACATTCTTCTTTTTCCTTAGAGAAAAGATTTCTTTGATATGGTTTTGTTTATTCAATCTTTTTGTTTTATTTTTAAGTCTATGTAAGTATTTGGGGCTTATTGAATAAGACAAAAACTTGTATTTCTCTAAAGTTATTTTAACTTTATGAGTTAAAATTTCTTTGTATTTCTCATTTAGTTTGTTTATTTCTTCAATAACTTTCTTGTCCATAATATTTTCTTTATTATTATGTTTATAAGAGTCTAATTTACTTTGAATATCTAACAATTCCTTATCCCAAGATTTCCTTTTATTATTATACCATCTGATACTTTGTCCATATAGATATGATTTTAAGGCATCCCAAACATAGACAATGGAGACTTCAGGAGTATTATTTATGTCTAGAAAATGTTGTACTTCTGAAAGTATATATTCTTTATAGTCTTTTAGCTGAGTTAAGTATGCTGGTATCCTTTTGATCTGAACATTATGAGTATTTTTATCATGAATTCAAAAACAATTGAGTTATGATCAGATATAGGACATGAAATGATTTTGGAATTAATTAAATCTGTTACCATCTGGTTAGAAATAAAGACCCTATCTATTTTTGAATAAGTTTTGTATCTGTTAGAAAAAAGGTGTATGGTAATGATTTTGAATCTATCTGATTATTAATATCATTCAAATGATAAGAATTAGCAAAATCATTTAAATGTTTTGCATTAGATGTAATTCTTCTTTTCCTTATAGTGGTAGTATCACTTTCATGTAGTATACAATTAAAATCACCAGCTAAAATAATATCCCCTATAGAGAATGATATGATCTTATCAATATGATGTTTCACTGTATTAATACCAATTCCAGGTATCCAATATACATTAATTAAAGTGTAAGTCTTCCCATTAATTTGTATTGTAACCATACAAAACATTCCTTTGTCATCCTGAAAAGACTTAATGGTTTTAGGAATGGGCATACTTTTATTCCATAAAATAGCCACTCCTCTTTTTTTTCTGAGTGTGCTCTGAACTAACCAATACTGTATACTTATTAGTGTCTAGTTTATCAATATATTTTTTCAAGAGATGGGTTTCTTGCAGGAAGACTAGATTGGCCTTGTGTAAATTAATGTATCTTATTAGGCTTGCCCTTTTACACAGATTATTCAATCCATTAATGTTTAAAGAAATTCCTTTTAAAGATGTCATTTGGCATTTTTAAAACTCAAGAATCTTACGATCGAAATAACAAATAACAAGATAAATAATGTTACATCGCCTCTTTTAGGTGTACCTTTAAATATAGCTGTATTTATTAAATCTCTTATGGGATTTTGTATAGGATTCAATTTTGTTTGTAGTGACAATGAGTGTACAAAATATATTGTGGATGTCAAAACTATATACATATAACAATGAACAAGTGAAAATAATGTAAGGATTAAACCTTGCATCCAGCCTGGAGTTGAAAACTCCAACTTAGAGTAATATTTACTACTCAAGTTAAGCCCCTACCCTAAGCAGCAGTACCTCAGCTACCACCTTATCAATTTAATACTAGTTATATTTAACTGAGGTTAACAGTTTTCAATTCAATTATCTATCAAGACAAAACTACACATTTGGTAAAACAGCATCATATAAACTAAAATAAACTTTTTTTTTTAAAAAACTGTTCATACTACTATATAGATCTATGTAATATATAACACTTGTATTCAAATAGCATTCAAATAATCTTGATGTTAGAAATCAAGAGGAGAGAAAATTAGGTTCTAACATTCATTTAAATCAAAAACTTTGGATAATATGATTCAGACATTACATATATTAAGATGCATCTATTTTCTGTCATGTGAATACTATTAACAGCTTCCAAAAAAAAAAATCTTGAATTGTTTGTATATGAGCATTTACTTAAACTCATTATTGTCAATAGAGTAAAATATTGTATTCATAAAAATTATTATAAATCATATTGCATAGTTATGCAAATTCTCAGAAACACTTGCATTATTAAAAAAAAAAGCCATCACACACACACACAGACACACACACACACACACACACATACATACACACACACATACACACACACACACACACACACACACACACACACACACACACATATATATATATATATATATATATATATATATATATATATATATATATCTGATCTCACTGAGTTATGTCCTTGTTGAGCACTATCCTACTTGCTGTCCCTAGAATAAATCTGTCTGCTTTATAGAAAATAATGCACAGCAAACACATTTTAGTAACCAGATTTTACAATCATGCTAACCTACTGCTTTAAAATATATCACATGGCATTTCTTCCAGAATAGAATTATAAAATTGTTTATGCTTGTCAATCAGATGAATTAAATGAATTATAATAAAGTATATGTTTGGAACAGAAGTTTTCAATACAGATTATTATGCTGCTGTTAAGTAGATTTTCAAAAACATTTAAATAAATGTTTCATTTTCTATGCCTTCTAAAATAAGACATTTACTTACTACAAGAAACTACATAATTTAAACTCATTATAACTGACATTTTATGAATAGAGTATTTTTCCTAAATCTGTGGTGTGTCAGTATGATAACTAGGTCAGAGGTTATACTAACTGCTTTCAGTTTCTCTGTGAGAATTCTGTGAGTTGAAGCTTTTGAAGTAGTTCATGGACACTGTGCATGAGACAGCCCACATCCCAGATTGTCTCCCTTAACATTTTGGCAGGAAACTTATTAAAACTTGTGGCAAACATTCATTTTGTCAATAGAGTAAAATATTGTATTCATAGAAATTATTATAAATCATATTGGATAGTTATGCAGATTCTCAGAAACACTTGCATTATTATATATATAAAAAAAAGCCATCACACTTACACACACACATACACATACCCACACACACACACACACACACACACACACACACACACACACACACACATATATATTTATATATATATCTGATCTCACTGAGTTGTGTCTTTGTTGAGCACTATCCTACTTGCTGTCCCTAGAATAAATCTGTCTGCTTTATACAAAATAATGCACAGCAAACACATTTTAGTAACCAGATTTTACAATCATGCTAACCTACTGCTTTAAAATATATCACATGACATTTCTTCCAGAATAGAGTTATAAGATTATTTATGCTTGTCAATCAGATGAATTAAATGAGTTATAGTAAAGTATATGTTTGGAACACAAATTTTTAACACAGATTATTATGCTGCTGTTAAGTAGATTTTCAAAAACATTTAAATAAATGTTTCATTTTCTATGCCTTCTAAAATAAGACATTTACTTACTACAAGAAACTAAATCATTTAGACTCATTATAACTGGCATATTTTATGAATAGAGTATTTTTCCTGAATCTGTGGTGTGTCAGTGTGATAACTATGTCAAAGGTTATACTAACTGCTTTCAGTTTCTCTGTGAGAATTCTGTGAGTTGAAGCTTTTGAAGTAGTTCATGGACACTGTGCATGAGACAGCCCACATCTCAGATTGTCTCGCTTAACATTTTGGCGGGAAACTTATTAAAAACTAGTGACAAACATTCATTTAGTATTGTAAATGCATGTAAACATGACAAAACCTTCACAATGTATTCCACAGACCATTACAGCCTCTTACTTCTTTTCAGAAAGAGAGACAAATTGAATCACAGCTTGCCATTAAATCTTCAGTTATTTTGACTGGTTATGAAACAAAACATTATAACTGACATATTTTATGAATAGAGTATTTTCCTGAATCTGTGGTGTGTCAGTGTGATAACTATGTCAAAGGTTATACTAACTGTTTTCAGTTTCTCTGTGAGAATTCTGTGAGCTGAAGCTTCTGAAGTAACTCATGAACACTGTGCATGAGATAGCCCACATCTCAGATTGTCTCTCTTAACATTTTGGCGGGAAACTTATTAAAAACTAGTGACAAACATTCATTTAGCAGTGTAAATGCATCTAAACATGACAAAACCTTCACAATGTATTCCACAGATCATTACAGCCTCTATGTAAGTGAAATTAAACCCAAAATTACCAACAAGCAATAAAACTCAACATTCTTCTCCCAACTCAATTTTCATACAAATCCTATTATTCACTGTGCCCACACAATCAAAAGCATTTCTATATATTAATAAAGAAAAGAAAAAGAGTAGAAAATAAAAGGGAGTGAGGCAGAAATAAAAAAATGTAAGAGAAAGCTGTAAGAAGTATATACAATGGAATGCTACTTACTGTTTATATTAATAGAGTTAAAAATAAAACATATTATTTACTCTTATTTAGTTCTGATTATTATTAGTTAAAGCATAACAGATTATTTACAAACAGGCATAAGCAGTATAATCAAGAAAGTATAATTAGAAATAGCATTTGAAGAACTTATAAAACTTTTACAAGGAATAAATATGTTATTATTCTATTAATGATATTTTCATTACTGTTCTCTCCCTGCCCTCCCCACCCTTTACCCACTACATAATCTAAATAGAATGTCATTGTTTAAACAAAGAAAATAATAAAAGGAGAAGGAAAAAAGGTAAAGATAAAAAATGTATCAAATTACTAACCTTACTTCTTTTCAGAAAGAGAAACAAATTGAATCACAGCTTGCCATTAAATCTTCAGGTATTTTGACTGGTTATGAAACAAAACATTTCTTTGCACATAGAGAATAACTTTGATTAAATCTTTTCCAAAATATTTGTGGCTTTCTGGAAATGCAGGAACTATATTCAAAAAGATTAATAATGAACTAAAATGATGAGAGAGAAAAAAACATATAACAAATCATTTGTTTTTTAGTCTCTTCTTCTTCTCTGAAGTCTTCCACGAAGCTTCAGTTGCCAATCTCTTTAATGAAGAACTAGCCCATTCCATTTCTTCTATTTTATCCAAAATCCTTTTTTCTTTGACAAACAGTAAAGCAGAGTCTAAATCATCGAAAACCTGAAGACCATCAGGAAGGAAGATTTTAAGCTTGGCAGGAAACAGAAGGTATGTTTTAAACTGTGCTTTTTTAAGCTCCCTTATTAGTGGCAGAAAAACTTTTCTTTTAGCTATTACCATGGAAGAATAGTCATTGTCAAAACGCACAGTTGTCTCATTAATCTTAACAGGAGCTTTAGCCCAAGCAGATTTAAGAACCATCTCTTTATCAAAAGATGATAGAAATCTAACTATAACTGATCTAGGATATTTTTTGTTAGAGTTAGTATTAGCTATAGATCTATGTGCTCTTTCGATACCAAAAGAGAATGCTTCTGGTAAGTCTAAAGTTTTAGGGGCCAAGTTGTTAAAAAAGAAGTAATATTGTTACCTTCAATATTTTCTGGCAGTCCAAAAATCCTAATGTTATTGCGCCTAGATCTATTTTCCAGGTCATCCAGCTTTGTTTGTAAATGTGTATTTTGTTTCAGCAGAAACTCAATGTTGATTTCCTCTTCTTGGATTCTATTTTCCATGTCATTCACAGCTTCTTCTATGCCTGTCATCTGGTTCTTCTGTTGTTGCAGGTCTGTATGTAACAGGTCTATTTGTTTTGTAGTTTTTTCTATGAAGCAGGGGTGGCTCGTGGCATAGGGCTGCCGGACTGCAGCCCCCTCAAAAATAAAAAAGAGAAAGAAAAATGAAAGAAAAATGAAAAATAAAAAAAAAATTACTTTTCGAAATTCGTGGACTTTAGACCGAGTCCCGACTACTGTCAGTCTATGCGCATGCTCAAGGCAGTCCGGCCGTCCCCATAGGGGGACACAAGGAGACGTCTGTGCACTTTTACAGTGCACAGACTCGCCAGGATTATGGGTCGCGTCCGGACTGCAAGAGCAGCAGCAGGGACTCGGGACAGAGCATTAGGGATCTCGTCGGGAAGGAGCATTAGGATCTCGTCGGGCAGGAGCATTAGGATCTCGCGGGTCTTTTCAGTATTGGAGTTTGTGTATGGTGCTTATGCTTTACTGGAGTTTGTGTATGGTGCTTATGCTTTACTGGAGTTTGTGTATGGTGCTTATGCTTTACTGGAGTTTGTGTATGGTGCTTATGCTTTACTGGAGTTTGTGTATGGTGCTTATGCTTTACTGGAGTTTGTGTATGGTGCTTATGCTTTACTGGAGTTGTGTATGGTGCTTATGCTTTACTGGAGTTTGTGTATGGTGCTTATGCTTTACTGGAGTTTGTGTATGGTGCTTATGCTTTACTGGAGTGTGTGTGTGTGTGTGTGTGTGTGTGTGTGTGTGTGTGTGTGTGCCCCAGGTGCTTATGGTGGTGTGGTAGGGAATGCCTCAGGCTTGAACCCTGTACCCTGTATGCAGGTGTTAAAGACTTGAGTTCCCTACCCACCACCATTTGTAAAAAAATTTCAGATTTTTGCCTCATATTCGATCTGATCTGTTCCTCATAATATCTGTGGTTTGTAAATGCTGCAATGCTTGATATTTGATGGTGTAGTAGTAGCATTGTTGCCTCACAGCTGCAGGTTCTTGGGTTTGATTCTTGGCTGGGGTTCCTTCTTTGTGGGGTCTGTATCTTCTCCCTGTGTTTGTGTGGGTTTGCTTTTGTGTCCTCCCATGTTACAAAGACATGTCTGCATTATTTCTTCCTGGGCCTCTGCTGAAAATTGTTTATTTGTTCCAAGTCAGACTGTCCTGATTAAAAAATGTTAAATAAAATTGATAGGCATTTGAATTTCAGACTTAAGGGTTTCTGAAGGTTTAATTCCTTGCATATTTGATGGTGCAGTGGTAGTATTGTTGCCTCACAGCTATAGGTTTTCTGGTTTGATTCTTGGTTGGGGTGGCTTCTGTGTGGAGTCTGCATCTCCTCCATGTGTTTGTGTGGATTTGCTCTGGTGCCCTGCCATTTTACAAAGACGTGTCTGCAGTTTTAATCCCTGCTGAAAATTGTTTTTGTTCTGTCCGCAGTAAAATTGACAGGCATTTGAATTTCAGACTTCAGGTTTATGAATGTTTAATTCCTTGCATAATTGATGGTGCGGTGGTAGTATTGTTGCCTCACAGCTATAGGTTTTCTGGTTTGATTCTTGGTTGGGGTGGCTTCTGTTTGGAGTCTGCATCTCCTGCCTGTGTTTGTGTGGATTTGCTCTGGTGCCCTGCCATTTTACAAAGATGTGTCTGCAGTTTTAATCCCTGCCTCTGCTGAAAATTGTTTTTGTTCTGTCCGCAGTAAAATTGACAGGCATTTGAATTTCAGACTTCAGGTTTCTGAATGTTTAATTCCTTGCATAGTTGATGGTGCAGTGATAGTATTGTTGCCTCACAGCTATAGGTTTTCTGGTTTGATTCTTGGTTGGGGTGGCTTCTGTCTGCATCTCCTCCCTGTATTTGTGTGGATTTGCTCTGGTGCCCTGCCATTTTACAAAGATGTGTCTGCAGTATTAATCCCTGTGTCTCTGCTGAAAATTGTTTTTGTTCTGTCCGCAGTAAAATTGACAGGCATTTGAATTTCAGACTTCAGGTTTCTGAATGTTTAATTCCTTGCATATTTGATGGTGCGGTGGTAGTATTGTTGCCTCACAGCTATAGGTTTGCTGGTTTGATTCTTGGTTGGGGTGGCTTCTGTGTGGAGTGTGCATCTCCTGCCTGTGCTTGTGTGGATTTGCTCTGGTGCCCTGCCATTTTACAAAGATGTGTCTGCAGTTTTAATCCCTGCGTCTCTGCTGAAAATTGTTTTTGTTCTGTCCGCAGTAAAATTGACCGGCATTTGAATTTCCAACTTCATGTTCTTCAGAATACATAGTAGCACAACCTTTTTTTTTTAGCAATTTTCAAGTTTATAAGATGAATATTTTAAATTTGTCCCTATTTTTGGGACTGTATTCCCCCATTATTGGCTTCGTCCAGGTTTTTGTGCTAAGGTTGACAGCTATGGCAAGAACTGAATTCACTAAATGATAGCCATTTAAGTTTCAGTCTTCCTCTCTTTTACAAAGCAGCTGATGTGGCGTAGTGGTATGTTACTCTGACTGTTTTTTGCTCAGGGACCTTGGCAGTAAAATATATGGTGGCAACACAACATTTTATTCTAGCAACTTTCCAAGATTATACAAGCAATGTAAAAAAGAACAGAAGTAGCAAACAAATGACCAACTGCAACAGAGCCAGCGTATATACCAACTGTATTAGTTTTCTTCAAAGACAGAATCCAAGTTTAAAATAGTATAAGCTGTTTATTAAGACAGGTTAGCGCTTTCACCGAAGTGGCTTCTTCAGACCTATATTTTTATATATATCAAACAACAGTTCTTTATATAGCGCTGCTAGGCGGGAAAATCATTCAGTCTTAAAGATATATCACAACTATTACATCTAACGCAAAAAATATATACAAAATATATATATATATATATATATATATATATATATATATATAACAATATAAAAAATTTCACATTATACAAGCAATGTTTAATGTGTCCCTGTTTTTGGGCTTTTGACCCCCCCCCCCAATACATTTTGGCTTTTTCCAGTTTTCTTGAGCTGCGAAGTTGAGATGCAGTTGAGTATTGAGTAGATTTTACAAGGAACTGAGAGCTGCAGGGGAATAGAAGTTTAGTGCTTTGTCAAGTTAATACTGTAGCACAACAGGCTGTGTACTTGCTTTTGATGCAGAAGGTTGTGGGTTCTACTCCCACAAAGGGTAGATGCTGCCGTACTGAGAATGTTCTTCTTAGTGAAGATACTAACTATGAGTTCGTTATCAGTTTGCCATCCATTTCCTCTTGCAATATTATTACTAGCTTATCATTTTTTTAATGTAATATAGACAATTTATTCCTGAGGGGCAACAGACACTTTATTTTTCGATGAAACCATGAAATATAAAGGTGATTGCTAGCAGCAACCACTTCATTAGTTACAGATTTCTTTAATGTGGAATTATTTAGATGACTGACTTCAGAGATTGTGCATATTTACTGATAATGGACTGTAGAATTGTGCATATTTACTGATAAAGGTGGACTGTAGAATTGTGCATATTTACTGATAATGGTGGACTGTGGAATTGTGCATATTTACTAATAATGGTGGACTGTGGAATTGTGTATATTTACTAATAATGGTGGACTGTGGAAGTCTGAGTAGACTTTTTTATGATAAATGTTCTCAACTGGGCAGTTTTGCCATTATGGGTGCATATGGTTTGTTTCATTACTTACTGGAAAAAATGTTCAAAACAAATTTAAAACATCCTGTAACAAGTGTACTGTATTGTACAAGGAATATAATTTTAGTACAATGAGGAAGGTGTATCAAAGAGCACATGTATGTTTCATATGCAAGGAGCCTATGATTCGAAAACAGCCCATCTGCCACTGGCAAAATGTATTTTCTTTGAATGTGGGTTTCAATGCTGTTTCAATGAATGTGAGTTTCAAGGGCAGAGAAGTTTTAATGCTAAGTTTTCATTGTGAGACTGCATTGCTTTGTTTAACAGATGACTTAGTGTTTGTGCTGTAAAATACAAAATAAAACTTTCAAATGAAGTCCAACTCATCATAGAAGTAAAGCAGTATGCACATTAGTGTTTATGGTAAATGGAGTGAAATAGCCAAGTATAATGGTTCATTGGAATGGCTGCAGAGGCTCCATTCAACCATTATTTTGTCAGGGGGGGAAGGGCAGCAAACTCAGACAGGCCCAGCTGAACTATACCTCCCAACTGTCCAGATTTTCAAAGAATGAATAGATTTTTGCTTCTTATTTTTGGTTTGTTCATAAAATTTGTAGTTTTAATTCCTAAATGATTTGCCAGAAGTCACTCTAAGTTTCAGACTTCATAACCTTCAGAAAAATGCATGTTAAAGTAAGAGCTGTTCTATCAACTGTCTCAATTTATACAAGAGCAATTTTTAGTATGTGCCCCCAATATATTTGGCCTTGTTCAGATTTACTGCATTAACAGGTTGAGAGGTACATGCAAATAAATTGCTTTATAGAATTAGGCATAGCCAACCTCTCAACTGTCTCCAATTTTTGGCTCAAAATGTTGCTCTTCCCCCTTATAATCCCTCCGCAAAATAGCAATTTTGGAAGAAAACATGGAGGGTTTACAATTAAGAAATAACTGTAATAATCAAAGTTATAGATTACTTGAATGCATGTAGATTCTTTTATATTTTGTCAGCTGCTCAAGGTAGCAGTACTAATATTAAAGTGTCCCTTCTTTGACAGGTAGCAGCTGTATTGTGTGTCTATTTTATATTTTTGCATCAATGTTTTGTCCATTTTTCATAAAATTGTGTTTTTGGCAAATTAGTGACATCACTAAAGACTGAAGTTAGAAAATGACAGACATTTGAGTTTCAGATTTTATACCCTTCAGAAAATTCATACTAATGCAAGACCTATTCTATTATCTTTCTAAGTTTATTAGAGCAATATTTAAAATTGTCCTTATTGTTGGGCCTTTGTCCCACTTCTGTGTATGGCTTTGTCCAGATTTCTTGCTCTTGAGGTTGAGAGGTATGACAAATGTGTCAGGGCCGTCACAGTCAGCCAGAGAGATTTCAAATTGTGACATGCTTGTTGCACCCCACTCCCGCATGTAGTGACTCTGGATGTGTCCAAGCAAGGCAAGGAGTAGTTGTATCTACCTTGGATGGGGAGGACACACTGCATAAGTACTACAGTGGCTTTTCATCTGTCCTTGATTTTGCAGAATGGTCTGGTTTCTGTCATATTTTTGTACTGTTGATTTATGCTTATTACTCAAAGTGCCTGTTGCTCTGTGTTTTAAGTAGCAATGCTTTAATGACCATAAGGTAAGCTTGTCTGAGATCGTAAGATGCAAGTAAGCTTTAATAAGCATACTGTTAAAGAATTGCCAACATTGAAAGCCTTTCTGTTGTTGCCATGCAGAGAATACTTGACTAGATAATGTATAAGCCTTGGGTATTAAAGGACAGGATTCCATTATTTTAAAAAGCTCATTACACTTGTTGGAGACTTCCAGTCATCTCTACAGACTTTACCCGTAAACTAAACAGAATGCCAATCATGTGTGGTCCATAACCTGTACAGTAATCCTTTAAGCAATGTATCTTGAGCTTGTTTCTTGTTTGCTTTTCATTTTTACTTTTATCATGTTTTCCCCATGAAACAAGTTGTCAGGCAGCAGGTCTTTTTTGGATAAGAAACATTTTTACAAGTGGGGCATCACATAGATTTCTACTTTCAGCATGTTACTTGGTACTTTAATAAAGCTGAATATATTATAATTAGGACTGCAGTGCAAGGAGAAGTGGTTTGAGTTGAGTGCTTCTGGTTTTTCTTATACTTGATTTTGACTGGCATTCCAGTAATGTATTTAAAAGTAATTCATTTTTTCATGCCTCACAACCTTTTGTTTCCATCTAGATATTAAGTAAGCTGTCATGCAGCCAATGCATTGAAATATTTTTATTCTTCTACACTTATTTTTGTCTTGATTGGACTTTCATAATGATGGTTTGCCACCCAGGGCAGCGTATTTAATTAAAGTTAGTTTTTTGTGGTTTTGTGCATAGCTCCTCCCCTTTCTGGTTGACCACACCCCCCCTTGACCCCACCCATTCAGCTGTCTCCTGCAGCCCCCCTGTGATTTGAAGTCACCAGCCGCCACTGCTATGAAGGTGTCTATTTTAGTATCCATTTTATCCATTTTATCAGTAAGTTGCTGGATTATAATTATCAGAGACTGAAGTTCTTTCTTGATGCTGGAGTCTTGAGAATTTGTCTTACTGGAACTCATTTCAGACTGATAAACTGACAGGAAAATTTCCACAGTGATTTCTGACAGGAATATTGTTAAGATTTCCTTTCTTTTTTAGATATAGTTCAAGAACTATATAAAACAAACGTATTTAGAAAGAAAATTACTTCAAAAATTAATTTTTTAAGTAATTAATTCCTGTCAGTGTAATGAAATTGGTGGAGCTGAAGAAATCTGCTGCTATCCTGTGTTCATCCTTGGCCACGCCCCTAAATAATAGGTTTTGAGTTATCACGCTTTTTCTGAAGGGCATGACGTCTGAAACTCAAATGTTTGTCATTATTTAGAGACTTCAATCATCAATGATTTGCCAGAAAACCACATATTTTATAAGAAACAGATCAAGAACATGAGGCAAAAATCTGGACATTATGTAAAATTCTGGACAGTTGAGAGATCTGCTAAGACTGCCCATTTCTCCATAAAATGGGTATGCTGCATAATCTATTAATCAACTGCCTTACTTTTTGTCATCTGCCATTGGGAATGTTCAAACTCCTTTATCATCTGTGGGTTCAGGATCATGAAAACTACTCAGAGTCATTCGTCATTACCCCACACGGTTGTGTACCATACGTGATGCACACAACTAACCTAGGTTTCCCACCTGAGCCTATAACTTTTAATCATCACTGCCTCAAAAAAATAAATAAATACAGTGATAAAATGAGCCACAGTGTCAGAAAAAATATAATGGATGTGATGAGTATGTATTAAAGAAAAAAATTATACTAGTAACCTTGATGTCCGTAGCAGCTGACAACTAGGACATTACAGATGATTCACAAGTGAATCATTAAACATTATTGTGAACTAACTTCATGCTGTCAACTTGTTTGTGTAAATTATTAAAAACATCTAATTTTCCACAATGTTGTAATTTATATTTTATAATAAATAACCATATATTTGGCTTTGTGGCTCATACATCCTTCCCTTGTCCTGTGCAATGAAAATGACATAGCTTTTGTTGTCTATCTTTATCTTCCCTCCCTCAGTCCATTTCTAGTGTAAACGTTTCTACACATTAGGTACTGGTCAATATGCAATTTGTAAAATAGTGCCTTATCTTCCCATCAATCCCTATCATGGATGCACATCTGCACATAATAACCCATGGGGATATGGGCATCCATTGCAAATAAATGTTCACAGATTTTTTTACTATTGCAAGTAGTGCATGACATGATGTTATGAAAACTATCACCCATAATATTAGTTTTCTTCTCCATATTGCATAATCAGTTTATGTTATCTAATTTACAACAACGGGAAAGGCAACAACGTAAAACAATTCCTGATGTAGAGACCTGCCGAAAGGACCACAGCTTGAACAGTGGAGTGAAGACAGTTAGTTTATTGTATAGCAAAAATCAACAGAACTCCGACAAGAAACACAAGTTACTCTGGTTAAGCGCTTTCATCTGCACTTCGGCAGACTTCCTCAGAACCACAAATGAATCATTAATTACACTATTTAAAAACAATTTGCCGCCAAAATTCAAGATGTCTCTTAAAGAGCTATAGACGTATCCTAAGTAAACTTCATATTTACATGTGTAAATCACTTCATGCACTATGTATAAAAACATAATAACATACTAAAAGCGTAATAAGTCAAGAACAGTGCAATAGCCTAACATGTTGTTGAAGTACTTGATGATGAAATACATAAAAAACATATAATACATAAAATGCACAAATCAATTACATGAGGTGCTTAAAATGCATAAAGTGCAAAAAATACGAGTTGATCAATAGAAACCTACTCAACAAAATTATTAGCTTATGAAAGTGTTGTAAAAATTATAAAAGATATATATGTATTAAGAAGTGTTTAAAAGTGTTTAAAAGATTATTGAAAATATATATATAAGAGGTATGGTAAATACATACTAGATACAAGGGAAAATGTACCTCGATCTACTACTTACTCACTCTAATTATTAAAAGTAATAAAATGTATATATCATACATATAATTAATAATTAGTAGCTATTTGTAGTATGAAATAAATGTAGAATAAATAAATATATATAAATATATATGAATGTGAATAAATATACAAAATATTAATAATAATATGTTTTTAAATATTTGATAATATCAATATTGCAATGTAATGTAAGTCATTCCAACAGCAAAAAAGGTTTGATACTTATATAATCATTAAGTCCAGGGCTGGTTGTGGCATCACATAGTATCTGCCACCTACTTTCTAAGATAGCTAAATGTGCTTTCCAATTACCTCCACCAATCGAAACATCAGTTTGGTCAATGATAGTGAATGCAAAAGTGTGTGTAGAACCTTTTTCAATAATGTGTTTGCTGAGGGCATTGTTGTTATCGTTCCTTTTTATCTTGTAAAAATGTTCGTATATCCTGGTTTTGAGCTTCCTTTCGGTCTTCCCTATGTAATATGCCAAACAGGATTTACAAGTAGCTAAATAGACAACTCTCTGTGTATTACAATTCCCAAACTTACTGTGTATACGAGTTTTGGTTACATTATTTAATTTAATAACCTTGCTACTGTTAATGTGCTTACATTGATTGCATGAACCACATCTAGTTGTTCCTCTAATAATATTTCCTGATTTTTTTATCTCCTTTAGCGTGCTCTAATAAATATTTAAGGTTAGGAGATGTCTTATATACACATTTGGGATAGTTGCCTACATAACTACTTACATTGTCAGATAAAGTAAGGATATCCCAATATCTATGTAAAATTTCTTTAACGATTTTAGTATAGGGGTTAAACCTAATCACACATACTTGCGTTCCTATGTGCGTATTTGATCTTTTAGAAAAATTACTAGACTTGCCTAATAAAGGTTGGTATTTATTTCCCCACTCTTGTTTCACATATTTAGTAACATTGTCCAACATGAATTTAGGATATCCTCTATTTGAGAACATCTTGTAAATAATATCTAATTCCGTTTCCATAATGGCTCGACTGGAGGACATACATGCAGCACGTATACACTGACCTTTGAACACATTCCTAAAAATATGTGGAGGGTGATTGCTTCCAAAGTCCAAATAATCATTTGAAAAGGTCTCCTTTCTAAAGATCTTTGATTCAAAACTTGAACCATTATTGTGGATATACGTGTCCAAATAAGATATCCCTTCATACTCAACTTTAAATGTGAATTTTAAGAATTCAGTTGTATTGTTTATATAATCAATAAATTTTTTAATATCATCAGCTGTTCCCTTCCATAAGATAAATAAATCATCTAGATATCTAGTATACAACACAATGTTCTTAAAAAATTCACTGCTGAATATATATTCGGATTCCCACTCAAGCATGACGAGATTAGCGTAGATCGGGGCACAAGAGGCGCCCATGGCTACCCCTCTGGTCTGCCTAAATAATTCCCCCTGAAATTGGAGGTAGTTATGGTCTAGAACTAGTCCCATCATGTCCACTGTTAAGTTGATCTTCTCCCAACTTAAAGCATAAAATTTGCGCAAGCTATTATGGAAGTATTCTAAACCTATTACTTTGGGTATGCACGAAAAAAGATCAACCACGTCCACAGTAAGGAAAATAAGATCTCTATCCCATAAATCAGGGGTTAATTTTCCCAAGAAATTCCAAGAATCTTTGGTTAAATGTGTTACATTTTGGTATACGTGTTTGGTCCATTGGTCAATAGTAACCCCTATTTTGAAAGTCTTAGACTTAGATCCAGATATTATAGGTCTAAAAGGAGGTTTCTCTAAACATTTGTGTATTTTAGGTATACCTATAATATTTGCCATTCTGGGAAATTCAACTCTTAAAAATTTATATATCTCGTTTGTTATACGATTAACTAATAAATATTCCTCAATGGCAAGATCTATCCTTTTATAGCCTATATTAACTTGATTAATGGATACTTCCTCATAATTGCCTGACGTGTAAAATATTGTATATTTCACTGTTGTAATCCAAAGTGTTGAATAATACAATACCTCCTCCCTTGTCTGGTTTCATGATTCTGACGTTCTTATTCGTCACAAAGTTATCCAAACATACCCTCTCTTCTATAGTTAGATTGTCCTTGTATAGGCTCGCATAGTCCTTATTAGTTTTAATATTTTTATGTAAAAAATATAAATCCTTACAAACTAATTTCTCAAAATGGGCTACCTGAGGATGGTAAACGGGTACATATACACTTTTCTTAGATAGTTTATTGTTAGGTTCTACCCTACCTTTGGTGTTCTCATTCTCATTGAACTGGATAGCCAGGTTTAATCTACGACTAAAAAATTTAATTTCTTTGACCATATCTACTATGTCAAAACGGGCAGTTGGTATAAATTTCATACCTTTACTAAATAGAGTGAAGAATTCCTGTTTAACTTCTAAATCCGTATAGTTAAATACATTAAATCCTTTGTAAGTGTTTATAATATTATGAAATGTATTAATATCATCATGTTGTGTAAATTCATAAGGTTCCACAGACAGAGGTCTACAAGCATTCTCATAAGATAGTAACTCAGGTGTATTAATAACAGGGGGTGAGACCACGGGAATGTTGTCCTCTAATGATGGTATCTTCTGTATTGTTTTGGGGCTGGGAAGAATCTTCCCCCCTGAAAATTTGTATCATTCTCATTCCTTCCCACCCGGTCATAGCCCTCATAGTCTTGGTCATGTTTTTTCCTATCATTAGGCCACACATACGCCCTGCCATTCTTGTATAAATCCATATCTCTTTCAATTTTTCTGAGCTTCCTATTGTAAATCAATGAAACCTTGTTCTCTGCTGTTGAGAACTGTTTGTGGTACAAATCATTCCAATGTTCAAAACTCGCATCATAAATAATGTCTTCATTTAATTTCTCAATTTCCTTAGTTAAAATAGAAATTTTTTCTTCATTGTATTTCATCAATTTTCTCATATAAATAAAACCAAATTCATCAAACATGTTATTAAAATCTGAAATAATAATATTATTATATTCTAAGCCTAGGGGAAGTTTAAAAAACCTCAACCCCTTAGGCACTACCTGTAAACTTATGCATTGCTCTAAATATGCGCTGTCAATCTTAATACTCTTAATATTCACCAGTTTCTTGCCTAATGCAAGTATACGCATTTTGATAGAATCACCAGATGTATTACCATGCATCCTATTATTATTACAATTAATACCATCCTTTTTAAAAACTATGTCATCGTTAAGAAACAATTCAATGGTATCTACTTTGTGGCATTTCTTAGAGTCCAATAAAGAGCATCCTTTGTTACCAGGAGCATTCGATTTGTCATTGAAGCTTATAACATTATCAAAACACACAGTACCTTTATTTAATTCAGCCTTCTTGGCAATGGTAGAATAAGTCTTAATGCCTTCTCGATATTTAGGTTTTGTTCCCATTCTGTTCGATTCGTCTTCAGAATGGAACAAATTAAAGTCAAATGTGAATTCAGCCTCCGGAGATAGGTTAATCTCATTGGAAGCTGGTTGTGTGCGTTGTGTCTGCTCAGTACTCGCCGGTACAGTTCGTTGCTGTCCATTCGGTATTTCCTCTAAAGTATTCGAACCAGGCATACTATTTGAATTAGTTTGAACCTGGTGAAAAGTATTGACAACTGGAGAACTCTCCATAACAGTACCTTGTTTAACAGTGTCAGCTAACTTGCTGACCAAATCAAGCAGTTTGCTCACGTCAGCTTGTAGTGTGGTAACTTCCACACGAAGTGTAACTAGCTCCTCCCTGTCCAATGAAGCCGGTGAGATATCGGTAGACTCAGCCATCAGAAAAGATAAACAAGATACAACAACGGGAAAGGCAACAACGTAAAACAATTCCTGATGTAGAGACCTGCCGAAAGGACCACAGCTCGAGCAGTGGAGTGAAGACAGTTAGTTTATTGTATATCAAAAATCAACAGAACTCCGACAAGAAACACAAGTTACTCTGGTTAAGCGCTTTCATCTGCACTTTGGCATACTTCCTCAGAACCACGAATGAATCATTAATTACACTATTTAAAAACAATTTGGCACCAAAATTCAAGATGTCTCTATTGCTATTGCACTGTTCTTGATTTATTATGCTTTTAGTATGTTATTATGTTTTTATACATAGTGCATTAAGTGATTTACACATGTAAATATGAAGTTTACTTAGGATACGTCTATAGCTCTTTAAGAGACATCTTGAATTTTGGCGCCAAATTGTTTTTAAATAGTGTAATTAATGATTCATTCGTGGTTCTGAGGAAGTCTGCCGAAGTGCAGATGAAAGCGCTTAACCAGAGTAACTTGTGTTTCTTGTCGGAGTTCTGTTGATTTTTGCTATACAATAAACTAACTGTCTTCACTCCACTGTTCGAGCTGTGGTCCTTTCGGCAGGTCTCTACATGTTATCTAACTGCAAACAAACAGCCCACTTGTAATACATACCAGAGCTCTTCTTGCAAAGTACACATATTTACATTAGCTCACTATTGAAATATTGGCACTCATAATGCCACATGCTAACAAACTGAAAAAAAAACCAGACCAGAAATGCAGGAGAACACCAAATATCAAACATCACTCTTCGCAATTACCCTTGGATTTTTCTGACACTAAGTATACATAACTCCATTTTTTTCTGCCTTTCAGTCTCCATGTAATGAAACTTGCTAAAGTGGGTCCTGACATTTCAAATGGTTACCCTGCATGTGTTTACATCATTATTATGCTCTCGGTGTGCCTTTCTTGTGTGCAGTTATTGTTTTAATGTATGTTACTATATCTGGCATACCATTAATGTAATTTTGTTATGTGAGGTAGGTTAATGGCCTTTCTGTTTGTGTACTAGACTAAGCGCAGACAAGCCCCTTTTCCTACTGACATACAATAAAGCCCCTTTTCCTACTGACATACAATATTTTTGAATCTCCCTGATGTTTTACAAGGTGATAACTGTCCCAGAAACTGCTCATAAGGTAATAGGATTTCCTAATAGGTAGCTGTAACTTTTTTTTTTCTGGGAACAGCACTAGTAATGTATAAGAGTCTGATTCTCTGACTGCCTCTTGAGAGTCCAGTTAAGCAAAAAAAAAAAAAAAAACATTTTTCAACTGAATGATCTGCTTTAAAAAGTCTTTCCTAACTGCAAACAGTCTGAACACTGATATCTATCTCACTATCGTCTTCATGCCACAAGGACACTTCCATACAAAGACCCTAGATTTTTTCCTAACATTCTAGATCCTGATCAACTGACTGGGAATCAAGGCTGGGGATGATGTGGTACAGAAGGTGAAAAAAATTCAAAAGAAAAATAGTTGACAGTAACAGCTATTATATTATAACCAGTTGCCATAATGGTTAATCTCTTCACCTCTCATACACAAGGTACAAGGTTCATTCCTGACTTCCAGCCAATGTCTGTTTGGAGTTTGCATGTTCTCCCTATGTCTCTGTGGGGTTATTCCCACATCCAAAAAATATGTTGAATGTTTCCATTTCAAACTCACTAATAAATGCTGCTATGGGCAGCAACATAGGCTCTACATGGTGCCCTATAGGTGGAACAGTTGTATAGACCAGCCACTTTGTGCATCTACTGTGGTGGGCAGTATCCTTAAAATAGGAGAATATGGATCACAGACTGCATGCCATGACAGGGCTTGCCACTCAATGGTATAAAATATGATTCTAGATGATTTGGTCATGGCAATGAATGTCACCAAATGGGCATGGGTATTTTCTGATGACAAGTTGTAAAAAGGACTTGGCCTACTCCAACCTATACCAGGGACCCATGCTAATAGTTGGAGAAGTGTATGTGTGACCATAAAGCCCAGCTTCCCTGGGTCAATAAGCTACTTGCTGACCAGTGCCCAGTTGCCTAGTCCGGGTTACCTTGGGTAGCTCTGTTGAGTGAAGATGGACATAAAACCAATCTGTCAAACATGAACTAAGAATTGCTACCCTCAATCTAGGTTCACTGACACAAGCTTGAAAGTGGATGATATGATGGTATGGAGAAGGCTGGACAGCCTTTGTATCCAAGTAACAAGGTGGAAGGCAGAGGCACTTAGGCTAGAAATGGTATGGAAATTGTGGTGAGAGAGAGACTTTAGAAGGCATTGAAGGATATCATCAGTGACAGAAATATGTCAATTAGACTCCAACATAATGATAAGGAAGTATTCAGCTATGCCCCACAGCATGGTTTTGATAGTGAGGAAAAGAATGCATTCATACAGCAGTTGCGGGACCTTTTAGATAAAGCAGAACAATGTGAATTGGAGTTGATAATGGGTGACTTGAATGCACATACTGGGACAGACAGAACAGAATATGAGGACTGCCTGCATCTACATGAGTGGGGCAACAGAAATAAGGGAGAGGCCATGCCAGACTTCTGTCTTGCAAATGTCTTTATAGTAGTCAACACATGGCTCAGAAAGAGAGACAGTCACAAGATTACATAAAAGAGTGGACAACATGGAATTCAGGTGGACTTCCTCCTTGTAAAGAAAGGGCACTGACATAAAATCAATGATTGCAAAGTCATCCCCAGTGAAACAGTCAACCCACAGCATAAACCACTAGCTGTCACAATCAGCTGTAAGCAATGATCAAAGAAGGTTTTAATATCAACAGAGACCAGGCTGGAGACCTGCGGGAAGTTGACTGGAGAGAAAGTACAGCAGTTCAAGGAATTACTCAGGGCTCTAGCACCCCAAGAGCAGAAGAAATAGGTGAAGTTGAAGAAGAATAGCAGCACCTCAAAACAGCATGTGTGAAGACTATAGAACAGATATTTGGCTCAGACAGGTATGGAAATAAGGTACATAAGAAAAGCTTGTGGTGGAATGCAGAAGTCCAGGAAGCCATCAAAAGGAAGAATGAATGCAGGAAAAGTGGGAGATAGAAAAGACAGACCAGGCTAGTAAGGAATACTGTCTGGCTAACAAAAAAGCTATAAAAGAAGTTGCAATAGCAAAAAACAGGGCATTAGAGGCACTCTGCCAACTTCTAGAAAATGACTCCACAGCTGGAACAAGGTAACTATATCAAATTGCAAGACAAAGATAAAAAGATAAAGAAGACAGTCAGACACCCTTTATAAGGGAGACCAGCAGAAACCTGCTCACCAGTAGAGAGGGCATCAAAGGCAAATGGAAGGACTACTTCTAGCAGCTTTTGAATGAAGGAAATACCACAGAAGCTGTACTTCTCAATCACAGCCTACAATGAGAGAAGAAGATGAGCTCACCCTAGAAAAAGTAAGAACAGCAGTACGAAAAATGAAGTCATGGAAAGCAGTAGGCCTAGATGAGGGCACAGCAGATATGATAAAAATGTTGGGTGAGATATGGGATAAGTGGCTTCTGAGGGTACTCATAGCAGTGTGGAAAGAAAGGCATATCCCAGATGACTGGAGATTAAGCATCCTCATGCTAGTGTACAAGAACAAAAGGGACATCCACAAGTGCAGGCAGTATGGAGGTATTAGACTCCTGTCACATTGCATAAAAGTTCTGGAGACGGTGATTGAAAAACAGATGCGCAAAGTAATGGAAAGTAAGATGGGAGATGAGCAGTTCGGATTCAGATCAGGATGCAGCACAACTGACCTGATGTTTGCAGCAAGACAGCTAAGAGGAAGCTAGAGATGAGGAAAAAGTCCAACTGTGCATTCCTAGACTGGAAGAAATTATATGACAAGGTCCCAAGAAAGTTGATTTGGGAAGTACTGCAGTTGTTCAAAGTCCCAGAAACATTGTTAGAATTAGTGCAGGCTATGTACAAGGACCAAATGACTCAAGTATGAACAGTGTTCGATCTCACAGAGGGGTTCCCAGTGGGAGTGGGTGTACACTAGGGTTCATCTCTCAGCCCACTGCTGTTCATACTAGTGATGGAATACATTAGCAAACAGGCTGGATGCAGCAGATCAACAATGTTGCTGTATGCAGCTGATGTGGCATTACAGGCAGACTGAGCAAGAGCTTCAGCAAAGAATAGAGGGATGGAATGTAAAACTGAAGGCGCATGGGATAAAACTAAGTACAAATAAGACAATCATAATGGCAGCAAATTGGGAAAATCAGATGAAGCTAAGAACTGAGACAGAATGGAAGATAGTGGAAAAGATTAACAGCTTCAGATATCTGGGAGGGGTGATTGAGGAGAAGGGAAGTCGGAATGAAGAGGTCAAATCTAGAATCAGAGGGGCTGCAGCCAACTGGCATAGTGAGTTAGGTGTGGTATATAACAGAAGAATGCCAAAGAAGTTCAAAAGTAAGGTGTTCAGAACAATGATGTGAATAGTACTACTATATGGTACAGAAACCTGGGCAATAAAGGCAGAGCAGGTTAGAAAGCTAGAGGTGATGGAAATTAAGTGCCTGGGAAGGGTGGTAGGATGCACATTGTGGGACTGACGAGAAAATGAGAACATAAGAGCAGAAGCCCAAATAGCTCTAATCGCAGAAAAGATCAAATAGAACAGATCACGGTGGTTTAGGCACATGTGCAGTAAAGCAGAAGACAATCTGGTGAAGAAGATATAGGTCAAACAGGAAGAAGGTAAGAGGAAATGAAGGCATCCAGCAAAGAGATGGATGGATTGTGTGAGAGAAAATGTGTGACAGTAAAGCATAAGTGTTGAAGAAGGCAGGAGTGTGGCAAAGAATCAAGAAGGAGATGGCAGCAGTTAACAATACACCCTGACCCCATGTAAAAAATGGGGAAAAGGGGGTTGACGATAATGATGATGATGTGCTCTACTGTTAAACTTGGACAAATGAGAAAATGAAAAAGAAAAAAAATTAAAGTAAAGACAACCCCGGCAGATGGCTACCTCTCTGAAATGTCGCTTGGGGATAGTGCCCCATTTAACTTACAGCTCCTATGGCTCTGTCTGAGTATGACCATTTATTTTGTAAGGTATTGTGACTGATGTGGCAAGTCTTAAGTGCAGCAATGTACTAAATACAGTGTTATGTTATGCTGTAAGCTTTTGTATATGCATTATTTGTGAAACATGATGACCTACATCATCATCAGATGTTCAGCCATTAAAAAAGTAAGCAATGAAACAGCTAGGTTGTAGAGATTCAGAAAGCAAAGGCCCTAAAAATATACATCAAGAAGTGCATGGTACATTGCACACACATAACTATCCACTCAACTGTAAAATAAATATTAAACAGCTATACAAATGTATACAAATATAAAAATAATCAATAAAAAGAAAAATATGTACATTTACTCCTCCATGACAGAAGGCAGAATCAAGCTTCTGCTTTCACATATTTTCCATGCCCCCTTCTTTTATCTTCTCACTTGCTACTTGTGAGAGGGATGTACTAAGCAGGAGTAGCTGAGGTGCAGTTACTTGTACAAGCAGACATTGTAAGGGTGGGAAATTTCCTCCTCTTCCTGGAGCAATGAATTTCAAGAGGGAGGTTGTGCATGAATGGCATAATCTGTCAACCAGTCATGTTAAGTTTTCCATGATAAGGTCAAATGCATTAACATCAAATGTGTATTCGACCGAAAAATAACATCTAAACCTAACATATCAAAAGAGAGGAATGTCGAACATAGTTTGCACAATAAAATGCATTCCATTATGTCAACATTCCCCTCTTCCAACATGGCAGTAAACTCACCTCTACTATTTTGCAGGGGGGATATGCCCCCCTGCACCCCTATGTGGGGGGAAATGCCCCCACACCCCCCTATATAAATATACCCACTCCGAGATTGCACTACAGTGAGGAAATGGGCTATTTCCCTGTTCCTCACTGAAGCATGACCTCCCTCCACAGTCTCTGTACGTCACTTTCTCAGCTAACCTAGCTCAACTGCTTGTCATTGGATTTCCTGCCCCTTAGGAACCATAAGTTCGCACATCAGCCATTTGATGTCCTACAGTTTGGGTAAGTGATATCAAGCCATCATGTTATACAGTTAATGCCACTGGAGTAATTACCTTTCCTTTGTGCCTGCTAGTCTTGGATTGATTCAGTTGATGTCACTAGCTCTATCTCCATAAGAAACCAGCTGGCCTGCTTTATAATGGCACAGCTTGGTCTTGGTCATTATTTCTATACTCTGGCTATGACCGACTATGTAGCAACAATCTGGCTCACACAGAAGCTGTTATTCTGCTGAATGTCTATCTTACATTAAGGGAGGTCAGTCTCACAGTTGAAGATCTGTACAATTGTCTTCTTATATGTTGCCATAATTGCAGAACTCACTGCACATTTCCAACACCTACTGATGAGCCTACTCTGTCAGCTCACCCAAACTGTGCACCAAAACATGTTCATAATAATATGGCACAGGGGCTTCACTAAATGATCCAGTGTCTTTTACATCTCCTGGCAGACTACATCCAGCACCTCAGATGTCCTACAGTGCTGTCTTCCTTCTGAGTATGCATCACCTCCTCCATCTGTTCTGAAGCGGACATCATAATTAAAACATGCAGCAACAGTACAGTCTGCAATATCATTAGAACAGCAGCACACAGTTGCATATAGCACACCAAAGCATTGCCAACCTTGCAGAATCCATTGATTCAATCCTTTTTACGCTATCTAAGGTACATGAATATTGCTCAGGGTGTCTTGCCCCATGGCTTGAAGGCCAGACATACAAAAGTTGTAATCTCCAATTTGAGAAGGTTACACAGGACAGGAAAGGACAATATCATTTTAAATGGATAGAGGCAGTGATGCATAGCATGAGAGGTGAACATGCATTATGATCTGTGCTCTTCTAGAACAGTTAGGAGTCTGGGACCATGTATCCGCTGCTCTAAAGAAGGCCTTTTCTATTGCACAACTTAGAACTAAAAGTATTGTACCCATATCCATGGATGCAATTGTTCTACTGCCCTCAGCACTCAATATTTTAATGTCCCATTCAGTATATACCTGTCCAAACACGTGTCACAACTGGAAAGACCACAATGCTTTCTCACTAAAAAAATCAGGGGCATAAATCTTAAAAAATCTACAGACTGCCTCAAGCCTTGGCTTCTTCTCAGCATTATACAGGATAGTGAGAATCAGTCTCTGCCTTGTGTGTAGTGAAAACAGACTGTGTTCTCTCAGACCTATTACACATTTGCAACTCAAGTGAGATCATAAACACCCACTTAAGGAATCTCAATCTCTTTTGTAAAATAAATAGAACATGTTGAAGGGAGTGGCATTAATCAAAAACAATACTGCTTCTGTGAAGCTGTTTTCTATTCCACATAAAGAAAAGCACTTTTGTTCTTTTTCCTTCAGCTTTTCCCATTAGGGGACACCGCAGCAGAACAACAGTCTGCAGGACAATTGGCAGTAGAGTTTTACAGTGTCAGGATGCCAGCACAGTGCCTAACCTTCCACAGAAGGCACACACATGTTTCTAGAGTCAATTTAGAGGTCCAAATATGGATAACAATTGGAAGAAGAGTTTTATGCTGTCAAGTTGCCAGACCACTGCCCAACCTTCCACAGAAGGCACACATGCATGCTTAGGGCCAATTTAGACCATCCAATCCACCTGCAGCATATCTTTGGAATGTGGGTGGAAACCAGAGCACCCAAAGGAAACCCAGGGATGACATGTAGATTCCACACAGAAGGCACTCCAGCCAAGAATTGAACTAGAGAACCTCTTGCTGTGAGGTGGCAACACTATCCGCAACCACCCAAAGCAAAGCACTTTTCTTATTTTAATCAAATGTAAGTTTGTATTAATGGATGTTTAACCACAAATTCTTCAGTGATTTAGCAACCCTGTCCCTCATGGATAGGGAAAACACATAAATGTCCTGACCAATCCTTGTTCAGCCCATATCTGGGTTACTCAATTGCAAAGAGAACTTAAGGCCAGGCTTCTTAAGGTCCACACAGATCAATTGCCTATTAATTTAAGTACTTATGAACCTATAATACATAAAAACGTATTCATACCATTGCAGATTTATTCTTGTTTATTTATTTATTTTTAAGAAAAGGATGATGTAATGTGTTTTAATGTTTATAATATTAAGTGGCTAAACAGTGATAGAATAATGTTGCTGCTTTACATGACCTGCTACTCAGATTTAGTCTCATTTAGACTTCCTTCTAGATAGTCTGCACATTCTCATTGAGTTTCTAAGGGGTTTTGCTGGATGATCTGATTTCCTCCAGCATCTAAGACATGCTGTTAAGTGGATTGACAATCCTTTAAACTTCTCCTTGGCAAGTGTGTGTGGTTGAGGATGAGTATGTGTGTGTGTGTGTGTGTGTGTGTGTGTGTGTGTGTGTGTGTGTGTGTGTGTGGGTGGGTGTGAATGGCAAGAAGTAGCACAGTAGCACTTAATTCTTCTGCATAGTGAATGCCTCAGGGCATTGCCTTCCTCAAAAGGCACCTGCTAATACCATTTAGTACCTGTAAACCACTGGACAAATTATGTAAATCAGTGAGAGTACATGGTAGGCTCTGTAATGTAAATTCTCTTTTCCTCCCATTTATGCACTTAGTTATTAAATGTATTTAGTGCTGTTTACAACCACCAACACCCAACTTATATACTGTAGTCATGCCTTGATATGTGATCCAAAAATCTTATACCTATTCTGAAAAGTTCTTTCCATTGCTTCCTATGTTCTTAGCTTAACCAGGCAAAGGGAGATGGTCCATTACCATGCGTGTGTCATGCGTTACCAACTGCATGTACACAAAGGTATATGCCTCACTACCACTGATGCCCATCATAGGTTTTTTTTGTAATTGCTAAGGCACTTCACCAGAAAAATGTCTTTACATAACTCCAGGAAGTGTCATCTGTACTGAGGGTTTAATGGAATTTCTCCATTTTATAGTTGTATGGTTATTAAAATTGTTGTGCAAAACTGTGGCAACACTTTTTACCATGCTAATAACAGCCAGTCATCATGATTATTATGTTAATGAAGCAGTTAGCTTCAATGTCTCTGAATCACTACCATGTGTACTGCACTCTCCATGTATATCGGTGTGAACCATAAATGTGAACAAAAAACATGTCACTTTTATGCACATGCATATAGCATGTGTACATTTGTAGTGCCACATTGAACTGCTAAAACATATCATAATATTGTAGTGTAATACTACAACCATGCTATAGCTCCACAATACAGTGCTATGTTGTGAGGCATGTTACTTAGAAATATGTGTGAGTTTACTAAGAATAGCAGTTTACAACTGATGCACTCCTTCAAAAATAAAACATTGATTTTTTGTCACAGTTCATTAACAGCAATATTTTGTCGGTTCATTGCCTTTTGTTACTCCAGTTTCTGTCACAACCAGCTTAGTTGTCTGCCTAATTTTATGAATGCCAGAAAAAATATCTTTTTAAAGTAGTACAAATATTATTGGCAAGGATTTAAAAACGTGTTTGGGTACTTAAGAACTGATATCGCAAAACGTGTTTTCAATACTTTTAAATGACTCATTGCTTCACTTTCTTTAAGTAGATTACTTTTCATATCTTTCAAGTAAAACCGACACCAAGTTCCAGTAGTTTTATTGAGCACAAACTTCCCATTGCAATATTTTCCTAATGCAGCTTAGCATGTTCACTATGTAAGCATACTCCATAGCTTGTAACTACAGCTGTTTAAAATGTGTTGCATGCTGTAATACTTTTGTAAGAAGGCTCCTCCCTCAAAAGCCCTTGTAATTTCAACACACTCAGGTTATTTCAATTACTACTAATATGCCTTCAAACACTTATGTGTAAATTTCAGCACTACTTTATTAATAATTCGTCTTACTTCAGATATTCAGTCAGGTAAATTAATGAAAAGAAAATGTATTTCCTGTCTGTGACACAACCTAGGATTATAGGATTACTTTACCTCTATCTACAGGCAATGTTGTCGAATGTCAGGTCTTCCTACTCCAGTATATTACTATAAAATAACTAAATAAATATAGTGTGTATTTGTGCGCACACATGTGTGTGTGCATGCGTGTGTGTGTGTGTGTGTGTGTGTGTGTGTGTGTGTGTGTGTGTGTGTGTGTGCGCGCTCGCGTGCGTGTGTGTGTGTGTGTTGGTATTTGCTTAAATGTGTGTGTGTGTCTGTGCGTGTGCATGTGTGTGTGTGTGTGTGTGTGTGTGTGTGTGTGTGTGTGTGTGTGTGTGTGTGTGTGTGTGTGTGTGTGTGTGTAGGGTGCCCAAGCATTGATATGTAGTTCCTAACAGGATAGGCATTGTAGTGGAAATAACAGAACTACCCAATGGCGTTGTAATGCCCAAAGCTACAAGTAGAGGGCCAACCTATCTTTGAAAACCTATTATTACCCAATGATGCCTATCCTGGAGTCTATTACTATACTTACAAAACCATTTTTATTTCTTTGTAGTGAGATTAAGTATTTTAGCTGTATTTTTGCTTATTTTTTTAAATGCTATTGAAAGAAATATACTGCTCATGTAAAAATGGGTGCTGCCCTTTGTTCAACACATGAGGGACTGAGGACATGACTATTCAGGCTAACTTGAGACACTCCACTGTTCTATAACTTAGCACATTAATATCAATTAACTAAAGAGGTAATAAATTGGGATTTGTGCTGACATTATGAGGTCTAGGCTGTATTTTGGAGAACTAGCTGGTATCAGCTGGTATTAGCTGTTGTTAAAGTCTCCCTGGGATTCAGCAAGCAGCAGTGCAGGAATAAGTTATTCCTGCATGGCAAGGGCTGTTCCTGTTCAGCATGGCAGTGTGCCATGCATATGTATTAAGGAGCACTGCCATGCTCTAAAACAGACATGGTTCCGTGTATGAGCACAGGGGGTGTGTGTGAGAGCAGAGCTCTTACAGTATACATGCACCTCTGCACTCCAGAATTGCCTTTCGGCAATTAAAAATTAGCAAGAACGCTCTTAACACCCCCAACCCATCAGGATGAAAAATCTGGGTTAAAGCCATAAGGGACAATCATCCCTACCAAGACAAATGTTGTCAGAATAACAGATGTAGCATGAACACATAGCACACACCTTCCAACCCATCAGAGTAAGGAATGTTGGCAAAGCCAAAAGGGACAATCGTCCCACAAAGCAGAAAGTCGCTAGAATAACAGGTTCAGCATTAGCAGGGATATTCTGAAGGGTACAAATAAAATAACACAACAAATATATATTGTTTTTATAAATGCAATAAAATTTAAATGTAGCTGCATGGGTGGGCCTATTGCTTAGCTACGCTTAGTCCAGCTTAAACAGCACAAGAAGTTAAATATGAAGAGACAGCCAGTTTAAGCAATATTTCAATAGTGTAGTCGTTAGAGTGTATGCTTTCTAAACAGCCAATCCTGGGTTTGATCCCCACTTTAATTTTCATTTCACATATGAAAGCAATACATAAACATTTATTTTTATAATTAGCTACTAAATAATATATATTTGTTAAACAGAGTACTGCATTAGGTCCAGATGTGAGGTGTTAGTTTAATAAAGTTTTGAAACCCCCATATAAACACAAGTGTGCCACACAGTATAATTACACATGAATAAATGTAATGAAGCACATTGGGGATGTCAGGGACAGTAAACAAATTTATAATATGTAATGAATGATGAGTCAATGCCATACAGCAGATAGTCTATAAAATGAAAAATAAGCAATGCTAAGCATTGCACAGCTCTGCTTGCCAGGTGTAAGCATTGTGTAAATATAACTGCTAAGCAATGAGTAGCCTAGCTAAGTGGATTTGCCCATCGTTAAGCAGTGCTGAACCTTTCCCTTTAAGCACTGCCAACCTTAGCTAAGCAGGTTTGCCCGTTGCTTAGCTTAGCTCAGCTCATCATATTCAGAACCTTCCAATCACAGCAAACGGCAGGAAATTGGCTGTATTTAAATCCCACAGGTGGGAATAAAGCTCATAACTGGTTGCAGCTTCCCACTGTAGGCAGTATGGCAGGAGTTGGTGAGGGCATGCACTTCTATGTGCAGCGCTGGGGCATACAGGAGTCCAAGGTCATGGTAGGACTCCTGCTACAAAACCTTGATGAGAGACTGCTGCAGGGTCAGTACCAAAGCTCCCAATATAAAGTGGAAGCCTGGGACTATCTCACTCATGATCTCACCAGTGCCACTCGTATCCATCAGACTGGTGAGCAGGTCCAGCACCACTATGCCAACTTGAAGCGGCGAAAGAGGGAGCACTTGGTTGAGTGTATCCAAGAAGCAAGGCAGAGGGGTGATGTCCCAGCAGTGTGTAAGTACTCATACCAATAACTGTTTACTAATGTCCAGCCTGTCTATATGATGGATAGGTATGCCTAAATATTTCTCTATTTCCCTTACAGCTGCAGCTGAGCAGGCGGTGACTCAGGAAGCCCATGCTAGTATGCTGCAAAGGCTGTGACGTGAGGCTGGTGAGTAACAAACCTGCTTGTAGTAATCATACCAAATAAATATAAAGTAGTAGAAAGTCACCTGGCAGTATAAAAACTGTGTATGGGTTGTATTGAATAAACCAGACAATATTCAATACACAGCTAAAGAAAGCAACTCCATAAAAAACATACGGTCCATGAAGGAAGGAACACTCCTCAAAGGACAGGATAATTTATTTTATTAACACACTTCTGGTACCTTGGCCTATCAACTTCTCATGGAATACTTTTCTGATACAATTCTAACTACACACACATCAAGTACCAATTAATTAATTAACTAATTAACAACCCAATTTACAAAAATTCAAAGGCTTTGAGTAGTTCCCCTTATCCATTTAGCCAAGTTTATAACTATAATATTACAAATTGTATTAAAAAGTGTGATAATAAAAGAAATTATCCTGTCCTTTGAGTGGTGTTCTTTCCTTTGTGGAGCATATTTTTTGTGGGTTATTTTTTTTTGTGGTGTAAACCAGACAATATGACCGTAATAGTCCCATATAGGTCATATTTAAATAAAAGTGTAACTGCCTGGCAATAAAGCTCTAAATCCTGGACTGGTTGTGTTTACTCTGGTACTGTATGGCATTTATTGTTGCATTCTATGAATAGTAATGTTGTGTTAACCACTGTTACCCACACTGTGCTACATAAAAAAATGTCTGTATAAGACTGTTGTAAGTACAAGATCAGACTGTAAAACCAAAAGAGACTTAGACAGAAAACACTGAAGAGATGGACAGCAATACCAAATAACACACTCTGCTGAAACTTAAAATTGTATTTTTAGCAGACAGTCACAATTTGAATCCTGGGAGTTGTAGTAAGCTGTATGCATAATCATACCTCTCAACTGTACAGATTTTTTTCAGAATGTCCAGATAATTGGCTCATATTTTCTGCCTGTTCCTCTGTCTCCCTGGCAAATAAGTGGGATGATCTCAACATTGTAATCACTAAATAATGACTTAACATTTGATTTTCAGACCTCAAAACCTTCAGAAAATGTATATTAAAACAAATCCTGTCACTCTAGCAACTTTCCAAGTTTATGAGAGCAATATTTAAAATATGTCCCTATTTGTACCCCCATGTTGTCAAGCTTTGTCCAGAGTATGTGCATTAAGAGATTGAGAGGTATGTGCATAATATTAACTCAGAATCTGGGATTATGTTTAGAAACAGTCAGGTAGTGTTAACAAACATTCCCTCCACAGGTCTGTCAAATAAGAAAACTGTGCCTGCCAGTAAAGATTTAAATTCTGGACTGGTAGTGTTTACTCTGGTATAGTATGGCCTGATGTGTAGTATTCAGTAACATCTGATATCAGAATAGTACTGTTGTGTCAACCACTGTTTCTCACACTGTGCTACATAAAAATTTGTCTAGGAATGTCTGTATAAGACTGTTGTAATTGCAAGGTCAGACTGTACAACCTAGAGAGACTTAGACAGAAAACACTGAAAGAATAGACAGCAATAGCCAAGTAGCACACTCTGCTGAAACTTAAATTGTTGCATTTTTAGCAGATGCAGCTATGGTTCGAATCCTGGCAGTGGTAGTAAGCTGTATGCATAATCATACCTATCAACTGTACAGATTTTTTTTAGACTGTCCAGATAATTGGCTCATATTTTCTGCCTGTTCCTCTGCCCACCCTGGCAAATCAGTGGGATAATCACAGAATTGTAGTCACTAAATAATGACATACATTTGATTTTCAGACCTCAAAACCTTCAAAAATGTATACTAAAACAAATCCTGTCACTCTAGCAACTCTCCAAGTTTATGAGAGCAATATTCAAAATATGTCCTTATTTGTACCCCCATGTTGTCAAGCTTTTTCCAGAGTGTGTGCATTAAGAGATTGAGAGGTATGTGCATAGTATTTACTCGGAATCAGGGAATTTGTGTAGAAACAGTCAGGTAGTGTTAACAAACATTCCCTCCACAGGTCTACCAGGTAAGAGATGTAGAATTTAGCTATAAGACAGTTGAAGTACACACTGTGTACAAACATACCACTGCCCAAACCAAGGCCATATGGCATTGTAAGAATACCTGTACCTTAATGATTAGAGCAATGATCATTAAAGTTGTGAGTACTACAAGGATATATAAGTTGTTTATTGACATATCTCTCTCCTTCCACCATATCTGAAAGAATAATCCAAATGCACAAATCAATGGGTACGTTTACACCAAACCTACTGTCGGGACATATGTCCTATTGTTCAATAAATATTGAAATGTGTTTCTATTAATGTTCCATGTTGAAATACTATCATTGGTGGCCTGTTGCTATCAATGTAACCTGCATGCCATTGTAATGGCCACTGTGGTTCCATATATGCATGTGTTCTGTTTGCTATGCAACTGTTCCAAATGTGATATTTTGGGTTAATGAGAATATCTATGCATGTTGTCATAACTAATCCTGGATTGTGTTGACTATTACTAACCCACATATGTTTTAAAACTGCAACACCATAGCATGTTTGGGAAGGCCAGTACCAGCGGACCCACCTCTCCCACTTCATCTGGCCATGGCACTGGGCCCCAGCACATATGGGACCCACCCCAAGACCTCCTCGTCCACTGGTCCTGCACCACCTTTGGGTGGAACTGCCTCAGGGGATGGGGCTCACCCCCCTGGGAGCGGGCATGGACAGGATCCTATCACCTGAAGTCAAGTCTGGTGATTGGTGTGTAGTGAGCTCAGAAGGGAATTTGGAGATCTACTATGCCAGATTGAGGGCCAAGTGGCACATTTAGAGGGTCAACCTGCCCTTCCTGCTTAGCGCCCAGCACAGCCACCTTTGGGGCCATGAAGGTGCAGTGATGACTATCCATGGGTGGGGACTTCAGTCCCACTGTTTCCATTTGGGGGCACATGGGCTTCCAATTTCCAAACCCCTTCCTCTTACAAGGTGTTTACTCCCACACATGTATCATATACCGCCCCTGTATGCTGTCTTGTCTGTCTTGTCTGTCTTTCCACCCAACCTACCTCCCCAAATATACCTACTATCCTTCTGCAACATCCCACTCTCACAATAAAAAAAGGGCAATCTGTTCCCAAAAAAAAAATTTCGCCCCATACATACCTGCCATTTTGCACACGTGTCCACTGGACACATGTAATCTGGTCTAATTGGCTTCACAACACATTATTGTTGTCCTCACCCCTCTTTCAGGGGTTTGAGTGTGCAAATCTACCTCCAAATTCAGTATATATGTGCCTCTGTTGCTGTAGAAGAAATGGACAGCTATGGACCTTTCCTACACCCGTCCTGCACATCCCTAGCTACTTCCCCTATTGTTTTTCCATCTGCATGCCCCCTTTTTCACCATTCCCTATCACCCCTTTTTTCTTTTCTTTTAAAAAAATTAGAGCGGGGGTCAGTCGGAGTAAGCACTTTTAAGCAGTAGTAAGCAGGTTTAAGCCTGTTTGCCTGGCAGCAAGCAATGGCTACACAGATTAATTACTGTCAGGATAAATGTGTGTAAGGGGAGCCCCATGGGAAGAGAAGATAGAATTTAGGGAACTGTGGTGGCAAGCCACCCTTGAAGCAGGAAATTTTCCTGGTCTAAATGATTATGTTTCGATATTGCTACTATTGGAATTAAGGTCTGCCAAACTTTGAAAGGTTTGGAATGTAATAATATGTTTGGCCAGGAGATGGCATTGTCTCCCTTGTTTTTATATAGTTAAGAATATTGTATGAAAGGAATAGTCAAAATGTTAACCTCATTTTACACATTTTTTTATATAATAATTCTGAAAAATAGTTGATGTTTAACATTTATATTTATTATTTATGAAGATTTATTCATTAAAGTTTTAACACTTAATGAAAATGTATATAATATGTTGAAATGGTTTTAAATGAAGTTTTAATATTCATTGGCTCTATCTAAACATCATTGTTTTTTAAATGCATTTATTTAAATTCATTGGTTCTTCACTAATTAATTTTAGTATAAATGATTAATTGATTACACACATTGGTCATATGATGAAGTCTTAGCCATTGAGACGAAAACGCAAATTTGATGTGTAAAGCCGTTTATGTTTTGTGACGGCTGCTCTGTGTGGATTTAATAAAGGTACTGCATATACCTCGTTTTGGTTCAGCTTTCGCTCTAGCACTCCTTTTCTTGATTTATTAGTTTACTTTTGCATGCATATCCACAATATTGTTGATTTAAATGTGTGTAAGCTTATTTAACCAGAAGTTAGTATTGCTTAACAATTCGAAACCTGCTCAAACCTGCTTACAACTGCTTAAAAGTGCCTTAATCACTCTGTATCAAACAGCCCTTGTTCTACCCAGCAACAAAATAACCAGCCCTTAAAAGTCTTGAACCCAGGACCCTGCACACCATAGTCATAGTGATTTGCCAGTAAGATATTTGAGCTGCACATAAGTGTGATGCTTTCTCAAACATATCATGCAGCACAGTCATTCAACAGAAGGGAAAATGTATTTATTAATGTAGATGTATTCATGTATGTATGTGTGCACATATATATATATATATATATATATATATATATATATATATATATACATATATGGGTCTACCTGACTTGGTCGACATTTCATTTGATTGACAGTTTATTTGGTTGGCATTTCATTTGATTGACAAGCATTTGCCCCCTTCCCCAATGCTGTGCAACCCTGGAGTTGATATATATAGTTAGGGGGGGTGTGGGGGGCACTTAAAATGCTTGTCGATCAAATGAACTGTCAACCAAATGAATATTCGACCATATGAAATGTCGACCAAGTGAGGTAGATCCATATATATATATATATATATATATATATATATATATATAGGGTCTATGTCAATTAAACAAATGCTTGAAATGTCAAACGACATATGGTCGAGAGCATATGATCGACATTTTTAAGCATTCACAGATTGACTTTAACTGCGCCATACGATGCAGAATGGAAGAATCTCCCTTTTGTGTACTGAAGTGCAGTCACGGAGTTGGTATATTTAAGTAGGGGGTGTGTGGGGGTGCAGGGGGGGGTTGCATACATATATGTATATATGTATATATATATTTATATATAAATATATATATATATAAATGTATATATATCTACATTTGGCCAAAGGCAATGTTAATGGGGGTCAAGGGGCCCAAAATAGGGATCATTTGTAATTACTGCCATTATCCCTTCCTCCACAGCTGAACTGATCTGCCTTGCAACACAATAACCAGCACTTGCAAGTCTTGAACTCAGGACCCTGCACAACATAGCCATAACAAGTTAACAGTAAGCCATCTCAACAGTAAAACATCAGGATGATTTCTGTAACATATCTTGCAGAACAGTCAGTCTACCGTAGGGAATGTACAACGTGGAAGCACTAAACATTCCAATGATACACACACACACACACACACACACACACACACACATATATATATATATATATATATATATATATATATATATATATATATATATATATTATAAATACTTATATATAAACAGAGTATATACAGAGGGTGCACAGCATATCAAACAGCTATTATTCCTACAATTGCCATCTTTTCAAATGGCTAGTGTCTGATTCTTTCATACAAATAAGAAACATTGCATGACACATATACCCAAACACAATGTAAACGACAGGACACCACACACAAGTTTGCATACATTGAAATGTTTATTTGTGTACGATTTCAGTTGTTTATGCCATTTCTTATAGTAGTTAGGTGTTTGAAATACATAATAACTGATTAATGCAACTCTCAAACAAAACATATGATAAAGTAATCTGCAAAGCATAGCATTCTTTGCTGTCTAGGCTAAAGCCTTCAAGAAATACAACAGTAAAAAACGTACTTGCCTTGAAGATAAGAATCAACCAAGACTTAATTACAGATGTAGTTCAGCAGCCTCCAATTGCACTCTGCACTCAACCCCTAGGGGGAAAAGTATTAGTTGTCATAATGTAAATGTATCTGTTACATAACAATGCTTAACTTCAAATGTCACTATCACACTGACAAACAAGACTGTGTGTAAGACAGTAAGCTCTAGCCTACCACTGTTCCCATGGTAAGTCATATGAAAATTTATAGCCATATACCTTAATGTTTCTTTTTACTGATATTCCTCACATGTTGTAACAGCCTAGGTTAAAAACTTTTAATACCCCTCCCCCATAAAATGTCTTGCAATGGCATATAACAGTGTTCTCCATACATTGACCTCCAGACTGTACACTGTCACACATGTTTTGTCCAGCTGTAGCCCTCATGTATATGGACCCTACCCCACAATTTGTGTGGGAGTCCACAACATCACTGGAATGATAGCAGGAATGCCAGCACTAAATAATGATAGGCCATTACCTAACAATCTCTTACTGCATGACATCTGGACAAAGCCTGATATATAGGTGGAGGACAGAGGCTGAAGCACAGGGCCATATTTGAAATATTGCTGTTATACACTGTGAAAATTGCTGGTGTTACAGGATTTGTTGCAACATACCCTTACTCAAGAATATGAAGTCAAAAACACAAATGGAGAGAATGGCACTGATATGTCAGGGACAAGACCTGTGTGGTGAACAGACAAAACATAACAAAAACATAACAGCCAATCCTGTGGCCATCATGTGGATAGGCCCACAGTTGACAGCTATGCAAACAGACTGCATTCCATGCAAAACTAGCATGTACACACAAACTCTGTAAAACTAGCAGTATTCGATACATATATGAGCAATACTCACACACTGTCCCTAGGTCTGGAACCTTATACACACATGTAGTTGGCCTGTGTCCACAAGTCCTGTTGTAAGAGGTATTGCTACTTGCTTTCTTTAACACTGCTGCCCACACACAGGAGGGATGTCTTCCATGCAGGAAAGGTAAATGGCCAACACCCACATGATGTAGTCATTTATAGTAGTGGGTTGCAATAACATTGGCTATTGGAAATACTACATAGCTGACTGCATGCAATTAGCAAGTGAGGAACACCAATTGGTGCAGAGGCCATCACCTGATCATGAGCATCACCTACAAAAAGCCATGTTGCAACCTATTCAAACCAGCTCAATCCCTGTAGTGGAGAGAGAGAGATAGATAGAGAGAGACATTTAAAAACGGCAAAAAAAAATACTACTAAAAAAAACAAACAAACAAGGAAGACATCCAACTGGTACACAGAAGAGAGCACAATAATAAAACAGGTATGTGAAGCATGTCTGCATGTAATTGGATGCAGTACTTGGTCTGTAATATTGGGATAAATGATGTTGAAAGATTTATATGTGCCATCAAGACTTTCTGTAATGATGTCCTGCTGAACAGCTGCTATGGACATAGCATCTGGTTCTATGGGCAGTGGGCCATACCTGTCAACTGTGCAAATCTGCACAGAAAGTAAAGATTTAAGCCATCATAGTATTTGTTGTGTTCTTCCAAACATCTATATTAGTCCTGCAAATAGCTGTAGGTGGAAATTGGAAAGTCATGATAGACACATAAGATTCAGACCCCACCACCTTCAGAACAGTCATGGCAATGTGAAATGTATCATGCACAAACTTCATAGGTTGTAAGAGGCATATCTACGATCTGTCCCTATATATCCCCCCCAATGTTAGGCTGCGTCCACATCTGATGCTCTGTTTTGTAGCAAGGCAGAACAGTTCAGCTGTAGAGGAAGGAGGTTTAGAGAGTGGATCCGATATCTGAAAAAAAAAAAAAAAAAAATATATATATATATATATATATATATATATATATATATATATGGGTTCACTTTATAATCTCGATATTCTGAAATACCGAATTTCAGAATACCGAGATTAGAATACCGAATGCCCAGAATCGCGAAACACCAGAAGCGAGAAATTCAAAATACCGAAGTTCGGAGCTTCTGGTGTTGCGGTGTATGAATGGATGTAAGTGCAGGTAAATTTGTATGAATGTGTAGATTATGTGCTGTAGTGTATGTTAGTGTGTGTTTTGGTTGTGATGTGTGTGTGCATGGGGCTGTGAAATGTGTGGGTGTGAATTGCCTTTGTGAGTGTGATTGTGCGGTCTTGGAGTTAGAATATTTAAGTAGGTTAGTTTTGTTTGTGTGTGGGAGGTAGTTGTGTGTATGTGAGTGTGTGTATGTAAGTGTCGGGTTCGGAGCTCCTGGTGTTGCAGTGTATGAATGGATGTAAGTGCAGGTAAATTTGTATGAGCGTGTAGATTATATGCTGTAGTGTATGTTAGTGTGTGTTTAGGTTGTGATGTGTGTGTGCATGGGGCTGTGAAATGTGTGGGTGTGAATTGCCTTTGTGTGTGTGATTGTGCAGTCTCAGAGTTAGAATATTTAAGTAGGTTAGTTTTGTTTGTGTGTGGGAGGCAGTTGTGTGTATGTGAGAGTGTGTATGTATGTGTTGGGATTTTGAATTTCGCGATTATGGGCAATCAGCATTGTGGTGTTTCGACTTTATGATCTCGATATTCTAAAATTCGGTATTTCAGAATTTCGGGATTATAAAGTGAATCCATATATATATATATATATATATATACAGAGAGAGAGAGAGAGACATGTATGTCTATGTATATACAAACATACACACACACACACATATCTATATATATATATATATATATATATATATATATATATATATATATATATGTGTGTGTGTGTATATATATATATATATATATATATATATATATATATATATATATATATATATATATATATATATATTTTTATATATATATATTAATATTTTTATATTTATATATAAAAAATACATTTTCACTACTGTGGAATGACTATGCTGCGTATCTTTGAGAAAACATCACACATATCTGCAGCTGAGATGGCTTAGTGGTAAATTGCTGTGGATTTGGTGTGCAGGGTCCTGGCTTAGACACTAGCAATGGCTGATAATTTATTTGCTGGCCAGAACAGGGGCTGTTGGATACAGAGTGATTAAGGCACTTTTAACCAGTTGTAAGTGGGTGTGACATGGACAGTTATGCATGGTACAAAATTCTTTTTGGGAACAGATTGACCTTTTTTTGTTAAGGTGAGAGTGAGAAGTTTGGGAAGTATAGGGGTCTACTTTATGTGCTTGAATTCTGAGAATATCAAATACGATATTCTTGACACGAGTACACCGAAAGCGCAAAACATCGGAAATGTAAACAGAAATCTCCATAGGTGGAGATTTCCGTTTACTTCAATCTAGTGCGATCTCAAAGTTGGTATATTTAAGTAGCGGGGGTGTGGGTGGTGCAGGGGGGCTTACCCCCTGCCTACACTAGTTTAAATTTTTTTTTTTGGACAACAATCGTTTAATAGTTTGATGCATATGGTTCGATCCATATGCATTCAAGCTATTAAGCTTTTGAGGTCCTAAAGTACACCCAAAGGATACTAAGCATATTTGAAGAGGTAGGTTGGATCTGATGACAGACAAGACAGCATACAGGGGCAGTATATGACACATGTGGGGGTAAACACTTTGGACGGGGAGGGGTGTTTGGGAATTGGAAGCCCATGAGCCCCAAATGGAAACAGTGGGACTGAGGTCCCCACCCATGGGCAGTCACCACTGCACCTTCAAGGCCCTGAAGGTGGCTGTGCTGGGGGCTGAGCAGGAGGGGCAGGCTGACACTCTAATTGTGCCACAAGGCCCTCAAGTTAGTGTAGCAGATCTCCCAATTCTCTGTGGAGCTCCCTATGCACCAGACCCTGGACCTGACTTCAGGTGACAGGATCCGGTCTGTGACAAGCCCCATCCTCTGAGGTGATTCCACCTGAAGGTAGTGCAGGACCAGCAGATGAGGAGGTCCAGGGTGGGTCCCAGATGTGCTGTGGCCCGGTACCATGGCCAGATGAGGTGGGAGAGGTGGGTCCACTGGGAACAGCCTTCCCAAACATGCTTTTGTGTTGCAGTTTTAGAACATATGTGGGTTAGTAATAGTTAACACAAACCAGGATTAATTATAACAGCATGCATAGCTATTCCAATTAACCCAAAGCACCAGATTTGGAACAGTTGCATAGCAAACAGAACAAATGCATATATGGAACCACAGTGGCCATTATAATGACACGCAGGTTACATTGATAGCAACAGGCCACCAATGATAGTGTTTCAACATGGAACATAAATAGAAACACATTTTAATATTTGTTAAACAATAGGATATATGTCCCAACTGTAGCTTTGGTGTAAACATATCCATTGATTTGTGTGTTCAGATTATTGTTGCAGATATGGTGGGGGGGGAGAGATGTCAATTGACAACTATTATATCCTTGCAGTATGAGGTCCTCTGACCTTTTTTCCTGTTTATGTCTTGCAGGTACCTAGTCCCATGAATGTCTCCCTGTGCATACTCCCCAGGAGAATGATATTATCATAAACTTCATTGTACTACATCACAGAACCCTCTTTGGATGCAGGGCCCTTGATCTGCAGGAGAGGACTGCCCTGTGGAATTAGCTCATCCACAGGGTAAATAATGTCAGCTTGCATAACCGCACTTATGAGCAGGTGCAACATTGTTGCATTGATCTCATCTGCCATGCTCGTCAGCGTGCTGCTGCAGTTAGGAGGGACCAGCTAGTCACAGGTGAGGGTCATACCATCCAGCCCCCACTGATACATGCTGAGGAGCTTCTCACCAGCCTTGGTGCACCCGCCCACCAGCTAAGCCAGGTACCAGAAGATAGCATTTTGGAGGTTGGTGCTACCCACAAAATGGACAAGGAGCGTGCAGCTAAGGCCTCAGGGCACATTAGTAGACCACTGTTGCTTATCCATCTTCATCTGTAAAGTATCTTTATGCATATGTCAGATAATATAGTCTGTTGCTGCAGTGCAGTAATGAAATGATGTGCATAATCGCTAGTATTGTGGGTTTGTACTCTTTATGTACTGAAATGATGCTCCCATCCTCTACCAACACCACAGGTGTAGCTACTGACATTACATCTGTCACACAACTATGTAGATCCCTCTGGTATACAACTGGGTCAGCAGCCTGTAGCTGGTGAGTATGGAGTAATTTTGTTCAAGTTTGCCAATACACCTGCCATGTTCTGGCCATAGTATTTGCCATGCACACATTTAACATGCCTACCCATAATGCATGCTGTACATGTTCACTTATTGATGCTGTTAACTGCACTGCATCACAGTGGTCACAATGGTGGCATATCTGAAGGGTATGTAAGCATCCTGCAATATACCTAACAACATGTCAATGCAAGATGTGTGGACAGATATGAACATAATGGTGGGACAAATGGCCTACAGTAGGGACATGTCTGAAACATTACCCTTATAAAGTGGCTACAACAGTGTATACACCACTATTACAATGGCACCTGTTACAGATCTACACAATGGCATATCACAATACCACATTCCACACCTTTTACAACCTGTAATGTGATCCTAAGACGAGCAATGAATGTGTAATATGGAATCTTATGTTAGGACAACAAATATGGGGAATACGTACCTTAACAAACACTGGAAGCATATGTGTGCACACACTCCAAATAACATATTGTGGAAGCAGCTTTTGAGGTACTGACAACATTCACTCTTCTTGAGTACATACCTTCCATCAAGTACAGGGCCTCAATTTCACACCAAGTAATGGTCTGCTGTCAAAGAACTATGTCCATGACATTTGCCCACTCACCTGCAACAGAGGCAGCCATGGGTTGCATACATCTTACAAACCATGGAATGGATCACATATCTGAAATATAGCACTCAGGAGTGGGAGAAGTAGCCTTACCTCACCATTGCATATACTATGGCAAACAGTGCAGACAGTCATGTATGTGACTATGAAGTATGGGACAACATTAATGCAGAAAATAAACAGATGCCCATCCAAGACAGATGACAACACATGTTGCAAACTGGTCACGGAGGCTGCCCAAAAACATGCAACAACACTGAGGGACTTGCAGCAATGTCTAGCAAGTACTGCCTGTGCAGTACCTGTGTTGACAATCACCTGGAATCTGCATAAGTGTAGCCTATGGGTTAGGGTAATCAGATGGAAGAGTTGTTCCACAGGAAACATCATCCAGGACTCTCTACAGGTAATGTATGCATAACATCAAGTCTTCCAAAGGCATGTGTTGCAATGTGTAATGGTGTACTGAGACAAAGGCTGAAACATACAGACAATATTAATAAAGATATATGTGGTGCACAAACAACACCTCATGCCCACCATCCCCATCTGTACATTGCTGGTGCCAGTGTACACCTTTAAGTTTGCTGTTAATTAGCAGGAACTACACCAGTAGACATGGCCTTCTGAATTTGGAACACTGCAAAATGACACTCATGTGGCCCATAGTTGTCAAGCATCTGCAATAAGGCTGAGGATGGGGAGGGGGTGTCATTCTGAAACACAACAGTGAACTGAGGCATACATCCAAAGCTCGCTAACAATGGCTGTATCTGAACACAGTCAAGGTCATGAATTGTGCCAGACATAACCCTGACTCCACAGCAATAGTGAAGGCACTGTGTGACCTCTAAGGGCTGTGCAAATGAGCTGAGCTTGCAGTCTGGCAGAGTTGAGGGACATTTGTAGGGCGGAGTGACCAAATAATGACAAGTGAAGCTAGGCCATGATAGTATACTCCTTCTAGGAATAGTGACTGCTGTAGTTCACTTAACAGGTGCTGCCACAAACCATCATGTTAAGGGTGTGCACACTTATGCGACCCACATATTGTATGCATCTCAATCAGCATCTGCTCAACTAACACATTTGTTTGATACTGCATTTGATTGCACAGGTCATATGTCACACATCAGGTGTGTGTAATGTTAACATATGCAGTATTGTGGCCCCATTGCATATCATGGAAGAGGCTGGCATGTCAACAAGGGTGTGTACACTCCTCATAGCCACAGTTAGCTTTGAAGGTTATCAGTGTAATCAGATTTTATTGCTCATACATGCACTGCTGATGATGACATCTGCAAATCAGAGGTCAGGCATTCACTATTGACATCTGTCCTCATATCTTCCCAGGTATGTGTCAGACAAACACATAGGGACTGTGAGCAACAGAGCAAACATAACTGCCACACATATTAAATGAATGTACTTATCTGAATGTGTTAACCAGTGTAATGTACTCATACATTCATCAGAACGTAGTACAGTCAGATATTGTCTATGTGCACCCTGTGGAGAGACAAGGCTTGGCTTAATTGTTTGTGGATACTGGGTAGGTTTTCCTGCTGGCTCAGTTGAAACAATGGTCCACTTCCCACAAAAACATGGTTCCAGTAAGACATTCTGGTACATTCTTAGAAGCCTACTGAAGGATACTATAGGTTTGAACCTTCTATCCTACACTAAACCTTGAACATACCTGCCCGGTGAAAGGACTCCCTGCAGAACAAATCCATTCAAGTCTACTGTAGTATAAAGGCTTGCCGTCCTGCTTAATGAACCCTGTTCACTAGGAGGCAAGAAAGTTTGAACCTTCTATCCTACACTAAACCTTGAACATACCTACCTGGTGAAAGGACTCCCTGCAGACCAAATCCATTGAAGTCTACTATACCATAAAGAATTGCCATCCTGCTTAATGAACCCTGTTCACTAGGAGGCAAGAAAGTATGTGTTAAAAATGGTATTATTTAAACACTTGCTTAATATCTAATGTAAGTACTATATACTACCTTAGCCAGGATACACAGCAGCCATTCTCTCCCCTCTCTATCCCCTAGCATTTAGATCCTTTATCACTTCTGTGCTGTCTCCTGAAACTATTCCTTAAGAGCCTTCCCTAACCCTGATATATCTCTCTGCTCACTTGCCTCTGTTGTTATTACTCTAACTGACCACTAGGTGGCATTCTAAACTAGGACAGTGCGTAACTCTTCCATTCTTCCCTGATCTCCATAGCTTTTTAATGTTTCTTTCCTAGGCTTGTGAACTGTCTATCTGCCCTATCTCTAACTGCTACTCACTGCTTACTTTGCTTTGCTACTACTTACCTTCACGACCAATATTACCTGTCCCCCTTGACCTACCCTGTCTCAACTAAGGAACTCAGTAATCAACTGCCTACTCTTAGTTTTTGGCTGACTGGCTTACTTACCTGTCTGAACCCGCTCCGTTCGCCCTACGGGCTCACTCCGCTCCCCTACTCTGCCCCCAATTCCCACCCGCCCCAGCGTATCTACATTTATACCTAACAAACTCCTCCTACCAAACCTACTATCCAATCACAGTCCTCTTCCAATTACCCCTCCCCCTATTCTCTAATCAGAGAACACTCCACCTCTCTTTCCCCTCCCACTACTACTCCTCCCACTACAATTTCCTATACCCCTATACACCCATTCTTCCATTATCCTTGCCTACAATATCTAACTCTCTCCATTCACCTCTAGACCTTCCCTTCTCAACTAGCATTCCACATTATTCTTCTCATCACTGTACATTGCCCTACCCTATCTTAACATGCCCTACCAACTCCCCTTAACTATTCAACTCCCTAGCTCCCTTCTCATCTTACTAATACCTCTGTATCTTGCTACGTCTTACTCCCATAATGCTCCTCCATTCCTCCCTCCTACTCAAACTGTCCCTAACCCCCAACCACAACCTCTCCAACTCCCTCATTTTCACTCCATATCCTCCTCCCTTAATCCACCCAACCTATTGCATCGTTTTCATCCCAAACTATTCTATACATCAACTAAAACTCTCTCTCTGAAACTTCTGCTAAACCCTAACAAATACCTACTATACAAATCTTACAGACCAAAACTTATCACCTACAATATCCTAGCCTTATCTGGAGACATTCATCCTAACCCTGGCCCTTGCCTCAGCACAAACTACTCCATCCCTCCACCCTCTTCCTCACCTACAACAAATAACACTCCCCACCCTTTCTCTTCTCCTCCCACTTCCCCCCTTAGCACTCTGAAGATCTTCCCTATCAATGCCCAGAGCCTTAACAACAAATGTCACCATGTACAAGCCTGGATTAATCACAATCAACCCGACATCCTAGCCATCTCTGAAACTTGGCTAAAACCCCATATCACTGACTATGAAATATTACCTCCTGGTTACCATATCCTCAGAAGTGACCGTTTAAACAAAAAAGACAGAGGCTCTGCTCTAATTTACTCCAATCTTCTCTCTCTAATTCCTCTTCAAATCCCTATCCCTAATTTAAAAAATTCCAAAATCACAGCAAGCCTTCTCCGATTAAATAAACATAAAAATATCTGCTTAATTTCCTTATACATCTCCCCAGGCAACAATATCTCCACCCTTGAAGATATTCTATACTGGGCCTCAACTCAAATAAAATATGAAACCTATATTGTAGGCGATGTCAATATCGACTGGAATAAAATTAACACACCATCCCCCTCACTTTACATTAACCTTCTAAACTTCACCCAAGTAATCTCTTCAACTACTTGCCCTAACAAAAATCACCCCCCAGGGTCCATCTTAGATTGGATTATAGTCTCCCATCCAAACAAAATCACTCTTTGTGGCACTATCCCTAACACCTTCAGTGACCATCTCCCTGCCTTCATCCATCGATCAAGTAGCTCCATCCAACACCAACATCTCTACATTCAAACTCGTAACGTCAGCAACTTCAACCCCTTCATTTTTTCTAACATCTTTAAACAAATTAACTGGCAACCTCTAAATACCCTCCCACTCGACAATGCTGTTGAGCATTTTAACTCTATCTTCCTAGATACTCTTAACTCCCTAGCCCCCCTAAGAAATAAGCGAATCAAAACTAATTCTGCACCATGGCTGACCAAAGAAACTAAACAAATTATGTGTCACAGAGACAAATCCTGGAAGCTCTATCAGAAAAATAAATTGTCCTCGACCTGACTTCTATATACCCAACTCCGCAACCAAGTAAAAAAACTTATTACCAAGGACAAAAAAAACTACTATAATAAACTCCAGTCCAATAACAATAAAAACCCAAAACAGTTCTGGAAATCAGTCAACTCTCTACTTCATCCCGGATCTCAAAACAACCCTTGCCCTGACCTTAATCTATCCGACAGTGAACTGAGCTGCCACTTCAATACCTTCTTTACTGAATCCATAGTTAAGCTAACCAAAACATTCCCTAATAACAACCAACCTAACTCCCTTTTCACTTCACCCAACAACCCAAACAATCCCCTCAATTTCCATCTCAAACCTGTTTCCACCACTTTTATAAAAAAGCTTCTATCCAAGCTAAAGCCATACTCTAATGCCCCTGACAACATTCCCTCTTCCTTCCTCAAACATGCAGCTAAAGGTATGGCTCTCCCAATTAGCATTCTGATTAAAAGATCCTTAAATGAGTCATACGTACCAAAACTCTGGCGTTCAGCCTACATCCTACCTCTTCACAAAGGAGGCAAAAACACCACTATTTCTAACTTCCGCCCCATCTCCCTACTCTCTCCAATATCTAAAATTCTAGAAAAATGTGTCCACCACCAACTTTTATCTTATCTAATTCAAAATCACCTCCTAACACCCACCCGGCATGGCTTCCGTCCTGGCCACAGTACCATAACTGCCCTACTATCCTTCCTAGAAACTGTCAATCAAGCATGAGACTCTGGACTCATTGTATCCACAGTACTGCTAGATCTTTCAAAAGCCTTTGACACCATCTCCCACACTCACCTTCTTCATCATCTGGCTAATCTCAATCTCTTCCCATATACTCTTTCCTGGTTCTCCAGTTACCTATCTGATAGATCTCAAGCAGTCAAATGGAATAACTCCTTCTCTTCCTTCTTGCCTACACCTACTGGCGGTCCTCAGGGGTCCATCCTTAGACCCATGCTTTTCAACATCTTTATAAATAACCTTCACACCTTCATCCCTAACACCACAGTCATCCAATACACTGATGACTCTACCTTGGTTTGCTCTGCCCCAAACTTTCCTGAACTACTAACCAAAACCCAATTAGCCTTTACCACTACAGAGAACTGGATGCACCAAAGCCACGTTTCTCTCAACTCCTATAAATCCAAAATACTAATTTTCTCCCCTCCAACATTTCCTCTTTGGACAAAAACACTTTCAATGTCCTAAGCCAAACTAACACTGCCATTGAAGTTTTCCCCTCTGCAAAACTCCTTGGCATTACCATAGATGAACACCTCAAATTTGATCTTCACATACAAAAAAAACATAATGAAAACCCACCAAAAGCTAGGTATGCTATATAGGAACAATCACTTTCTTTTCATCTTCACTAGGCATACCCTGGCAACAACCTACCTCCTACCTTCCCCTCTATATGGAGCCCCTCTTCTAACCAATTTGTCTGTTAACAAAACCTCTAAGCTCGAGGCTTGCTATAATAAGATCTCTAAATTTGTCACCAAATCCAAAACATTAACTCACCACTGCCTCAGCCTTCACTCTCTGAACTGGTTAGAACTCCCTAACCACCTAGACTATCTACAACTAACCACTGCTCACAAACTAATATTCTCCCCTGATAAATGCCCAGCCTTAAAGGACATCCTTCCTCCATACATCCCCAACAGATCACTGAGATCTGAACACCAAATCCTAATCTCCATTCTTAAACCCAAACAACCCGCTGGCCAGCTTTTACTCTCCTTTTCTCTAGGTAAAAAATGGAACTCTCTGCCATCTTCACTTAGGACTATACCCAACACTGAATCCTTCAAAACTCAACTTTTTCTTCACCTATCTTCCAAATGGAAATGTTCCTGCTTTCACCCCACTTAAATTCTAGGGACTCCCAACTAAGCTCCCCTTACCCCCACTCCACTATACTCTCATACTTATTCTTATTTCTCAAAAGATCCAGAACTAGCTAGACTTTAATTGACTCCAAGCATGTAAATATTGTTTCATAAAAAAAACACTCTTGTCGTCAAGTTGTTAAACTGTCTCATAATGTATATTACACTCTGCAACTCTCGAATGTATGAACCCTACTCTTGTATTTCACTTTGTAACCTTTGTTTTCTATTTTGCAACCTATACTGTATTGTATTTCACTTTGCAACCTTTATTTGCATTTTGTGACCTATATTGTATTATACTGCTCATGGAGCTTTTCTCCCCGGGCCTCCACTGAAAATGGGCACTTCTTGGCCCAGTGGACTTCGCCGGTCATCAAACTGAAAATAAATAAATAAATAAATAAATATACACATTCAGCAATGGTGTGCACACTTGTGAGGAGTGGTGCATAGTACATCCCAGGGTGCTGAACAGGTGCACAGCAATACTGTGTACATGGGTGCAGTGTGTTCCAGGGGAAGAGGAATCACCTACTAAGACAACTCATGCATCACAGAGATGTACAATGCTGGTAACAAGGATTGAGTATAGCTGCAGTGCATGCTGTTGAGTGCCATATGTCATGCATGTTGAATGTTGGTTAATGAGAGGTCTGTGTAGTACCTTTGTTCCACCTCACCTATAAGTGTGTGTGTGTGTGTGTGTGTGTGTGTGTGTGTGTGTGTGTGTGTGTGTGTGTGTGTGTGTGTGTGTGTGTGTGTGAGAGTGTGTGTGTGTGTGAGTGTGTATAGAGGTAAGCACTGATGTACAGGTTTTAAATTATGTTTTTTTTTCCCTCTCACAGGTGGTGAGGTGGGTCAGGGTCCCACCTGCAGGCAAACTGAAGTTAGTGTCCATACAGACTCTGACAATGATGATAGGTATGGTGAGGCACAGGCACGGTTGTCAGGGTCTGAAGCTGTGCCATCGGTTGACATTCCACATTTATCCACCCCATCCCCGCACACAGTCACAATGCCTAAACATACCAAATCACAAGTGGCCTTGGTGATGAGGGACAGTTGGTGGGTGTTGGCATGGGATAGGACAGAATGGTGACTCTGGTAAGTGTGTCTGTACACAGCAGCCATAGCTGGATGACTGGTGAGGTACCACACAGGCATATGTACAGGGGTGCTCATAAGAGGGCTGCTGGCCATCATGCCCCTATCAGAAGTGCCACAGCAGGTGCCACCAGATGCATGTTTTGGTCCATCATGGAGGCACAGGCATATATGGAATGTTACACTAGACAGAGCTCGAGGTTCCAGAGGGCTACTCATTCTGCTGTACTTGACAACATCCGTGATCTTGCAGGTGCCCACCATTATTTTGAAGAGGTCCTGAATAGACGGTTGGGTGAAATGGTGGAAATCCTTGACCATGCAGTGTCTGTGTTAGAGTATATGGTGGGAGTAGGGCAACAGCCATGTGGACGTAGGTCAGCTAAACCAACAGGTGGAGGTTTACGTGGATGTGCAACAAGTCACAGCCACTCCCGTAGTGGCAGTACCAGTACCTGTCCACACCACAACACAACAGGCCATGTGCATGTGGTCCTGGCTGGTCCCAGCAGGGACTCGGATCCAGCAGATATTTGTCATCATTGGGGGAGAGTACCATATCTGGACTTATACCTGGTAGTGCCCATGGAACCCCTGGCAGGCACAGTTCTCGTGTCCATGGCCCGACATGGTGAACTGTACACCCTTCCATATATGGTCTGCAGCTATTCAACAAACCCCTGTATAGGGCAGCCACATGGCAGAACTGTGTGCATACATACACACATACATTGCCAACACAGCTAGGGCACCTCCATATCTCCACACACCGCATCAGCACAGCCCAATTGATAAAGAACCCCCTAACACACATACACATGATGTCAACCAAATGGCTCAGCCTAGGTCTCTGGCAAACCCACAACACACCCTGTGTATATGATGATACCTGTGCCACATCCCTGTTATCCATACCATCAATGCAGGGACATGCTAATACGGTTCTGATGCACAGGGTGAATGTACTAAGGTTTAGCAATGTAATGCTGTGTAACATGTTTTCAGCTGGAAAGTTTAATGCTAACATGTCAGGATGTGTAGCTTCCAGCCATGATGCATTATAACTGTTATTAACACTGATTGATTGTGGTCTCCATAATGTATTCAAGTTGTGTTATAGGTGTCTATATGTCAGCAAGATGTTGGTTTGTTTTTGTTTCCTATAAGGGGTATAACACTGTGGTGACACATTGACTGTGTCATATCCTGGGTACAGTTGAACACAAGTTACAGGTCTGTATAATAGTTAATGCATGTGCCACATGGCTGATAGGTCTGAGGGGTGTATACAGGTGAGTGCATGGTGGTTGATGTCACCATCTCTTCTACAGTGGAAAACGGTAAGTGTACTAGGTGGCACACACCAAATATTTGTGAAAAACACATGCACATAGGCTTTGATGTTGATGCAATACAGAGAATACTGTAAACATGGATTTACATAATTTTGCAGTGAACTCATTTTGTCCCATGTAATTCTACCAAGACAAAATAGGCAAAACATCACATCAGTAAATAATCAGTCTGCTAGTTTAATGTAATTGACAATGGTACTGGTAGGGTATATGTCGTCTTCCCCAACATAGCATTTTTCATTCAGTTCTCAGACAAATGAACTCCTGGGATATGTATTTTCTGCAAATTGTAGTAGATCCCTTCACATGCACACACACTTACTTGGCAACACTGAGAGTAGAACCCCTACCTACTTATTTATTGCTACTAAAGTGTTTGGCCATAATTGCACACACCACAGAGCATTTAGGATGAGGTGTGTCCTGAGTTTCTTGTTAAGTGAAGAACATCACCAGGCCTTGAACAGTATGGTGATGGGGGATGTACTGGGTGTTAATGAACAATACATAGTAAGAAATACTGTCATATGCACATTGACAAACACATAACATTCATAGACACATCTGAGTGACCTGGGTTTATCTCTGCTAACTACCTTGTCAGTGAGTCCATTCTGTTACAGAGAATTTGTACACAGCACATGCATCATTGGGCTGGATAGTGTAATCCATTACCTGTATGGTTGATAGTGACAGTGGTACTCATACAGTGGACCTTGGGACATGTACTGGGGTACCATGGTGTAAAGACAGTATACCCAGCACCCTCACCCCACATTGGATATTTTACTCACTGAAACCCATGCTAATGCTTTGACATACCCACAATCACACATTGACCAGGACTGCAATACAACCCCTTGTCTATCTAATCAGTGCTACTACAGGGATATGCATTTATTGCACATGTCACAGGGATAGTAGGGTGAGGGTTTGTCATGGCTCTCCTAATGTCAGCAACATCCCTATCCCTTATAATGTATGGCAAGGAGTATTGTATTTGGAGAATGTGACCTCAGAATGCTGTATCCAACAAATATACACATACACACACTTTCCAGGACTCAGAGGGTAAGCCATGCCTAAATACACATTTGTACAACAGTGTTATGCTGGTACTGCAAGCTCCAGGTAGCCCATAGGGTGAAGAGTGTAACAAGGTACATTTAATACAATTACAGAAGCAGCTATTTCTAAATATGGCAATGGGGGTGTAGTGGGTGAGAAGGCCCTCAGGGTATTATCAATCACAAGCTTACAAACACAAACACACTTATTTTCAGTAATGCACACTGACACATTTGTCAGTACTGGAGTCTATAGGTGCAGGTGTTCCTAGGTGTGTACGAGGCTAATGTCCATGGAGAGATGAGAAGAGTAGGGGATGTGGGTACACTGGTATCATGTCACCTTACATTTGTCAACAGGCCATCTATCAACTGATGCCACTTGAGTGATCCCCAGTGTGACAGTTAAATGCAACATCCAATCATCTGGTTTTCTTTTGCAGAGGGCCAGTGAGGTGCTCCAATTGATATTTCTGCAACATATATTACATAACATGGCCAGTGCCAGGGTTGGAGACCTGTACCCAAGCATGTTCTGTTGCCTGTGGTAGTCTAGTTGAGGTGTCCATGGCATGTGGTGCATACAGGGTGGGGTTTCCTAGCTGTGGCATTTATAACACATGGGCAGACATGTCAGTGTCAGTCAAGCATAGATTAGCTGTAAGCAGCCAAGATGGATACCTGACTTCTGCACATCTGCACAGACAACAGACAGAAATCAGCTAACCAACAGGTTATGCATTAGGATAAATGTTTTGACAGATAGATGTCTGACACTGATAGGTATGCCATTACTACATGACAGCAGCCCTCAATGACATGTCCTATACACATAGTAGTCTACAGTTAATACCACATACCAGATCAATATGCAGTAGCAAATACTTAATAACACACAGCTCACATACCAAGAACATGATAGTCAGTACTCAGAATCCAGTTTTGTATGCAGGGGTGTATGGTTACAGTACTACAATCTGCAATCTACTCTAATTTGGGAAAGCACTGTTAACAGTAGTAACATAATGATACAATACATGCAAGTGTGATTGCATATAACCTGGGATACTACCCATGTATGAAACACATTCCAAGAGAAAGGATTGTTGTACTAGCCATATATACTCAATGTGTCCCATAAAGTATGCTCACACCCCTTGCTGCTGTAATGACAGCACATAGAAGCATGTTATGTACATGGAATTAAATACACTTATTAAAGATTTCATTACCCTGCTATTTCATCAGACTGGAATGTTATCACTGGTTACCAGGGCTGAGCTATTCTTAGCAGGTGTAAGCATTGCTTAAATATAAATGCTAAGCACATTTGCAAACTGGTAAGTGAAGTCTACATGGTGTAAGTGCCTTTTCGTTTAACCATATGTTAGCACCACTTACCATCATGCAAACCTGCACAAACCCACTTAAAGCTGCTCAAAACACTGCATTAACCACTCTATACCCAACAGTCCTTGTCCTGCCTAACAGCAAAATAAACAGCCCTTGCATGGCTTGAACACAAGACCCCATACACTATAGTCACAACAATTAACCACTTAGCCATCACAGCTGTGACGATGCTTGTTGTTTTTTTCAAATATATCTTTCAGTACACATACTGAATAGTAGTGAACAACTGCTCTGACTACTACAATTGTTCAGCACTTATAAGTGAAAATAGTGTTGAATCAGCATGTTATTATAACTAAATATGCACATAGATAAATATGGTGGGATACATCTGGAAAAGGTATATACAACACTCATCTTTACAAATAACAAGAATATGGATATATCTATATACATATGTAGATATATGTATACATGTACATACACACACACACACACACACACACACACACATATATATATATATATATATATATATATATATAAATATATACACACACACACACACACACACACACACACACACACACACACACATATATATATATATATATATATATATATATATATATATATATATATATATATATATGGGGTCACCTTCATTTGCCCGAAAGTTCATTTGACTGAAACTCATTTGCCTGGCAAGTAGTACATGCAGGAAAATAAAAGGGATATATCCCTTTCCCCACTGTAGTGCGACCCTGGAGTTAGTATATATATTTAGGGGGGTGTGGGGTGCACAGTCACAGACACTGTGGGGTGTGGGGGTGGAGTCACCCACCTAATTTGATTGAAATTCTCTGCTTTTTGTTGTCTATTGTTCAGTAAAACCAAACTAGGTAGGAGGCTATGCCCCCCAGTGAGGGGGCTGTGTCCCCCTCACCCCCCTAACTATGTATATATTAAACTCAGGGTCACACTACAGTGGGGAAAGGGATATATCCCTTTTATTTGCCTGCAAGTACTACTTGTCAGGAAAATGAGTGTCAGGCAAATGAGTTCAGTCAAATTAACTTTCGGGCAAATGAAGGTGACCCATATACATGTATATATATATATATATATATATATATATATATATATATATATATATATATATATATGTATATATATATATATGGATGTACACCATCAGTTACGGATGGACATCATAAGTTCATCATAGTGAAGTACCATACAAATCACAGTAATGATCCTGTGGAATACAGCAGAAATATGACCAATAAACGGGGACAGTCTGACACAATCTGGTAAGTCCAAGAAGTATACACAGAACTTCTTAGTGCAAGACGTGTGGACCAAGCTTGACAAAGTGGATGTTTACAGCTATGTAAATGGGGATATCACAAAAGTACTGGAATAGATAAGCTCACACAGTTGATGCATTCGCACACTCATGTCTGTCCTAACACATATTAATCGGAGGAGCAGACGTCCCCAGCCCACATACTTCCCACTAGTTAGTGACATACATCTTCATAGCATCCCACTGCTTTTTCAGAAATACACAGCACTTCTGGTGGCCAGGCAACAGTACATCTGACAAATATCTGGACATACCATCACACTAGGTAAATACACTGAGCTGCTAGGCATGTTACAAAGCAGTGTGCAAACTACAGGCAGACTGCCACAACACTGACCCAGGTTTTCTATGGGGGAATACACATGCACTTGCAAATATAGCAGGCACTACAGGTATGTATCTGCACGGAGTAACAGACACAAGTGTGAAAATGCATACCCACAACCAATCTCAGCAAAGTCACATTATGGTAAGCCTAATTAATAGTACAGTATATGGACTGTGTGAACAAAACCATTCTCATACGTGCCACTCACACACTAACCCTACATATACTGGCCCAATTCACAGTGTAGTCTGATGCCTGACTGTGATATGGGACATGTCTCAGTCTGGCCCTACAAACATATACGCTGATGGGATACTGTAAACTGGAGCAGCATGCAACATCAGATAGAACAGGATCAAGAACAATGACATCTACCAAAGTCTGTACACAGGCCAAGTAACATATTCACAATACACACTCTGTCAAGAATCACCATAAGTACACAGACCTCACTACTGTACAGACTACAACAGAATGTCCAGGTTTTGTCCTCAAATATAAGGCCTACAATACATAACATGTCTAGCAGTCCAATATCTCACATCAGATATGATGTTAGTAAATAATGATATACTGTACATATGCACCTCTTACTGCATGACATATGGACAAAGGGTGACAGATTTGGGGGACAGAGGCACAAACACAGGGCCAATATTAACATATTGCTGTGAGAAAATTCCTGGTATAACAGGGTTTGTTGTGACATATCTCTTCTGAGGGATATGAAGTCAGTAACTCACATGGATGTTACCATTTACTCAGTACAATCCTCAGAGTATGCTACTGCATATATAAAGACAGAAAATGTGTAACACACCAAATCTAAGACTTTAAACTCTGGCCAGTCTGCAGATAGCCCTATGGGTGAGGGTTTTCTCAACCACATAACACTGTCATGCCAGACTTTAAATCATGCAGAACAGCTATATCCACACAAGCGCTGTTAAACCAACATTACTTTAAATGTAGAACAGCAATACTTGCATTCTGTCCCCATGTCTGGAAGATCCCCCTTCAGTTTGTTAGCTTGTATCCATGGTGTTTGCTGTACACACACACACACACACACACACACACACACACACACACACACACACACACACACACACACACACACACACACACACACACACATTTCCCAGTACTGAGATGCATATGTTCATTGCTTCCACAGGTGTGTAGCATGTAGATGGGCCTAAAGGCTGTACAAGGCTAGTCAAAGGGAATATCTTGGCATCAGGCCACATGACAATGGTCTCCAGTGTGGCTCAGGTGTGTAGTCCCTGGATTGGTCCCCAAAGGTGGGCATTGTATTCACCATCCACTCATCTGGGTTACTATTATGGGTGGCCAGTGATGTGCACTGCTTCCCATGTATATGATCTATATTCCATAACATGGACAGTGTCTGGGTTGTGCATATGTCCCACACGCATGTTCTTTGACATGTGGAAGTGTACTTGAGGTCTCTGGGGCATGTTGTGTGGACAGATTTTTATCTTCTGATGAAGCATTCCTGACCTCATTTGGTGAGACCTGGCTATGGAACTGAGGTCGTCCTTGCAACTACACTGACAGCATGATACATGGATTTAGTGGACTTAGTGGCATCTGTCCATACAGGGCATGTGTATAAGTTATGGTATTCCCTTTGTGGGTTACATTTGCAGACTCTACAGTTGTTGCAGGCATCCATAGGGGAACATAGCAAAAGGGCCACTGTAAGCATGTATTTGCCTACTGCATGGATGGAAGAGGGTGCCATGTCCTTTTACTTGCTGGATAACACACACTCAGTCAGGAGATGTAACACATCATAGTACATTCTGATGTCACTGGCACTGTTGTGGTCAACAGGCATGTCGTCCACTGCAATCACACTGTGGTTACTATCTGTGAGGCAATATGCAGGGAACTAGCAATATAGTGGTTGTTGCCTAGTCAAGAGTGTTTGTGCAAGAGACATGGGTGGAGCGTGTTCCCTGAGTAATAGAAGGCTTGCCTATATTGCTCATCAATCCATAATGTCAAATGTAGGGCTATGGATTGTCTCCACCAGCCTCTCGAGTGTTTTGCATCTGTTGTCCTTATAGGGTGGACATTGTGACAAATACTAGGTCCTCAACATAATAATTTAATCAAACCCGACCTACACTGTATCCTGTTATTACACAATCACAGCAACCTCCACACAGGATTCTGATGACAGACACACACACACTTCCCAGTACTGAAATTCAACCCCCTATATAGCTATGTATTGCTACTATAGTGTACCACATTTATCGCACTCACCACTGAGCTTGTAGGATAGATGTTGTCCCAAGGTATTTCTAAGGTGAGGAACATCACCAGCCCTTGTAAATACTGGCATTGGGTGATGTAGTGGGTGAGAGATCCCAAAAATAATTTTACCCTAAGCACATATTTACATTTGCCAGGGGTGAGGTTCAAGCCTCTATCGAGCAATCATTATAGACCATTATGTTCACATTTACCACATGCACAACTGACCTGAAATGGTTCAGGGTTGGCAACAGGTATTTCTAAGGTGGATGATATCTGCAGAACTGCTAAAGTAAGGCTCTGAGTTGTGTACTGTGTGTAAATGGGGCCAAAATCTTTGAGGTACATGCATACATATGTACACACACAAACACTTGCCACAGATGAGATTCAATCCCATACCTGTGTAGATACTGCTATTACATTGTTCCGCATTTATGGCATGCGCCACGGAGCTTACATGTCAGAGAGCTCTCCACAGTTATCTTTGAAGGTGACTAACATCAGCAGCAGTGCTAAAGGAGGGGTAAGGAGAGAGTAGTAAGTGTGAATGTCCATGATATCAGGTGTAATCAAAGACACACACTCTCTCTCACACACAAACACACACAATTGCCATGTCTGGGAGTGGAACTCCTACCTAACTAGTATGTCACACTATAGCATTACACAGCTATTGCAAGTGCCACAGGGTTTATGGGGCTGGCCCTTTTCCAAAGGGGTATTTCAAGAAGACTGACATCAGCAGGCTTGCTAAAGCAGGGCAATGGGAGGTGTGGTGACTGTAAATGGCCTCAAAATCATTAATCTTCACACACACTTTCACAGTTGCCATGTTTGGGATTGGAACTCCTACCTAATTAGCATGTTATACTATAGCATTATGCATTTATCGCAAGCACCATGGAGTTTATGGGGCTGAGGCTTGGCCAGAGTGTTAGTTCAAGGTGGCTGACATCAGCATGAGTGCTAACATGGGCAATGGGAAGTGCAGTGTGTGTGAATGGGCCGTAAATACACACACACACACACACACACACACACACACACACACACACACACACACACACACACACACACACACACACACACACACACACACACACACACACACACACACACACACACACACACACACACACACACACACACACTCAGTCACAACTTTACATTTGACAAGTCTGAGTATACAAATGCTAGATAAATACTGATTTGTACTATCATATCACAAACATCACAGACAATATAGGGCTGAGGGCTACCAAAAGCAATGTCTACATCATGTGATATTGGCCAATTGGATGTGTGGTGGGTAGGACAGGCCTCATGATGGAAATCTTTCTGTCACTGTCTGTCTCTCTCTTCTCCACATCTTGGTGTGTGTATGTTTGACATATTATAGTGTGTTGGCCTTGGATATGTGTATGTATTCCTATCCGACGTGTGTGCAAAGCATGAATGGTGTGCAATGTGGTCTGTGTGCACAGACATCTGTGACTGACAGATATGTATAGTCCACTGTTGTTGTCAGACATAAGCTTCATTTCTTCATGTCTCTAAGTGTAGGAGCATGCCCAGTGTGACCTTCTGTATTCAGAGTGTGAATCCATCCCAGATAAGTTGTACTCCAGTCCAGGATTTGGTGTTCTACGCCTACAGCTCACGACCTGTTTCTGCAGGATATCAGTAGATAGGATGACAATATGGAGTCACAATGGGCGAAAGATAGTGGGATACTGTAACTACTATGCCTGTGCTGCTTGTGTTACATGTTTGGTGTTAGCAGAGATATTCAGACATATGTACTGTTTTACACTGTGCTGTATTATGTCATCAACTACTGACAGATATTCTTATTTGCTCACAGTTATTTCTTGGGAAATACAAGATGACTGAAGCTGTGTCCAGTATTGTGGTCTGCAGCCTATATATTCTTGCACACTCATGCCATTCTGGAGGGCTAGCTGCAGACACTTGGTGATGGGTCTGTGTAAATGTTCCAGCACCTTGGTACTGTGGTGGCTGAGGATCCCCTGCTTGTACATATATTGACGTAACAGAATGGCCATTTCCTGCTGTGGCCATACCTCTCAGCTGTACAGATTCACCCAGGTTACCCAGAGGATGGGCTCATATATCTGGTCAGTTCCCCTTCACATTGTGGTTTACAAGCAGGTTTGTAGCCACCTATTACTGGGTTTGCAGGCAGGTGTAGTATGGGCACACATCAAAGTTTCAGACTTCACACAATCCATGATGTCCATGCTTCTACATCCCCCACTCTTCTTAACAGTATGCGAGCAATATCTGAGATGTATCCATGGAGTTGTCCATTCATCCCAGCAGTATTTAGGGGTTGGTCCTCAGTTCATGCAGTAGGACATGGTGGGCATGCTACTGGGATTTGTCAACATGGCCTTGCAATTGTGTTCTGTGGACTGTGTTATGTTGTTAGTTGGGATCCCATGAGATAACATACTTTGGCAGTACGGGTGAGGCACAGGCCCGTGACAGAGGACTGTAGGGCATTTGGTGGTGATGCAGGTCATCTGTAGCAAGCCAGTGCATTCTGTCACTCCTACATTTCCAGGCTGTGAGCCACTGGATTCCCCTGGGGTGACAGGGTAAGTGTGCAAGGTGTTAATGGCAATAGATCCTGTCCATATTAATCCATTATTCTGGATGCTGGCAGGGTGCTGCTTACAGCTAGGGACACACCTGCATGGGACACCTCTTCAGAATGCTGCATTCTGTGAGTATTCCCATACAGAAGTGGGGGTCGTACTGTACTCATTCCCAACAGCAGGGATATGACCTGTGATAAACCTGTGGCTGATGGTGGGGTGAGCTGAGTGCATGTGCGATATGGAAGCTTCTTGCAGCTGACTCACAGATATAGTTGGGTCATTCCCCTTATGCTGCCTTGTACGGGGACATAGGCAATCTCTCATTACTTCATAACTGTGCCTTTTGTGGTCTGCCAGTGATTGGCCAGACTACATCAGTATTCCATGCTGCACAGACAACTAATGTGCTGCTAACCTGTATGTATAATTCTAAAGGTGTGTGCAGTTGACAGTTACATTTTATGTACTCTGTCTAGGGTACTTCCACCTGTGTACTGTGTGTATGTCTGTGCCCACATTCATGGCATGTCCTTCTTTCAGATGGTGACAGATATTGACATCTGGACAGTGAGTATGGATGACTGCTGAATTGGGTATTGCTGGGATGTATTGTGGTTGGCACTGCAGTTGTCAGAACATGGCCCTGTCATCAACAGTACTTGCCATAGGCCACCAAGACACAACCCTCCATGTCTACATGCTGACCACTTCCACACAATATAGAAAACACAACAACCTAACACACAGACCCCTGCATATTGTACACATGCAACAATCTATCCTGTAAATTGGGCCAGCTCAGGTAATCTGTGCTCCACTGTTATTAAACCCACATGTACATGTTACTGCATTTCTAAATAGGATTGTGGGAGGGGGGGCACACCTGACAACTGTAAACATTTGCTATGACTATACTGGTATTTCAGGTACTCTGTTGGATTCCATTTTGTTTTTGTGTTCTGACCTATCATGCAGACTAGATGCATATCAGTAGAGTACAGATCTTAGGTGTTATTGACCTACATTTCAGTTTCAGACTTCTTATCCTTCAGAACTAACATACAACTGGCAGACCTGTTGTAGTCTGTCTGTGTAGGTCTAGAGGGGGAGCTGTTCACCATTGCCATCAATTGGAGGCCTTAGCACAGCCTTTCTTTATGGTCATCTACACCTGTCCTGCTGGCTGAGGCTGGTGTTGGGTATGTGAGCCTCACTGACATGCATGTGTGTGTCTTATGGACACACATTTGGGCCACCACATGTACTGCAATGGGATTTGTCACCTTGCCTAGTACTGCCTACTTTGTTGACACCAGTATTTGTTGTGGATTTCATGCTGCCCATATATGTGCCCACTATCTGCTGCCATCCCATTCAGCCACCCGATTCCCTTGCATGCTCACATCCATACCATAGATACAACTAGCCAAACATACTACTCCATTCAGCAATTGATAGGAAGAGTGACTTACCTTGTGGCTGTGCCAGTACTGAGGATGGTGCTGGAGGGATGACTACGTCGGATGTACATAGTACAATCCCTATACATGGCAAAGTACAGGTAGTGTCATGTTTGGCATCCATTTTACTGTATGTTTGAGTCAGAGAGAGGTGTCATTCCCTGGGTCCCTACCATTCAGTGCATGTGCTATGTGTTGCCTCTTTGCCAAAGCCTGGGCATACTGGGCACACCTCCTTCTGCCTACATGGGCAGGCTCAAATTGTTCCTCCTCTGAGTCCCCTCTGTGCCTGTGATGGCCTTGGCAATGGTGAGGGGCTGTGTGGCCCTGCCCTGTGCTGTTCCTGCTGGATCATACTGTGTAGCATGGTACATACAATGAAAATTTGTGTACATGTAGCTGATGAGCACTCCAAGGCTCCACCAGACATGCCCAGGCAGTGGAACCATGACTTGAGCATCCAAAACACATGCTCTACTATGATTCTGGTTTGTACATATGCCTCATTATGGCATTCGTGATTCAGTGTGTGTGCATTTCTGATGGGTGTCATGAGCCTCGGCTCCAGTGTGTAACCAGCCTCCCCTACTAGGTGGCCATATGGGATGGCCCCACTGGCAAATTTCTGGTGCAGCTGTGTCATATGCCAGATGTGGGAGTCGTGATAGCTTCCAGGGCAGCCAACATACACATTCAAGATAATGCCCTGGGCATAGGACATGACCTGGCAGTTGATGGAGGGGAAGCCCTTGTGGTTTATGTAGACCCTACCCCGCTCACCAGGTGGTGCTTTGATGTGTATGTGCATGCAGTCTATAGCACCCACTACCTCAGGGTATTCTGTTATCTGGTGGAAGAGATGCATACTGCTTGTCAATGCCTGACGGGTGTTGAGGAAATATATGTGCTCACCGGCATGTGTTGACATGGCATCCAGGCACTGGTGGAGTACCCTGGATGCCGATGCCTGTGAGATACCCATGATATCCCCAGTTGGCCTTTGAAAGGTACTTGTGGCTAGTACTCTTAACCCTACACATATCTTTGTATCCACTGGGATGAGTTCCCCTCTGTTGGTTTTGTGTGTGAGTCATGGCCGGCACAGTTCAACAATTTGCTGTAGAATGTCCCTGTCCACGCTATAGCACTCCACTATCTCCAGCTCATGTAGCTCCTGGTAGGTTACCTTGGGTCTGTACATTCTTCTCTTCTTCCTCACTGTTGGTTGGTCATCAGCATTCACATCCTCACCACCCTCAGTCTCTTCCACATATTGATGTATGAGAGCAACAGCAGCCCCTATCATTTTGTTAGCTTTGTCAGGTAAAATTTCCCTGTCTGTGTACACCGGTGGTGTAGAGTTTGTGGGAAAAATCAGAGTGAAAGGTGTTTGCATAGTTTATAGTAGTGTGTTGGGCTGGGGTGCTGCCTGTGTAACTGGCTGATTCTGATACATTCACCTGCCAGCTATGCTAGTTCCCTTTGATTGCCTTCTTACTGCTGCTTTCCCTTCCCATTGCCTTCCCATTTAAGCCCTGAGGCATGCTGCGCATACCCAATGCTCAGATGTGAACAGAGCTGCTATTTCCTGTTTTTTTTTTTTTTTAATTTAAAACCTGATGCACAGCGCGCACTCCAGTTTAGGCAATGTAAATACTGCTAGGCAGCATCAGACACACGCTCCTTCCTTAACTGTGCTTAGCTAAGGGCAAACAAGGGCCACAGAGCTCCAATAAGCTTACAGCATGGATGACACTCCCTCTTATGAGGTCATCTACCTCTTATACTTATACCATGGTGCTGCTGCACCTACACGGTTGGGTGCAAGCTAACACTGGGATGAAATCTGTGATTCAGTATCATTCCCTTCATTTGCATTAACCAGAATGCTAATTCATAGTTACTACGCTCACACTAAACCTTCCCCCCTTAGCAACCACTATTCCCTGGTGTTGTTGTCTTATGCATGCCATTGATTATCATGGCAAAATGCTGAGTTGGGTTTAAAAGCTTATTTGTAACTTTTTTTTTTTTTTGGGCTGATTCCGTTTGCGCACCTCTGCCCTACGCTTAAACGGCTGAATGTGGTAAAAAAAAAAATTCCCATGCCAATGGCCATTGGAATGCCTACTACATTGAATAATGCTTTCTTTCGAGCTGTCATGCCTCCATTTTGTAATTTGCAGAAATGTATTCGGTTAGTAACTGAATACATTTCTGCAGGTTACACTATTCCTGCACAGATGCCTGCCTGCTTCCTGGATCAATAATTCACCTCATTTGCATGGTTTTCACCAGCAAATGGGGTAATTAGCATACAGGAGCTGTGTCCTTGCAGGAATAGTGTAGGAGTGCTCGTGCACGCCCCGGGAGCTCATTCCTGGATCACTTGTCTGGCATATTGCGTGCAGCAGCTCTTGCACTATTCCTGCACACTATGCAGAGCTTGCTATATCCCAGGGTATGTCTTTCACCTATAAAATCTATCATAGATCAGTTACAATATTATAGCTAATGAATTTGCTACAATAGTGCAAGCATTGGTCGTATTACATTTAAATTATTCCAATGTTCTTTACCAGGAGCTTGTTGATTGTGACAAGGATGATGCAGGCTTTTCTCCTAGAGCACCAGTCTTGTATTATGGTACACTGTCTGCCAGTGTAGTTTAGTTCTCAGTTGTGAATACTGGTTCTATGTTATCAAACCCTATGTGGTATAAGTCCTAACTGCATAATGGTGTTGCTGGTACCCTACTAGTCAGTATGGGTCTGTGCACATCCAGTGTTAGTGGCATTCAAGGTTAAATTCCTTTTCTCACCAGTCATCTTAATTATAGAATTTGCTAACCTGCTGGCTAATATTAAAGTCTATCTTTAAAGATTTCAAGAGGCAATGTAATGTTTCATTCTACATAGTATTTCAAAGATTAATTTATGCTGCTCCACATTTTTTTCATAGTTAGCTTATCACTGGTTTTAGGAGTGCTATCACATTTCTCATACCAACAAAACTGCATGTATTTTTTTTTCTATTTTGCTTAAACCTAGTTTTAAGAGAAACAGTACTGCTTACCATTTCACATGTTAAACATTGTGCTGAACTTTGTTCTTGGTATATAAATTTGGGTTCCTATTAAATGATCGAAGACGCATTCTTTCGAATGCGTCTTGATCAAACCTGAATGCACGAAAAGGCAAAATAGCGAAATGGCATATAAGCAAATTCTTTCCCTGGGAAAGAAATCTCTTGCTTGCTTCTGTTACTTTGTCATTTTTGTGACTGTAATGCGATCTCGGATTTGGTATATTTAAGTAGGGGGGTGGGGGTGAAGCCCCCACTTTATGTAATGTTTTACATTTTTTTTTTTTTTGTGGGATAACAATTTTTTTTCCCTTGGAAAAAAATCACTGTTCTAAGCATTTGAGATTGTAAGCTTTTGCTTACATGGGTTCAATAAATCATTGTTCGCTTTTTTAAGCATTTGATGATTTAACATAGACCCTATACATTTTAGCATTGATTATGGGATACTATACCAGTGCACCAATTAAACCATTGCCTATCTACATCCTATAATTTGGTTGTGCATAGATTCATGGGTTCATAGGTAAGTACTAGGCTAGCTGCCCTTGCAGGCCATTTTAAGCCTAGCCAGTTTCCCTTTTTGTGCTGAAATAACCTGTTCCATTTGGTAATAGATTGGCATTATCCAAGCCATGGTCAATAATAATATATTACCCCTAATGAGAATAACTGGGATTATACAACAACCCCTCATTAATATTTCAAAACGTGCATGCAGATTGGTCAGTGTGCACGTTGTAAATCAGACTTATACTAATGGAAAAAAGTCCGGTCGCCCGTACTTTTTCCATTAGTATAAGTCTTTTTTTTTTTTTTTGGACAGCAACGGAGAATGGAAGAGCTCCATTGCTATTATCTTGCTATGTTAAATGAGTTTAACATAGAGGAGATATCTTAAAAAAAAGCAACAGAGATCTTCCTTTCTCATTTAAAATAGCAAGATACGAGACAGCTTTAAAAAAAACAACGGAGAAAGGAAAAATCTCCGTTGCTTTTTTTAAAGCTATCTCATTATGTTAAACTTTTTTTAACATAGCGAGACACTTTTTTAAAAGCAATGGAGATCTTCCTTTCTCCATTGCTTCCACACACAGTTCTGATGCACTGTGTAACCATACGCATGCGCAGTACATCAGAACTGCCACAGAATAGTGGGGGGCGTGGCCAAGGATGAACACAGGATAGCAGCAGATTTCTTCAGCTCCACCAATTTCATTACACTGATAGGAATGAATTACTTAAAAAATTAATTTTTGAAGTAATTTTCTTTCTAAATATGTTTGTTTTATATAGTTTTTGAACTATATCTAAAAAAGAAAGGAAATTTTAACAATATTCCTGTCAGAAATCACTTTGGAAATTTTCCTGTCAGTTTATCAGTCTGAAATGAGTTCCAGTAAGACAAATTCTCAAGACTCCAGCATCAAGAAAGAACTTCAATCTCTGATAACTATAATCCAGCAACTTACTGCTAAGATGGATAAAATGGATACTAAAATTGATACCTTCATAGAAAAAACTACAAAACAAATAGACTTGTTACATATAGACCTGCAACAACAGAAGATCCAGATGACAGGCATAGAAGAAGCTGTGAATGACATGGAAAATAGAATCCAAGAAGAGGAAATCATCATTGAGTTTCTGCTGAAACAAAATACACATTTACAAACAAAGTTGGATGACCTGGAAAATAGATCTAGGCGCAATAACATTAGGATTTTTGGACTGCCAGAAAATATTGAAGGTAACAATATTACTTCTTTTTAACAACATGGCTCCCTAAAACTTTAGACTTACCAGAAGCATTCTCTTTTGGTATCGAAAGAGCACATAGATCTATAGCTAATACCATCTCTAACAAAAACTATCCTAGATCAGTTATAGTTAGATTTGTATCATCTTTTGATAAAGAAATGGTTCTTAAATCTGCTTGGGCTAAAGCTCCTGTTAAGATTAATGAGACAACTGTGCGTTTTGACAATGACTATTCTTCCTTGGTAATAGCTAAAAGAAAAGTTTTTCTGCCACTAATAAGGGAGCTTAAAAAAGCACAGTTTAAAACATACCTTCTGTTTCCTGCCAAGCTAAAAATCTTCCTTCCTGATGGTCCTAAAATTTTTGATGACTTAGACTCTGCTTTACTGTTTATCAAAAAAATAAGATTTTGGATAAAATAGAGGAAATGGAATGGGCTAGTCCTTCATTAAAGAGACTGGCAACTGAAACTTCATGGAAGACTTCAGAGAAGAAGAAGAGACTAAAAAACAAATGATTTGTTCTATGTTTTTTTTTCTTTTTTTTCTCTCATCATTTTACTTCATTATTAATATTTTTAAATATAGTTCCTGCCTTTCCAGAAAGCCACAAATATTCTGAAAAATATTTAATCAAAGTTATTTTCTGTGTGCAAAGAAATGTTTTGTTTCATAACCAGTCAAAATATCTGAGGAACTAATAACAAGCTATTATTCAATTTGTTTCTCTTTCTGAAAAAGAGAAGTAAGGTCAGTAATTTGATACATTTTTTTTTTCTTTTTTTTCTCCTTTTCTTCGTTTCTTTGTTTAAACAATGACATTCTATTTAGATTATGTAGTGGGTAAAGGGTGGGGGAGGGCAGGGAGAGAAGAGTAATGAAAATATGATAAATGGAATAATAACATATTTATTCCTTGTAAAAAGTTTATATGTTCTTCAAATGCTATTCCTAATTATACTTTCTTGATTATACTGCTTATGCTTATTTGTAAATAATCTGTCATGCTTTAACTAATAATAATTAGAACTAAATAATAGTAAATAATATGTTTTATTTTTAACTCTATTAATATAAACAGTAAGCAATATTCCATTGTATATACTTCTTATAGCTTTCTCTTACATCTATTTCTGCTTTAGACTCTTTTATTTTCTACTCTCTTTTCTTTTCTTTATTCTTTCTCTTTATTTTTTTCATATTAATATATAGAAATGCTTTTGATCATATAGACACAGTAAATAATAAGATTTGCATAAAAATTGAGTTGGGACAAAAATATTGAGTTTTATTACTTATTAATAACTTTGGGCTTAATTTCACTTACATAGAGGCTGTAATAACCTGTAAAATACATCGTGAAGGTTTTGTCATGTTTAGATGCATTTACACTGCTAAATGAATGTTTGTCACTAGTTTTTAACAAGTTTCCCGCCAAAATGTTAAGGGAGACAATCTGGGATGTGGGCTACCTCATGAACAGTGTCCTCGAGTTGTTTCAAAAGCTTCAACTCTCAGAATTCTCACAGAGAAGCTGAAAGCAGTCAATTTGACCTTTGACCCAGATATCACACTGACACATTGCAGATTCAGGAAGAACACTCTACCAGGAAGTAGAACTGATGCAAATGCGACTATGTGAAGGAAAATGAACTCTTTAACATCTAAATGTGAGTTATTTTATATAATTACTTAAATATCTATGTTATAATTCATAAAATATGTCAGTTATAATGATTTTAAATGATGCAGTTTCTTGTAGTAAGTAAATGTCTTATTTTAGAAGGCATAGAAAATGAAACATTTATTCAAGTGTTTTTGAAAATCTACTTGACTGCAGCATACTAATCTGTGTTAGAAACTTATGTTCCAAACATATACATTACTATAACTCATTTAATTCATCTGATTGACAAGCATAAATAACTTTATAACTCTATTCTGGAAGAAATTGTCATGTGATATATTTTAAAGCAGTAGTATAGACATACAAAATACAGATGGCTTTTTACAATAATGCAAGTGTTTCTGAGAATTTGCATAACTATGCAGTATGATTTATAACAATTTCTATAAATATAATATTTTATTCTATTGACAATAATGAGTATGAGTAAAATGCTCATATACAAGCAATTCAAGGTTTTTTTGGAAGCTGTTGACTGCATTTACATGACAGAAAATAGATGCATCTTAATATATGTAATGTCTGAACCATATTAGCCAAAGTTTTTGATTTAAATGAATGTTAGAACTTATTTTTACATACTTTGAATAAATTAATATGTAAATATGCCTTCCTTTTTTTTTCCCTCTTTCACGTCTTTTATTTCTCTCTCTCCTCTTGGTTCCTAATATCAAGATTATTTGAATGCTATTTGAATACAAGTGTATTATATTACATAGATGTATATAGTAGTATGAATAGCTTTAAAAAAAAAGTTTATTTTAGTTTATATGATGCTGTTTTATCAAATGTGTAGTCTTGTCTTGCTAGATAATTGAATTGAAAGCTGTTAATTTAAGTTAAATATAACCAGTATTAAATTGATAAGGTGATAGCTGAGGTACTGCTGCTTAGGGTAGGGGGTTAACTTGAGTGGTAAATACTACACTAAGTTGGAGTTTTTAACTGCAGGCTGGATGCAAGGTTTAGTCCTTATATTATTTTCACTTGTTCATTGTTATATGTATATAGTTTTGACATCCACAATATATTTTGTACACTCATTGTCACTACAAACAAAATTGAATCCTATACAAAATCCCATAAGAGATTCAATAAATACAGCTATATTTAAAGGTACACCTAAAGGAAGAGATGTAACATTACTTATGTTGTTATTTGTTATTTTGATCATAAGATTCTTAAGTTTTAAAAATGCCAAATGACATCTTTAAAAGGAATTTCTTTAAACATTAATGGATTGAATAATCCGTGTAAAAGGGCAAGCCTAATAAGATACATTAATTTACATAAGGCCAACTTAGGCTTCCTGCAAGAAACCCATCTCTTGAAAAAAGATATTGATAAACTAGCCACAAACAAATATACAGTATTGGTTAGTTCAGAGCACACTCAGAAAAAAGAGGAGTGGCTATTTTATGGAATAAAAGTATGCCCATTCCTAAAACCATTAAGTCTTATCAGGATGACAAAGGAATGTTTTGTATGTTTACAATACAAATTAATGGGAAGACTTACACTTTAATTAATGTATATTGGATACCTGGAATTGGTATTAATACAGTGAAACATCATCTTGATAAGATCACATCATTCTCTATAGGAGATATTATTTTAGCTGGTGACTTTAATTGTATACTACATGAAAGTCATACTACCACTATAGGAAAAAGAAGAATTACATCTAATGCAAAACATTTAAATGATTTTGCTAATTCTTATCATTTGAATGATATTAATAATCAGATAGATTCAAAATCATTACCATACACCTTTTTTTTCTAACAGATACAAAACTTATTCAAAAATAGATAGGGTCTTTATTTCTAACCAGATGGTAACAGATTTAATTAATTCCAAAATCATTTCATGTCCTATATCTGATCATAATTCAATTGTTTTTGAATTCATGATAATAAATACTCATAATGTTCAGATCAAAAGGATACCAGCATACTTAACTCAACTAAAAGACTATAAAGAATATATACTTTCAGAAGTAAAACATTTTTAGACATAAATAATACTCCTGAAGTCTCCATTGTCTATGTTTGGGATGCCTTAAAATCATATCTATATGGACAAAGTATCAGATGGTATAATAATAAAAGGAAATCTTGGGATAAGGAATTGTTAGATATTCAAAGTAAATTAGACTCTTATAAACATAATAATAAAGAAAATATTATGGACAAGAAAGTTATTGAAGAAATAAACAAACTAAATGAGAAATACAAAGAAATTTTAACTCATAAAGTTAAAATAACTTTAGAGAAATACAAGTTTTTGTCTTATTCAATAAGCCCCAAATACTTACATAGACTTAAAAATAAAACAAAAAGGTTGAATAAACAAAACCATATCAAAGAAATCTTTTCTCTAAGGAAAAAGAAGAATGTTTCTAGTATACCAGAAATACTAGATGAATTTAGAAATCACTTTCACAAAATTAACCATAACAACATTAACATGGAACCTAAAGATCAAATAAAGGAGTTTATAACCACAAACATGAATAAAAAGCTTAATAAACAACAGATTAAACTATTGGACAAAAGTATTTCATATACAGAGGTTATTACACAAATAAATAAGCTTAAATCAAACAAAGCACCGGGTAATGATGGTATTATACCAGAGATATATAAAATCCTTTCTAAAAGTACATATTCATTAATACATAAGGTTTTTATTTTGGCCCAAACTGAGTTAATAACCCCCCCATCTTGGCAATATACATTTATTTTGCCAATTTTAAAACCTAATAAAGATCCAACTAGATGTACTTCATATCGGCCCATCTCATTACTTAATGTTGATTATAAAATGTTTATGAGTATTTTTGCTGATAGATTGAAGACAATCATCCCCGGCATTATAGATATAGATCAGACAGGCTATATTGTAAATACTTTTGATAATATAAGAAGAACTTTAACATTAATTGATTTTGCAAATAGGAAAAAGAAAGATTTAACACTTATTAGTCTTGATATAAGTTCAGCATTTGATTCAGTAAGTTGGGACTATCTGTTTACCTTACTGAAGTGCACAAACTTCTCAGATGCATTTGTAAATCTAATTGAGCATTTATACAAAGGAACATTGGCTTATATTAAGGTAGGAACATATGTTTCACAAAAAATACCCATTTTAAAGGTACAAAACAAGGATGTCCACTTTCTCCACTATTATTCACTTTAGTAATGGAGCCTTGGGCTAATTTGATCAGAAACAGTACTGACATAGAGGGTTTTGAAATAGATGAAAATACAACATCCAAAATTCAACTTTTTGCAGATGATGTTCTAATTACATCAGCAGGATCTAATTCTTCTATGCAGTCTCTATTTGATAAAATGATGAATTTTAAAAGTATTTCTGGTTTAATATTCAATGAAGAAAAAACTAAAATACTACCTATATATACACGAAAAAATATTCTCATTAGCGATTTTACTAAATATGTACCCAATTCAGATCAGATAATTTATTTAGGTATAATACTATCTAAAGATATTAAATCTATTATATATAATAATTATAATACCTGTTTTCTTAATATGCAAAATCTTTTTAATACCTGGAATAATATGTTTTTTACTATGGAGGAGAGACTTACAATTATTCAAATGATAATATTCCCCAAGATTTTATACTTAATACAATCAATAATACTTCCACCTACAAAAATAATTATCAAGAAACTGAATACACTAATGTTAAATTTCCTATGGGCACCTAATAGACCTAGGATTGCATTAAAGAAACATACTAATAGCTGGTCTCAAGGGGTATTTCTTTTCCAGACTTTAATTTATATACTATCTCTTCTATTGTAAAAGTTATTACTTTATTAATAGATCAGTCATATGTCACAAAATGGAAAGATTATTGGGAGCTAATTAGTATGCACTTCATGAAAATCTCCTTAACACATATAAATATGATTGTAAATAACTCCATGTTATGGTTACTAAAGGAATTTTGTACTTCACCTATTACACCTAAACATATGGTTTGTTACCCATTAAATATTATTATTAGCTATCGTAACTTTATATTCATGCACCCTAAGTATAGGGAATGGAATTTTATTATATTCCCTATAATGTATACTCAGGGTATGCTTTTGTCATCTACTTCTGAAGGAACTCATTTAGCTATAGATAATGATCTAAAGTACTGGTATCAGTTGATATCTGATAATAAAGTTAAAAATCTAGATTTCTTAAAACAAGAATTTGATCTAAGAGAAACTTGCTGGTTAGAGGTTCAGACCTTTAGACAACATCTCATTAATAAAATAGATCTAATGTCTATAACAGTTAAAGAATCTATTCCAACACTGATTGATTACTTGATATTAAATTTACAACATAAAGTTTCTGATAAAGGTAAACTTTCATACATACATAAAATTATCAGACAAGAAACTTTTTACAGTGTAGATACATACTGGAATTATTTCACTTCTATTAATGGGGACCCACCAAATCAACAAGATAAAGAATATATATTGGAATCTGCCTATAGAACTACGTCTTCCATTGTCTGGAGACTTTATACATGAAAAATTTTACATAGATCTTTTTATACACCTTTGATGATGAATAAAATAAATAATAAAGATAATCTATGTAAGAGATGTAATGTAGAAATTAATGCTGACTGGGCTCATATGTTTTATGACTGTATAAAATTGAAAGAATACTGGAAGTCAATTAATGAATTTTTGCAGGCTCTTTTTACAGATAATTTCATTATTTCTAAATCTCTTATATTATTCAACACACCTGTACCTCAAAGTGTTAAAAGGTTAAGCTTCCCTTGTTATGGTCTATTCTAGCAGTGGCTAGGAAAATAATAACCAGAAATTGGATTTCAGATACACCTCCTTCGTTCAATTAATTTAAAAATGTTATGAATATAGTGTGCCATATGGAAATAAACACAATTAGGTCAAGAACAACTAGAAAAACATCTTATTGTATTGTATGGGATAATTTACAAAATTTGTTAAAAAAATCCTAATTTCAATAGCATGGTATTTTAGTTTAATTAATTGATCTGATTGTAGTGGATGTCTTTGTAAATACTTTAGTTGTTTTGCTGAATGTTATAATCATATCTATTTTTAATTACTTGTATAAAATTGTTATGATATTTCTCTTGTATGTTAAAACAATAAACCTGTTTTGAAAAAAAAAAGAACTGCCACAGAATACTGGACAACTGCGGAAGGGCAGCAAGAAGGCATTATACAATGCCATTATTTAAGAAAAGTAAGCATTTTTTTCTTAAATAATGTCATTGTATTATAGCAATAACCCACTTCTGGGTGTGGGTGATGCTGGATTTACCCACGGTTGTCTTTGTTTGGCCACTTGGGCTTTGCCCTCGTGACCAAACCACACCAACCATGGGTAAATCCAGCATTATCCACACCCAGGTGTGGGTTATTGCTTAATCATCCCATAGATAATTTTAGGGGACTCATACATGGACTAAAGCCTTTAGGAGGTGCTTCTTTCCAGTTTCCATTAGCAGTACAGGGGGCAGTCCTGGGGTAAATTTTCTGTTTCCCATCCAAGATTTAAATTGCACTTGAATACAGAAAGGAATGAACTCTCTCAGCGGTATAGTTTGCAGGATATATCTGTCCCTCCAAACCATTCTGTTAATGTTGCAGAAGAGATTTAGATCCCTAGACCAAGTTCTTTTGATGCCATTTGACTTGTTGATATGCTTACATGGGTAAATCCATCAGTAATGGGTCAGAGGATGCCTTGTGTGCCAGATGTAGGCCACTTCTCAGCAGTCTGTAGGAGTCCAAGTTTAGTGACAGGGCTTTGAGAAGTACCAAGTAGGGCATAGTGTTTAGGCCTTGTATCCTTTTAGTAAGGAATCTCTGTGGGCATTCTGTTGTTGCATGTGTCTGGATAAATGCATGTCCAAAGAGCATTATATTTAATGACTCACCTAATGAGGACAGAGTAAAGTGGGACAATGACATCCCTAGATTTAGCCACAGTCCCTTTGTTTACAAGCTGTGCAATACAAAAGGACTTACTTACAATAACAGACACATCAGTCAGCCAAAAGTTAGGTCACTGTCACATAAGATCCCAAATCCTGAACTACTGGGTCAACTGTTAGGGGCATATAGGTTCATAGGTTTTAGCTATCCAAGACAGGCTATATCACCTGAAAAGATAATATGTCAAGGAAAGTTTTCTCTTTGTTTCAACAAACTGATATATCCTACGCAACTTGGAGAATTAGCCTAATAAGAATATAAAGATGATCTCTAATAATCTTAAGCACTACAAACCCCTTCTTTTTCTTATGCAACAAGCTGGAAGAGATAACAAATTAACTAAAGTTGAATTCCTACTCCAATAGCAGCTAAAGGAACTTAGCTGGCCTAATCAATGTTCATGCTGTATCACATCCACCTGAAACAAAAGCATCTTTAGTAAACAATCCTCCACATCCAAACTCCCTTTAGCTATGATTAATGACATTGCTAAAAGCATATTCAACCCATATCTCATAATGGTTCATACATCTCTCATACTCCACCAGTAATTCTGTCTGTACCCCTTCACAAACTAATAAAATACCCCTTTTCTACTTCAAAACTGTTACCATGAAAAGAGTGAAAGAACTGTTAGGAAAGAGCCATTACATTTACAATGCTGTCTTGCTGTCTTCTACTACATGTATCCAGAAATTCTCAGAGTAGGTAGTCCTATTTTCAGTAAACCTCTTACAATTATGTTTAACTTATCCCTTATTAAAAATAAAAATGTTTAAGTTTTAAATGTGTTATTTATTCTTGAGCCTAAAACACTTGTAGAAGCAGACTCATCAGACATTCATCCTATACTCAACATTTGCCCACTAGCAAACATACTTGAAAAAAATTAAGTTATAAACAGACGATAGAATATTTTTCTAAATATGATACATTGACTTCAAAACAACATGATTTCCATCCCAATTATTGTCCCTTAACTGTGCTGTATATCCTCACTGATAAAATTTATAACAATATGGATCAAGGTTTTATGACTGGAGGAATATGTCTAGATCTCAAAAGAGCTTTCAAAACAGTCATCAAAAGCAATTAAAAATTGTGCTTTTATACTAAGCTTTCTCTCCAGATATTGTACAATGTTTTCACAACTACGTATCCTATTAATCCTGCACTCCATGTGAAGCATATAACTCCTTAGTATAAGGGTAAATTTCCTGTGGAGTCCCACAGCAGTCCATTCCTAGACCACTTCTATTTTTATTATTTATTAATAATCCCCCTTGGGAATCTTCCAACACTGGACTACATAACGTATGCAGATGATATAGTGCTCACTAGGTGTGGGAAATTATTTCATGATATCTCTATAAAGCTATAGTTTGATTTTGAAGTAGTTCGGAACTGATTAGCTAAAAATAAACTTGCAAATACCAACAAGACTATTGTCATGCTGTTTGGCACAACTCAAAAGATTAATTATGCCCCTATTCCTGTTATCACTGATCTGTAGTTTAACATTTTGCCTACAGCAATCTCTCAAAGATACTTAAGATCTGTGATGGATTCTTCTGTCACTTTTAGTCTTCATGTAAAGATCCAAGTTAACAAACAGATAGGACAACTTAAACCAGACTGTTGAATACCCATTCACCTCATAACAGAAGCCAGATGCTCCATAACCATCAATGTGTTCATCCTAGGATTGAATACAGACTACCCCTTATTGTTGCAAACCCAGTTGTTAATAATGCAGATTACAAACCACTGAGAATAAAAGGACATGCTTTATCATCCTAACTAACAATAGGAAATACCACTGCACTGCAAGAAATGAGCTACTGCTTAACTCCTATACTTACAAGATACTTAATACTGGATATTGTCCACCTTTAATGACTAGAAATTTTAATATGGATTGAAATTGTAGATGTAGAAATACAGAAGGAACTCAGATAGCCAGACTCCCTTACAGATTAGCCTCTTATGAAAAAGTCTTCTCTAAATATACATCTTCGAGCTGGAAAAAACTCCCAGAAGAAATGCAATAAGTCATCAAACTAACTAATTTCAAACTACTAAAAAAGATAAAGATCTAATAAAGCAGCATGAGCGTATGGGTTAGAAAGCACCAAAGATTATGTGTTCAATGTATTAGCATAATACTAATTCAGCGTGTATCATATTCATTGAAATGCTTCTTTGGAACTGAACTGAACTATAAGCTTTTTTTTTCTCTGATAGTAATGAACTACACCCACCTCAAAATTTCAAAATGATCTGTTACGAAAATAAAAATTCAATACTGTACTATATCTACAAATATGTTGCAGCCAATTTTGATGTAAAAGTCTATGTAAATGGTTTTACAATCTTCTTTATAATAGTTGTATTGTCTGGCCACTGTAGCCCATGTTGTGACTGAAAAGTGCCCTTGCCTACATGGTTAACAAATATTAAATCAATGAATAATATCTATCTATCTATCTATCTATCTATCTATCTATCTATCTATCTATCTATCTATTTGTCTATGTGTGTATGTATGTATGTATATGTATACCTATATTCTTTCCCCTGTACCTTAATCTGTATTTTCAAAAATTAATACACTTTGATGTATCTTCTTTGCTCTAACATGGCCCTTATACCCATAACACTAAATTATAGTTTAATATATTATCTCATTTATAATTTTTTGCTTTTGCTCAAGGTCATGGCTGAAATATATGTACACATTTGACAACTTTCCAATTAAACAAAAAGAAAATAAACAACTAAATAAATAGGAAATGCATAGTCTTAAACAGGAACAATGAAATTAACACAAAATGAGATATCCTTCCAAGCTACAGATCATTTTGTTATGCCCAAGCAGTCACTGAAGAGACACTGTGACAGGTGGCCATTTAAGGGAGAATCTTACATTAGGCAATGCAGTTGGATGTGCAGCAGTATGTTTGAATAGTGCAGTTTCAGGTCAAAATGAAGCAGTAAGTCTGCAAGTGGTTGTAGATGAGCATGACTGAGTTTAAGGTAGGAGCAATGAGCTGTAAGGAGCAGATATTTACAGATGTAAACAGCCTGAGTAGTGAAGGCAGAGGAAGTGGGTATGGCTGGGGGATAATTGCTGGTGAAGAAGTTGAACATTACATACCCAAAGTTAACAAAATGGAAGATAAAATTGCTACAATGCAATGGAATAAGAAGCAATGATACTAAAACGTGATTTTCAGCTATGAATGAAGGGGGCTTAATTGTACAAGTGATTATAGTGGAAGAGAAGTACACACAGGACAATCCTAATGGAGTCTAAGGGCATGAAAGTTTAAGAATGTTGTTTCATTATATGTGATAAAATGAGTAAATAACAAATTACAATACTGCTGCTTTATGAAGCAGAGGGAGAGTGGCAAAGGAAAACTAAGAACTGTAGGACTTGAAAGTACTAAAAGGACTTGACTACACACAGAAACTTGAATGAAATGGAAGTAAAAAGGTATTATTCATTTGTTTTAACAGTAAAGTGAAGAAGTCTGTGAGAAAAAAAGGTAAATCAGGAAGCAGTTATAATAAGATGCTAAAGACACTCAGAGCTGTTGCAGTAGAATTAATGAATATACAAGCAATTGAAGAGTATGTAAAATGCAGACAGGGTGACTCATCAAAAGATACTGTAACAGGAACTATCATATGAGAGAATGGTATAGGTGATAATAAGGCATGAAAATAAGTTGATTGAAATTAAACACAAGTTGGGCAAAGTAAGCAGAAAGATGGATGACCTGCACAAGAGAACTCAAATGGATAATGAAGGAGTAGAGTGCTGAGATGTTACAAAATCTGTACAGTCTTGGGTCACAGACATGTTGGAGGTGGATGAAGGCCTGGATTCTGAAACCAAAAGATGGGGTAGTAAAGATAGGAAAAAAGTTGGATGAATGAGTATGTACAGAGAAATGAAGGGCAGAATATATATATTCATAATGATTATAATGATATATAAAGATTTGGTGGAGGTAGAGACAGAGAAGTATATAGAGATGACTGGTTTTGATAAATTGGAAAATAAGTGGGTTAAGTAAAATGAGGTGTGTGAGACAGATGAGAAATTAACTGAGGCCTGGGAAATTGCAAAGGAAGTGAAGGTTTTAGGGTCAATGAATGACTTGCACATGAGACACAGGTGATACAGGAATATAAAACATTAGATGAGAAAGTTCAGTGGGTGAGTCTACTGTGCGGAAGATGTGGGGAAAACAAGCAGATGATATTCATATGTTGGAGGGTTGTAAAACACTAGAAATAAAATGGCATAGTATGAAGGGAATATCGAACAATTTATCCAATAAAGAGGGTAAAGAGGTTTTATTGTGCTTATTTGGAGTAGATGAGGGGTAGAGGGTATGGGTGAGAGATGAAAGTAGGGAAATTTTGCTAAAGGAGGGTTAGTTGAAAAGATAAATTGCCTTGGCATAGAAGTCCAGGAATTCATAAGTAGTAACTAGGCACATGAGCCTAAGTCAGTTTACCAATTGCTCCAGTGCACTGTCTGGTTAGGTGACTAGTTAAGTCATGCAGTATGGAAATGGAGGCTGAAAGAATTAAATCTTGGACTTCTTGAAGTAGGAGATTAATAGCACATAACCAGATATAAAATGACAGCAGGTGCAGAAGATAGGATAGTGGATTGGGCAAGAAGGGGAAAGAAAAAGTTAATGAAACTGGGTTAAAAGTTTAAAACAGAAATGGTATGTGGTATACAAAGAATGACATCAAATGGGAGAGTTGGCAGTCAATAAAGAGAGGCGAGAGGGGAACATGTCATAAAATGAGAAGATGGTAAATAGGAACTGGAAGGGAGTAGACTTTATAATTTAGCATTGAAATATTAAAGAAAGGAGCACCTCAGCTGTAATATGTGAATGATGGAAATGTGTCAAAAATATAACATTTTAAAATATTATGAGTCTCTACATTTTATTTATTTTATTTTATTTTCAGTTTGATTACCGTGGAAGTCCACTGGGCTAAGAAGTGCTCATTTTCAGTGGAGGCCCGGGGAGAAAAGCTCCATAAGCAATACAATACAATAAAGGTTACATAATGTTAGAGTAAAATACAAGAGTAAAATTCAAACAGTCAGGAAAATGCAAATGCATAATGTACATCGTAAGACAGTGCAATACAGACTTTTTTTTTCTTTCAATGGCAATACAGATATTTACAATATTTACATATACTTAGAGTCAAGTGAAAGTCAGCTAAATCTATTTTGGAGGAATAGAAATAAAAGTTGAGGGTAGAGTGGAGCAGGAGTATAGAGAGCTCAGTGGGGAAAATTCCTAGAATTTATATAGGGTGAAAGCAGGAACATTTTCATTTGGATGATAGGTATAAGAAAAGTTGGGTCTTGAAGGATTCAGAGTTAGGTATAGTCCTAAGTGATGGAGGGAGAGAGTTCCATTTTTTGCCTAGAGAGAAGGAGAGTAGAAGCTGGCCAGCAGGATGTTTGGGTTTGTGAATGGAGATAAGGTTTTGGTGTTCAGATCTCAGAGATCTGTTTGGGATGTATGGGGGAAGGATGTTAGTTAAGGCTGGGCATTTATCTCGGTAGAATATCAATTTGTTTTTTTTTTAAAACAGGTTTATTGTTTTAACATACAAGAGAAATATCATAACAATTTTATACAAGTAATTAAAAATAAATATGATTATAACATTCAACAAAACAACTAAAGTATTTACAAAGACATCCACTACAATCAGATCAATTAATTAAACTAAAATACCATGCTATTGAAATTAGGATTTTTTTAACAAATTTTGTAAATTATCCCATACAATATAATAAGATGTTTTTCTAGTTGTTCTTGACCTAATTGTGTTTATTTCCATATGGCACACTATATTCATAACATTTTTAAATTCATTGAACGAAGGAGGTGTATCTGAAATCCAATTTCTGGTTATTATTTTCCTAGCCACTGCTAAAATAGACCATAACAAGGGAAGCTTAACCTTTTTAACACTTTGAGGTACAGGTGTGTTGAATAATATAAGAGATTTAGAAATAATGAAATTATCTGTAAAAAGAGCCTGCAAACATTCATTAACTGATTTCCAGTATTCTTTCAATTTTATACAGCCATAAAACATATGGGCCCAATCAGCATTAATTTCTACATTACATCTCTTACATAGATTATCTTTATTATTTATTTTACTCATCATCAAAGGTGTATAAAAATATCTATGTAAAAATTTCCATGTATAAAGTCTCCAGACAATGGAAGACGTAGTTCTATAAGCAGATTCCAATATATATTGTTTATCTTGTTGATTTGGTGGGTCCCCATTAATAGAAGTGAAATAATTCCAGTATGTATTTACACTGTAAAAAGTTTCTTGTCTGATAATTTTATGTATGTATGAAAGTTTACCTTTATCAGAAACTTTATGTTGTAAATTTAATATCAAGTAATCAATCAGTGTTGGAATAGATTCTTTAACTGTTATAGACATTAGATCTATTCTATCAATGAGATGTTGTCTATAGGTCTGAACCTCTAACCAGCAAGTTTCTCTTAGATCAAATTCTTGTTTTAAGAAATCTAGATTTTTAACTTTATTATCAGATATCAACTGATACCAGTACTTTAGATCATTATCTATAGCTAAATGAGTTCCTTCAGAAGTAGATAACAAAAGCATACCCTGAGTATACATTATAGGGAATATAATAAAATTCCATTCCCTATACTTAGGGTGCATGAATATAAAGTTACGATAGACAATAATAATATTTAATGGGTAACAAACCATATGTTTAGGTGTAATAGGTGAAGTACAAAATTCCTTTAGTAACCATAACATGGAGTTATTTACAATCATATTTTTATGTGTTAAGGAGATTTTCATGAAGTGCATACTAATTAGCTCCCAATAATCTTTCCATTTTGCGACATATGACTGATCTATTAATAAAGTAATAACTTTTACAATAGAAGAAATAGTATATAAATTAAAGTCTGGAAAAGAAATACCCCCTTGAGACCAGCTATTAGTATGTTACTTTAATGCAATCCTAGGTCTATTAGGTGCCCATAGGAAATTTAACATTAGTGTATTCAGTTTCTTGATAATTATTTTTGTAGGTGGAAGTATTATTGATTGTATTAAGTATAAAATCTTGGGGAATATTATCATTTTAATAATTGTAAGTCTCTCCTCCATAGTAAAAAAAACATATTATTCCAGGTATTAAAAAGATTTTGTATATTATGAAAACAGGTAATATAATTATTATATATAATAGATTTAATATCTTTAGATAGTATTATACCTAAATAAGTTATCTGACCTGAATTGGGTACATATTTAGTAAAATTACTAATGAGAATATTTTTTCGTGTATATATAGGTAGTATTTTAGTTTTTTCTTCATTGAATATTAAACCAGAAATACTTTTAAAATTCATCATTTTATCAAATAGAGACTGCATAGAAGAATTAGATCCTGCTGATGTAATTAGAATATCATCTGCAAAAAGTTGAATTTTGGATATTGTATTTTCATCTATTTCAAAACCCTCTATGTCAGTACTGTTTCTGATCAAATTAGCCCAAGGCTCCATTACTAAAGTGAATAATAGTGGAGAAAGTGGACATCCTTGTTTTGTACCTTTAAGAATGGGTATTTTTTGTGAAACATATGTTCCTACCTTAAAATAAGCCAACGTTCCTTTATATAAATGCTCAATTAGATTTACAAATGCATCTGAGAAGTTTGTGCACTTCAGTAAGGTAAACAGATAGTCCCAACTTACTGAATCAAATGCTGAACTTATATCAAGACTAATAAGTGTTAAATCTTTCTTTTTCCTATTTGCAAAATCAATTAATGTTAAAGTTCTTCTTATATTATCAAAAGTATTTCTATTTACAATGAAGCCTGGCTGATCTATATCTATAATGCCGGGAATGATTGTCTTCAATCTATCAGCAAAAATGCTCATAAACATTTTATAATCAACATTAAGTAATGAGATGGGCTGATATGAAGTACATCTAGTTGGATCTTTATTAGGTTTTAAAATTGGTGAAATAAATGTATATTGCCAAGATGGGGGGGTTATTAACTCAGTTTGGGCCAAAATAAAAACCTTATGTATTAATGAATATGTACTTTTAGAAAGGATTTTATATATCTCTGGTATAATACCATCATTACCCGGTGCTTTGTTTGGTTTAAGCTTATTTATTTGTGTAATAACCTCTGTACATGAAATACTTTTGTCCAATAGTTTAATCTGTTGTTTATTAAGCTTTTTATTCATGTTTGTGGTTATAAACTCCTTTATTTTATCTTTAGGTTCCATGTTAATGTTATTATTGTTAATATTGTGAAAGTGATTTCTAAATTCATCTAATATTTCTGGTAGACTAGAAACATTTTCTTTTTCCTTAGAGAAAAGATTTCTTTGATATGGTTTTGTTTATTCAACCTTTTTGTTTTATTTTTAAGTCTATGTAAGTATTTGGGGCTTATTGAGTAAGACAAAAACTTGTATTTCTCTAGAGTTATTTTAACTTTATGAGTTAAAATTTCTTTGTATTTGTCATTTAGTTTGTTTATTTCTTCAATGACGTTCTTATCCATAATATTTTCTTTATTATTATGTTTATAAGAGTCTAATTTACTTTGAATATCTAACAATTCCTTATCCCAAGATTTCCTTTTATTATTATACCATCTTATACTTTGTCCATATAGATATGATTTTAAGGCATCCCAAACATAGACAATGGAGACTTCAGGAGTATTATGTATGTCTAGAAAATGTTGTACTTCTGAAAGTATATATTCTTTATAGTCTTTTAGTTGAGTTAAGTATGCTGGTATCCTTTTGATCTGAACATTATGAGTATTTTTATCATGAATTCAAAACAATTGAATTATGATCAGATATAGGACATGAAATGATTTTGGAATTAATTAAATCTGTTACCATCTGGTTAGAAATAAAGACCCTATCTATTTTTGAATAAGTTTTGTATCTGTTAGAAAAAAAGGTGTATGGTAATGATTTTGAATCTATCTGATTGTTAATATCATTCAAATGATAAGAATTAGCAAAATCATTTAAATGTTTTGCATTAGATGTAATTCTTCTTTTTCCTATAGTGGTAGTATCACTTTCATGTAGTATACAATTAAAGTCACCAGCTAAGATAATATCTCCTATAGAGAATGATATAATCTTATCAAGATGATGTTTCACTGTATTAATACCAATTCCAGGTATCCAATATACATTAATTAAAGTGTAAGTCTTCCCATTAATTTGTATTGTAACCATACAAAACATTTCTTTGTCATCCTGATAAGACTTAATGGTTTTAGGAATAGGCATACTTTTATTCCATAAAATAGCCACTCCTCTTTTTCTGAGTGTGCTCTGAACTAACCAATACTGTATATTTGTTTGTGGCTAGTTTATCAATATCTTTTTTCAAGAGATGTGTTTCTTGCAGGAAGACTAAGTTGGCCTTATGTAAATTAATGTATCTTATTAGGCTTGCCCTTTTACACGGAGTATTCAATCCATTAATGTTTAAAGAAATTCCTTTTAAAGATGTCATTTGGCATTTTTAAAACTTAAGAATCTTATGATCAAAATAACAAATAACAACATAAGTAATGTTACATCTCCTCCTTTAGGTGTACCTTTAAATATAGCTGTATTTATTGAATCTCTTATGGGATTTTGTATAGGATTCAATTTTGTTTGTAGTGACAATGAGTGTACAAAATATGTTGTGGATGTCAAAACTATATACATATAACAATGAACAAGTGAAAATAATGTAAGGATTAAACCTTGCATCCAGCCTGGAGTTAAAAACTCCAACTTAGAGTAGTATTTACCACTCAAGTTAACCCCCTACCCTAAGCAGCAGTACCTCAGCTACCACCTTATCAATTTAATACTGGTTATATTTAACTTAAATTAACAGCTTTCAATTCAATTATCTAGCAAGACAAGACTACACATTTGATAAAACAGCATCATATAAACTAAAATAAACTTTTTTTTTAAAAACTATTCATACTACCATATACATCTATGTAATATAATACACTTGTATTCAAATAGCATTCAAATAAACTTGATATTAGGAACCTTGAGGAGAGAGAGAAATAAAAGACATGAAAGAGGGAGAGAGAGTGAAAGAAAGAGAGAGAAAGTATGTAAAAATAAGTTCTAACATTCATTTAAATGAAAGACTTTGGCTAATATGGTTCAGACATTACATATATTAAGATGCATCTATTTTCTGTCATGTAAATGCAGTTAACAGCTTCCAGAAAAAAAAACTTGAATTGCTTGTATATGAGCATTTTACTCATACTCATTATTGTCAATAGACTAAAATATTACATTTATAGAAGTTGTTATAAATCATACTGCATAGTTATGCAAATTCTCAGAAACACTTGCATTATTAAAAAAAAAAAAAAAAACATCTGCATTTTGTATGTCTATACTACTGCTTTAAAATATATCACAAGACAATTTCTTCCAGAATAGAGTTATAAAGTTATTTATGCTTGTCAATCAGATGAATTAAATGAGTTATAGTAATGTATATGTTTGGAACATAAGTTTTGAACACAGATTAGTATGCTGCAGTCAGGTAGATTTTCAAAAAAACTTGAATAAATGTTTCATTTTCTATGCCTTCTAAAATAAGACATTTACTTACTACAAGAAACTGCATCATTTAAAATCATTATAGTTGACATATTTTATGAATTATAACATAGATATTTAAGTAATTATATAAAATAACTCACATTTAAATGTCAAAGAGTTCGTTTTCCTTCACATAGTCACAGTTGCATCAGTTCTATTTCCTGGTAGAGTGTTCTTCCTGAATCTGTGATGTGTCAGTGTGATAATTGGGTCAAAGGTCAGGTTAACTGCTTTCAGCTTCTCTGTGAGAATTCTGAGAGTTGAAGCTTTTGAAACAGCATGAGGACACTGTTCATGAAGTAGCCCACATCCCAGATTGTCTCCCTTAACATTTTGGTGGGAAACTTGTTAAAAACTAGTGACAAACATTCATTTAGCAGTGTTAATGCATCTAAACATGACAAAACCTTCACGATGTACCCCACAGGTTACCACAGCCTCTATGCAAGTGAAATCAAGCCTAAAGTTATTAATAGGTAATAAAACTCAATATCACTGTCCCAACTCAATTCTATGCAAATCTCATTATTTACTGTGTCTATATGATCAAAAGCATTTCTATATATACAATGGAATATTACTTACTGTTTATATTAATAGTGTTAAAAATAAAACACATTATTTACTATTGTTTAGTTCTAATTATTATTAGTTAAAGCATGACATATTATTTACAAACAAGCATAAGCAGTATAATCAAGAAAGTATAATTAGGAATAGCATTTGAAGAACATATAAACTTTTACAAGGAATAAATATGTTATTATTCTATTTATCATATTTTCATTACTCTTCTCTCCCTGCCCTCCCCCACCCTTTACCCACTACATAATCTAAATAGAATGTCATTGTTTAAACAAAGAAAAGAAGGAAAGGAGAAAAAAAGGGAAAAAAAATGTATCTAATAACTGACCTTACTTCTCTTTTCAGAAAGAGAAACAAATTGAATAATAGTTTGTTATTAGTTCCTCAGATATTTTGACTGGTTATGAAGCAAAACATTTCTTTGCACACAGAGAATAACTTTGATTAAATCTTTTTCAGAACATTTGTTGCTTTCTGGAAATGCAGGAACTATATTTAAAAAGATTAATAATGCAGTAAAATGATGGGAGAAAAAAAAGAAAAAAAAAACATAGAACAAATCATTTGTTCTTTAGTCTCTTCTTCCTCTCAGAAGTCTTCCACGAAGTTTCAGTTGCCAGTCTCTTTAAATGAAGGACTAGCCCATTCCATTTCCTCTATTTTATCCAAAATCTTATTTTTATTTTTGATAAACAGTAAAGCAAAGTCTAAGTCATCAAAAATTTTAAGACCATCAGGAAGGAAGATTTTTAGCTTGGCAGGAAACAGAAGGTATGTTTTAAACTGTGCTTTTTTAAGCTCCCTTATTAGTGGCAGAAAAACTTTTCTTTTAGCTATTACCAAGGGAGAATAGTCATTGTCAAAATGCACAGTTGTCTCATTAAACTTAACAGGAGCTTTAGCCCAAGCAGATTTAAGAACCATCTCTTTATCAAAAGATGATAGAAATCTAACTATAACTGATCTAGGATAGTTTTTGTTAGAGTTAGTATTAGCTATAGATCTATGTGCTCTTTCGATACCAAAAGAGAATGCTTCTGGTAAGTCTAAAGTTTTAGGTAGCCATGTTGTTAAAAAAGAAGTAATATTGTTACCTTCAATATTTTCTGGCAGTCCAAAAATCCTAATGTTATTGTGCCTAGATCTATTTTCCAAGTCATCCAGCTTTGTTTGTAAGTGTGTATTTTGTTTCAGCAGAAACTCAGTGTTGATTTCCTCTTCTTGGATTCTATTTTCCATGTCATTCACAGCTTCTTCTATGCCTGTCATCTGGATCTTCTGTTGTTGCAGGTCTATATGTAACAAGTCTATTTGTTTTGTAGTTTTTTCTATGAAGGTATCAATTTTAGTATCCATTTTATCCATCTTAGCAGTAAGTTGCTGGATTATAGTCATCAGAGACTGAAGTTCTTTCTTAATGCTGGAGTCCTGAGAATTTATCTTACTGGAACTCATTTCAGACTGATAAACTGACAGGAAAATTTCCAGTGTGATTTCTGACAGGAATATTGTTAAAATTTCCTTTCTTTTTTAGATATAGTTCAAGAACTATATAAAACAAATATATTTAGAAAGAAAATTACTTCAAAAATTAATTTTTTAAGTAATTAATTCCTGTCAGTGTAATGAAATTGGTGGAGCTGAAGAAATCTGCTGCTATCCTGTGTTCATCCTTGGCCACGCCCCTCCGGTAGAATATTAATTTGTGAGCGGTGGTTAGTTGGAGATAGTCTAGGTGGTTAGGGAGTTCTAACCAGTTCAGAGATTGTAGGGTAAGGCAGTGGTGAGTTGAGGTTTTGGATTTAGTGGCAAATTTAGAGATCTTATTATAGCAAACTTCAAGTTTAGAGGTGTTGAAAGCAGACAGATTGGTTAGAAGCTGGGCTCCATATAGTAGAGAGGGTAGGAGGTAGGTAATTGCCAAGGTGTGGCTAGAGGAGTTCGAAAGAAATCGATTATTCCTGTAGAGCATACCTAACTTTTGGTGGGTTTTCTTTATGTTTTGTTGTATGTGGGGATCAAATTTAAGGTGTTCGTCTATGGTAATGCCAAGGAGTTTTGTAGAAGGGACAACTTCTATAGCAGTGTTGGTTTGGCTTAGGACATTGAAAGCGTTTTTGTCAAAGGAGGAAACCCTGGTGGGGAGGAAAATTAGTATTTTAGATTTATTGGAGTTGAGGGAGAGATGGTTTTGGTGCATCCAGTTCTCTGTAGTGGAAAAAGCTATTTGTGTTTTAGTCAGTAGTTCAGGAATGTTAGAGGTGGCACAAACTAAGGTAGAGTCATCAGCATATTGGATGACTGTAGTGTCAGGGATGACAGTGTGGAGGTTATTTATAAAGATGTTGAAAAGCATGGGTCCAAGGATGGACCCCTGAGGAACGCCGGCAGGTGTAGGCAAGAAGGAAGAGGTAGAGTTCTTCCATCTGACAACTTGAGATCTGTCAGATAGGTAACTGGAGAACCAGGATAGAGTATTAGAGGAGAGATTAAGGCTGGTGAGATGAAAGAGAAGGTGTGTGTGGGAGATGATGTCAAAGGCTTTAGATAGATCTAGCAGTACTGTGGATACAAGAAGTCCAGAATCTCGGGCTCGATTGACTGTTTCTATGAAGGATAGTAAGGCAGTTATGGTGCTGTGGCCAGGGCAGAAGCCATGTTGGGTGGGTTTTAGTAGATGATTCTGAGTTAAGTAGGGCAAAAGTTGGTGGTGGACACATTTTTCTAGAATTTTAGATATTGGAGAGAGTAGGGCAATGGGGTGGAAGTTAAAAATAGTGGTGTTTTTGCCTCCTTTGTGAAGAGGTAGAATGTAGGCTGAACGCCAAGGTTTGGGTACATACAACTCTTAAAGGGTCTGTTAATCAGGATACTAATTGGGAGAGCAATACCTTCGGCTGCACATTTGAGGAAAGAGGAGGATATGTTGTCAGGGGCATTAGAGCATGGCTTTAGTTTGGATAAGAGCCTTTTTATAAAATTGGTTGAAAATGATTTGAGCTGGAAATTAAAGGGACAGTTATTGGGGTTGTTGGGTGTTGAGGAAAGGGAGTTGGGTGACTTATTGTTAGGGAATGTTTTGGTTAGCTTAGCTATGGATTCTGTAAAGAAAGTGTTGAAGTGAGAGCTCAGCTCGCTGTCAGTTAAACTAGGGTCTGGGCAAGGATTATTCCTCAACCCTGGATGGAGAAGGGAGTTAACTGATTTCCAGAATTGTTTTGGGTTCTTATTATTGTTGGACTGAAGTTTATTATAGTAGTTTTTTTTTGTCCAAGGTGATTATTTTTTTTTACTTGGTTGCGGAGTTGGGTGTATTGGAGCAAGGCAGAAGACAGTTTATTTTTCTGATAAAGATTCCAGGATTTGTCTCTGTGATGCATAATTTGTTTATTTTCTTTGGTCAGCCAAGGAGCAAAATTGGCTTTGTTTTGTTTGTTTCTTAGAGGGGCTAGGGAGTTAAGAGTATTTAGGAAGATAGAGTTAAAATGCTCTACAGCGCTGTCAAGGGGGAGAGTGTTTAGGGTTTGCCAGTTAATTTGTTTAAAAGTGTTTGAGAAAATTGTGGGGTTGAAGTTGCTAAAGTTGCGAGTTTGAATGTACTGGTGTTGGCATTGGGTGGAGTTAGCTGAACGATGAATGAAGGCAGGGAGATGGTCATTGAAGGTATCAGGGATAGTGCCAGAGAGAATGCTTTTGTTTGGATGGGAGACTAGAATCCAGTCTATGATGGACCCTGGGGGGGGTAGTTTTTGTTAGGACGAGTTGTTGAATGGATTACTTGGGTGAAGTTGTAAAGGTTAATGGATCGGGAGGGGGAAGGTGTGTTGATTTTATTCCAGTCAATATTGACGTCGCCTAGAATATAGGTTTCATATTTTATATCAGTTGAGGCCCAGTGAAGAATATTCTCAAGGGTAGAGATTTTATCACCTGGAGAGATATCTAAGGAGATAATGCAGATATTGTTATGTTTATTCAATCGGAGGAGACTCGCTGTTATTTCAGAATTTTTGAATTGTGGGGTTGGGATTTGAAGAGGGATTAGGGAGAGAAGTTAGAGTAGATTAGAGCAAAGCCTCCACCTTTTTTATTTAATTGGTCACTTCTGAGGATGTGGAAACCTGGAGGTAAGATTCCATAGTCAGTAATATGGGGTTTTCACCAGGTTTCTGAGATGGCTAAGATGTCAGGTTGGTTGTGATTAATCCAAGCTTGTACATGGTGAATTTTGTTGTTAAGGCTATGGACATTGATAGTGAAGAACTTAAGAGAGCTAAGAGAGGAAGCAGGAGAAGACGGGGAAGGGGGTAAAGGGTTATCTGTAGTAGGGGGAGAAGGGGGTGGAGGGAAGGAGTTGTTTGTACTGAGCCAAGGGCCGGGGTTAGGATGTATGTCTCCAGATAAGGCTAGCACATTTGAATGTGTGAGATGATCAGTTTTCAATGTACAGCACAAAATCATTATATATAAGTGGATTTTTTTCTTGTATTAAGGACTGTCCAAGTTTAGGGTAGGTTCAATACTGGTTTGTGTCATTTTCAGTAAAAAGGATTTAGGAAAAGCACAAAATGAAGCAGTCATTCACATTATAGCCCATCTATTATGTATGTTTGTACTTTAGTGGTAGCTTGTAGTTATATTTCTCTGGCAGGAAGAATATCTATGAAACAGAATCCTGCTTGTTTTGCATTCTTGATACGAATAAGCAAGAAACAAGCACAAAACATGTTCAGCTAGCCCAGCCAGGGGTCACCTCCTCTTCAGCATGGTTACAGATGCATTCAGCTACAGCTGCAAACATTTTATGTCTATTACAGACTGCAGTTGCATCATAATATTTCTGACTTCTCTCAGTTATTTTTCAGCAGTCCTTACATTGATTTTTTTTTGTAGTTTTGCTCTTCCTAAATGGTTAGCTTTGCTTCTCACTTTGCCCCATGAATTTAACCTGACTTCTGCATTGTCAGTTCCTAAAAATCTTCCATTGGGAGCATTGTAGTCCCACTTATTTGCATACCTTCACATATCTGCACATACTCTGTGGAAGAACAGTAGCAGGAAAGCTGGGTCATCTTAGAACTGTTATACTTAATCCTAGTAAGAAGAAAATAATCACTTAAGCAAATACCCTTTGTAGGAGCTTTGCAAATTAACTTGGCTCTGCTGTAAGCAAAGCAAGGCAAAGTAAATTGTCTACCTTTCCAAGCAGCTAATCTAAAGTCATATCTTTCACTACAAAAAGCAATAACTTAACCAGCACAGTGCCTGCTAAAACTCCTTAAAAGCATAGCTTCAAAAATAGCAGCATTAGTCCTGAATGTACAAAACTGCAGATTAGCTGCAAAAGGAATGAGTCAGTAAAATGATTTGTCTGCAAAAACGAAATGAGATTACTAAATTAGTCTGTTAAACTTGTGTATGCATCTTTGAATTTCTTGGAAATCAGTTTGATCCAGTCCAGCATTTTTTTTCATACACATTGCCACCAGAAAAACAAACAATACCACATGCCATGGTGTATGTAGGACTGGTTGTGTTACACTCCTTGCAGCTTTGTTACATATGTTCCCTAGCACTGATTATCTTAGTACCTCCATTTGCAAACAAAAATCAATACTATGACACTACATGGATCTCTCAGTGCACTTATAAAATTATGTCCTTTTCTAAAAATAAAAGTAATACTACAAAAATGTATAAACATTTTCTTTTTTTATCAGTCTCATTAACATTGTTCTTTGTAAAGGATGTGGGATAAAAAATGTAATTAAAACAGATATGTAGAATTTTATTTTAAACTATTTCCGGGGAGTAACTGATTTGTGTAGTACAAAGAGTGGCTACAGTAAATAAGTGAGTCTCACCACATGCCATCAACATCTCTTGTTTAAGAGTTATGCCTTCTTATTGAAAATGTATACTTGCATCTGGAAATAGCAATGCCTCTAGCCAGCTTTTCAAGATAAGGGAAGGCTTATTTGGCAATTTATGCCATGTTGTCCCTCTTGTTCCTGACACTGGGATTCCAATATTTCCTTTCAGCCTTGCAGAATAGAGGGGACAAAGTTTGCTTTTCCTGCTGTGAATATTCACTGTCATTATTGACTGTTTTCATATCAGCACCAGACTGCAGATGAAATCATTCATTTAAAATAACCATACTTCCTGGCTAATTCTAGCATCACTGTTAAAAGTAGATTAAATGAAAAGAGCTCCCTGCTATGCCAGATATCCAGTGCAGTGAGAAGTGCATCAAATAACCATCACGAATGGTGCTAGATAGACTGCAAGAAGAATGCAATTCATCACAGAGAGATTTCTTGTTTTTTTCTGATATAGTTGTGTACTGAAATTGATTGGGTTATGAAAATGTATCATACTCACAGGACTTTCAACAGGTCAAAGGCGCAGAAATGCTGCTTCAGGTAGCAGTTTTTCTTTCTGTCACCTGACCTTATATAGACAACTAACTATATACCTTAATAAGGAGGGGACACTCATTGCTAGTAGCTATAACTTTAGATTTTTCAAATACATATATTTTTTAATCTTCTTATTGATCTTAAAACATTACACAGTAAAAACACGCATTAATACTGGACTTGAAATATCACAATCTAAAACATATATAGACATGTATAGCCTACATACCGTCTCCTTTTGCTACCTCAGTTGCAAAGCTCATTTCAATAAATGTCTCAGTCCTCCATCTTGACACCATCTCCTCCTTGCTTGGATGCTATTAAATGATACAGCATTATATCCTGAAAATATATTCTTACCATTGCATTTCTCCTTAGATTACAACTTAGGTTCATACATTCATATCTGTCAATTTACTGTGTGCCATATTATATTATCTTTTCCATTACTGCACACATAAATTGATATATCTTACAGCATGAATCACTTTTACCCATGACCTGTCTTTAACAATCCCTATTAACTGTTTGGTACACATTTCTAGTTATACTTTTACCCATTTTCTAAAATATTTGAATTCTGCTCTTCATACAGGATACTCATAAGGGTGTTCATACAAATTTATAAAATGTCAAAAACAATGCACACTAGCTTGCATGTTTCCTAGCTCTATTCTGATACATAGACGCCCTTGCTTATTGTCTAAGATTGCCACTACCCGTATAAACAATGTAAATGTGTTACTCAATGGGAGTGGTCTATGTAAATGAATTTCCTACCATATTGCCATATTACAGTACAAATAATTTTTGGGATTCACAGATACCTGAAATACACAAGCCCAGGTCAGTGCTGGGAAGCTAAGTGTTAAGCATGTGCTGTGTTCTCACAGTGCACACTTATTCCTTCCAGTGGTGGCAATGTGTGCATAGTAAACCAATGCTGATTTACCTGTGTATAGCCCAATGGAAATAAATAGTTGTAAATATGACTAAAAATGTTAGTGCATATGTATTTGTGTGTGTGTGTGTGTGTGTGTGTGTGTGTGTGTGTGTGTGTGGGTGTGTGTGTGTGTGGGTGTGTGTGCGCGCATGCTTATGTGTGTGTGTGTGTGTGTGTGCATGTTTGTGTGTCACTAAGTGTGTGTGTGCGCGTGTGTGTGTGTGTGTGTGTGTGCATGTGTGCTCGTGCGCGCACGTGTGTGTGTGTGTGTGTGTGCATGCTTATGTGTGTGTGTGTGTGTGTGTGTGTGTGTGTGTATGTGTGTGTGTGTGTGTGTGTGTGTGTGTGTGTGTGTGTGTGTGTGTGTGTGTGTGTGTGTGTGTGTGTGCATGTTTGTGTGTCACTAAGTGTGTGTGTGTGTGTGTGTGTGTGTGTGTGTGTGTGTGTGTGTGTGTGTGTGTGTGTGTGTGTGTGTGTGTGTGCATGTTTGTGTGTTTGTGAGGATCAGTATCCCTGTGTTCCCTTTCTGGCACCTACATGACAGCACAGTTGGTAAGAGCTCCACTATGCAGATTTTTAAGTACATTGGAACAGTTCATACTAATGCAAATTCCTGGAAAACTGGATTTTGCACTTTAGGGAATTTAAGTGACTGTAAACTGGACCTTGGCACTGCAGTGCAAATGGGCTCATCAACACAGGGCAATGTTCTCTGCAGTATTATTTTCTGTGAATCCTAGATTTACTGTTTTGACAGTGAAAAGTCTAAGACTTCCACTTTTTTGGCATACCTAAGACTTGTTTGTGTCTGACAGATCCACAATTCAACTCAATATCGTTTGCTAGGGATTCCTAAAAGAAACCCTTTCCTCCATGGAGGAGCATATATTGAATCAAATTCTTCCAGATGTGCCTCAGATTATTAAAAAGACCTTTTTTTGCAACGGGCATTTTTATCATTTCAAAGATGCTGCTTTTAATTATAGATGTTATTTCATTATATGCAGCTATCCCTTAGCAAGACTGGGTTGATACTTGTTTTATTTTTATTTATTTTACATTTGTTTACCAGGAAAGCCCAAATGGGCAAAAAGAGATTGGGGGATAATGGACAGCATAGAAGATGGGAAGAGTGATAGGAAGATGAGAGGAGAAGAGAGGAAGAGTAACAGAAAAAGAGAAAGAGGAGAGGATGACCAGAAAAAGTGAAAGGATGATGTTTCATCCTTGTGTGTCAAAAGTACAGAGCCAGGACTGGGTGAAAAGGTGATTTAGTGAGAGTTTAACCAAGAGAATGCTGGATATCAGTCCAATGTCTGTTGCCATAATGTCCCAAGCTTTGGCTACTGAGTTTGAGTATCGAGAGTGTCTGATGGTTACTTTGGGTTTATAAATTATAAAGAGTTGTATTTTGGAGTAGAGAAGCAGGTGGGTCTATAAGAAATGGTTAAGAGTAGAAATGACAGGAGGAAAAGCTAAGGAGTTGTGTATCATTTTATATGCCGGAGAAGTTGAATATATTTGAGAAAGATGGAGGTAGCTTGGACCATTTTAAGGATTTGAGGTAATACAGTGGTGGGAACTGTTTGGCTGATTTGCTGCAAGCCTATGTACTTTATTATAATCTAAAATTCTAGTGTTGCTGTTAGATTGGCCTGCAGATTGTTTAGAATCTGAGCAGCACAGAGTAAGGAAGAAAGGAGATATGAGTTAACAAGTGTAGCTCTGGAGAGTTGGGCAGAAATTCCTTTGATCTATAAAGCATTCAAAGTTGTTGGCATTTTTGTATGGAATTTTGAATATGTAAGTCAAATTTAAGTTGAAATTATTTTTGCTAGGTGTTGCAACAAATGATAAGATGGACAATGAGTTAGGCTGTACTTTATTAACTGTTGTATTGTGTAAAAGCTATTTTGTTTCTGAGCAGCACATTTTCCACCAAATTAGTGATAATGCCATGGGTATTACTCATCACCTAATTTTATTAATCTGGTGATGACAGCATGAGGAAGTGTACATCTATTAAAATATATGCTCAGCACAAAAATTATATGTTACTGTCACTCTACTGGCAAACAGTTTCTTATGATGTTCATCCACTGAACTTTTAAGGCATTTTTTTGAATATATTCCCCTGGCTTTGCTAAACTTCCTTGCATGGCTAGTTTAGTTCTGCACAGAAGTGCCTGTTTAGGAGCAGGATGGCAGCGTGCCATGCATAGTAATGAAGGTGCACTGGCCGAGCTCCTAGGCTTACATGTAGCGTGTACAAGTGCAGGGGGAGTGTGTGAGAGCCGAGCTCTCAGAATAAACACACCCCTGCAATGTTGAACAGCAGAAGCTGTTAAGAAATAAGCGAGATCGCTCACAGGGGTCTCCATACCCCCACCAACAGACCCCCATGCATACAACATCAACAGGCCATATAACTTAAAAGATGAAACCCTTCTATAGCTTTTAAAACTCAGATCAAAGCTAACCATAGGTGCACGGGTGTGCCCATCGCTTAGCTATGGTTAATGTAGCTGAAATAGCAAAAGGAGGATAAAAAGCAGGATATGTGCAAAGAAAGTAGTACAACAATATTGTAGTGGAGAGAGTGTTCGCCTCACGAGCATTCAATCCTGGTTTGAGTCCCACTGCAGTACATTCCATTTCCATGTCAAATACTGTTATGATCTATATATTTAGTTGTATAACCTAATAAATAACATATATGTGTGAAATGGAGTAGGAAGCAGTGTAATGAATGATAACCCCATATGCTTGCCAAATCCACCACCCCCCCCAAGAACCAGTAGACTAATACTGTCGAAAATAGAGCAGTAGTAAGGATAAATAAGCATGACTAAGCGGATGCAAGTTTGTTTGCATGATGGGAAGCAGTGCTTACACAGAGTAAGCAATAGAGAGGCTAACCATGTGTAAGCGGATGTCACCGGAAGTTAGCAATGCTTACCTCCACACAAACCCGCTAACAACTGACTAAATGTGCCTTAACCACTCTGTATCCAACGGCCCTTGTTCTGCCCAGCAACAAAATAAACGGCCACTGCTTCTGCGCTCGAACACAGAACCCCACACACTATAGGCAATGTTCTTTACCACTAAGTCATATCAGATATACATAACCCTGATGTAGTCAAAACATATTAACCAGCCCAGTCATTCAACAGTACAGAGAATGTATTCCAACATGCAAATGTATTTGTGCGAGTAAATATAGTAATATCTAAACAGATACAACATATCAATAGATGTAGATATCTATCTATCTATACATACAAATATATATATATATATATATATATATATATATATATATATATACACATACACATATGTGTATCCACAGTAATATACCTATATATATATATATATATATATATATATATATATATATATATATATATATATATATATGGCCATACATCTGTAGATAGCAATGGCAGATTGACAAATACAAATATGTGCACATGCACCGGTAATGGGGTTGAGACACCCCAAACAATATACATCATGTACGAATAGGCACACACACCCACCACAGCCAAACACATCTGCCCTGCAATACACTAAAGTGTTATAGATCACATAAGCAGGACCTGACATGACATGAACACAACATGTAAAAAATACTACAACCCACCTGTATGATGTTGGGCCAGTATTGGTAACATATCATGCAGTACAGTGTGGCTCCCATAGGCGATGTAAAATAATGAAGCTATCAACACCAGGATACATATACACAGACACATATATGCAGATACAGATATACATATCTATTTAGATATATCTATATATATATATATATATATATATAGAGAGAGAGAGAGAGATAGATATACATGTGACTACACAGACACACACACAGAGATATGTACAGTAAGATACATATGTAGAAGGTGCACACAATATGGAACAGCCACCATGCCTACAGTTAACACCTTAACAACTGGACACTGTATGGGCCACCCATACAAATGACAATTGTTGCCTGCAACATATGCCCAAGGAGAGGTCATAGGGTAAAACACCACACACACAAGTCTGCAAAAATTGATAACCATTAGTTGCGTACTATTACGGTTTTATTAGCCATGTATTATAGCTGTTCAGACACTGACATCCATATAAACAGAGTAATGCAACTGTGCAACCATTATACAGTATGTTGGAAAGGGTCACAACTGTTGCTTTCCAGGCCAAGCCCTTCATATTGTACAATAGTAAAAACAGACTAGGCCACAGGATATCAAACTATCAACAGTAAGTAATGGAGGTGTATAGTTCAGCAGCCTCTATCTAAACTCCGTACAAAATCACTAGATGGTAAAGGCATCAGTTGACCAAATGGGATGTAACTGTTACATAACAAGGCATAACTGACACCATCACAAGCACACTGACAAACAGAACAGTCTGTATGGCAAGAGGCAGTAGGCCTGAAATAACCCGATTTATGTAAGTAATGTAAATATAGGTGAAGTGTATGGTACTGTACATCCATATACCTGAAGGCAACACACCCCTGATACCCCCACATTTTGTAACAGCCTAGGTCATTTATGGTGCATCCTCCCTAGACTCAATAATACAGGGCCACATACCACTGTTACTTACACTGGCCTCTGGAGTGCATAAAGGCACACATGTATTGTGTAGGTGAAGCCCACACATATATGGCCTCAGCCCCACAGTATGTGTGGGGGGTACAACAGCAGTGGACTGATGGCAGCAATGGCAGTGTGATATACTCACAGCCCACTACAGAACAACCCCTGACAGCATGTCATATGTGCAAAACTTGGTATGTAGGTGGGAGACAGAGGTTAAAACACAGGCCCATAGTGGAAAACTGTTGCCATACACTAAGCAAGTCACTGGTGTCACAGGATAGTCTGCAACATACCCTTAGTCAAGGAATTGTGGTCAGAAATATAAATGAATGTAGCCATGTACTGATAGCACTCAACACACACACACACTGCCAGTGAAATATCAGACACAGCACCTGTGTGGAGGACAGACATAACATGATAGTCACACTTCTGGCCACCAAGAGGATAGGCCCACAGGTGAGAGCTATGCAGATAGACTGCATTCCAAGGTAAACTAGAATGTGCACACACTCTGTAACACCAGTACTATATAAAGCATAACACAACTCTACTTACACTCTGTCTGTAGTTCCTGAACCTCCTACAAATATGTAGCTGGCCTGAGTGTGCCGGTTCTCCTGTAAGAGGTATTGCTACCTGCTGTCTGTAACACTGATGCCCACACACAGGAATGATGTCCATCACACAGGAAAGGTAAAGGGACCATGGTCACATGATGTGGGGATTCATAATAGGTGGTTGCCATGACAGTGGTAATTGGAGGTACTACACAGCAAGCTGCATGCAGTGAGCAAGTGGAGGACACTGATTGGTGCAAAGACCATCACCTGATCATGTGCACCACCTACTAAAGTCAGGCTGCAATCTATTCAAAGCTGCTCAATCCATTTACTGGAGAGAGAGAGAGCGATAGAGAGAGAGAGAGAGAGAGAGAGAAAGGGGAAGAGGAAGAGAAAAAGAAAGAAATGACAAAGCTCTTCAAACAATAAGCTGATGTCACAGGTATTTAGCCTGCTGTCATTCAGCAAGACATCATTCCCACAACAGGTATGTGAGGTAATATATAATATGTAATATGTAGTACCTGGTCCATCATAATGGGATAGATGATGTGGAATGAGCTATATGTGCCATCAGGTGTTGTTGTGATGATGTTCAACTGAACAACTGCTATGGACAATATGTCTGTCCCTGTGTGTAGTGGGCCATAGCCGTTTACTGTGCAGGTCAGCACTGACAGTCAAGATGTAAGGCATCATAGTGTGTGTAGTGTAATGGGAAGTATGTATATGATGTGGCCAATAGCTGGTGGTGGTAGTAATGCCATTATGATGGACATGTGGGAGCCATGGCCCACCACTGGCAGGATACCCAGGTGAATCTGTAATGTAACATACCAGAATGCCATAGGTGTTTAATAGGGTTATCTGCCATTGACTCCTCCATATACCCCCCTAATGTCAGGCTGTGTCCATATGTGGCACCTGTCTGTGTTGTAGCAAGGCAAAACAGTGCTTTTGTGCAGGAAGGTGTTGTGAGATTGTGGAGCTGATGTCTGAATGTACCCCACATATCAGTATGCATATGCGTACATATGTCACATATATAATATTTAAAGATATATATGTATATCAGCATGTATGTCTAGAAATATACATATACCCATGTGTAGACTTATATATGTGCACATATATATAAAGTCACATATATCTGCACACATATAGATAAATGCCAATATGCAAATGTCTACATCTGTACAAACACACACACTAACAGATATGTATGGTAAGACGTCCCCTATATCACTACCACAGTGATGTATGCTATGTGTGAGGCAGCAGCACACATAGCAATACAGACAGATATCTACAACTGGCAGTGTGTGCACCATGGATGGGTATGTCACATGTTAGTCCTGTTCTAGCACCACAATGCCCTTGCCTCTGAAGTCTGCTATGGGAATTTGTGGGAAGTATGGCAGAGACACACGTGGAGGTGGTCAGGATTGGTAGATATAGAGGACAGTCTACAGGGGTGATATGTGACACATGTGGTGGGTAAACACCTTGAATGGTGTTTGTGATCTGTGATGTGGACACACCATGGTCCCCAATATGGGCACAATGGGAATAAGGGTCCCACCAACTCTCACTCACAACAGCAGTCCATGTCCTGAAGGTGTCAGGTCTGGTGGCTGAGAAGGAGGAGCATGTTGGCCAGGTGAATGTGTACTGGTTGCCTCAGGCGGATGTAGCACATCCCTCATGTGTCTGTGGAGCCTGGTATGGAACAGGCCCTAGACCTGAGCACAGGGGGACAGGGACATGTTGGTGTGTGCCCGATGGGGGTGGGCCAACATCCCCTGGGTGGTTCCACCTGAAGGTATGGCTGTAACAGTACATAGGGAGGCCCCAGATTGTGATATCACCAGGATCCCTGGTCAGATGGATGTGGGGAGGTGGAGCATCTGGCCAGTGGAACATATACATGTTATTGTGTCACTGTCATAGTACATACAGTGGTAGTAATAGTCTACACAATCCAGATACATGTCCAACAGCATGCATAGAACCCCTTGTAACACAGACTGTCAGATGTGCAGCAATCTCAGAGCAGTCAAGCCACTGGCTTATATGTAACCATATTGGTCCTGACAATAGCATGCAAGTGAATAGTCAGTACCAGGACAGCAATGTTAGTGTCTACACATGGGACATGGCTACAATCACCTAGCAGATGCTGTGTTACACTACACAATCTGTCCAAACGGTAGTTAAGTGTAGCCATACCTAATGAGTTGTGTGTATAGTCTGTTGAAGCTGATATGGTGGGGGGGTGACAGAGATGTGGCTGGAAGCATATACACAGGGCCAATATTGACATGTTGCTGTGACAACCTCATACATGTAATGTTGTAACAGGGTTTGTTGCAACATGTGCGCTATAAGGGATATGAAGTCAGTACCTGTCAGGGCTTTCACCATCTACAGAATGCAATCCTCACACTACCTTCTGCAGTTCACAGATACGTGCTCAGTGGGTATCACATGACACCAAGGGCACAACACACTGCCCAGTCTGCAGACGACTCTGCTGATGTGGATTCCTCATGAACATAGTACTGACATGGCAGGTTCATAGGTTCATAGGTTCATACTAGGCTATCTGCCCTAGGGCATTTATAAGCCTAGCCAGAATGTGTTTGGCTTTTGCCACCCATTTTAAATTTATTTTGCTATGCCATTTTTCGAGGTTAGTATACTGTGCCTCTGTCTAACAGTGACACAGAAGTGATACCCGGGGTAAAACTATGATCTCCCATCCACTCATCAAGATTCATCTTGAAGAGAGTCAGTGAGGGACTCTGCCTAACCTGGACTGGGATTTTATTCCAGAGTGAAGGGAGCCTCTGGGTTATGAATCTGTCATTCCAGTATGTCCTATTTATTTCAGTGCTGAGGTTCAAGTCTCTCGAGCGCGTAACTCGATGGGATTTGGATTTTCTGAGGTGCAGCACGTCCATTAATTCCGGGTTGGACATGGCTTTATACGTCAGGCACAGATCGCCTCTGAACAGGCGGTATGCCACTGAGTAGAGCTGGAGTTTCTTTAACCGGGCAGCTATGGCATCTGTTTGAGCCCTTTGATCCTCTTGGTGAGGTACTTTTGGGGTCTTTCCAGTTGCTGCAGGTGTCTGGTAAGGTACATCCCAAAAGGGGCATTGTACTCAATTATGGGCCTGATGAGGGAATTACTTCTTCTGTACTTAATGGATTACCACCTATGTGGTAATTTGTGGGAACTTTGTTTTTGCCAAAGGGGATGACTATACACTTTTTGGCATTTAGCTTGAGGCCATGGCTCTGGCACCAGTTGTCTGTTTCTATGAAGGCCCTTTTGGAGGATGCTTGTGTCGGCTGGAGAGTCGATTATGGCGCCCAGTTTGCAGTCATCTGCGAACTTGGTCAGCCACAGTCCTTCCGTGCTGGCCTGTACTTCCAAGAAATATATACCAAACAAGAGAGGTCCCAGGACTGAGCCTTGTGGGACACCACTTGTAACTGGTTTGGAGTCTGACATGGCTCCAGCAATTCTAACCATGTGGGTTCTGTCCTTGAGCCAGTTTGCAATCCATCTAGTGACATAGGGGTTTATATTTAAGCTGGTGAGCTTATCTATAATGCCCGAGTGGGGTATTGTATCGAAGGCTTTTGCGAGGTCCAGGTAGGCTGTGTGGACCACCTTCCCCTCGTCAATGGCCTTGTTGACTGTTTCAAAGAAATCAACCAGGTTTAAGAGGCAGGATCTGCCCTTAACAAAGCCGAACTGGGTAGGATCCAGTGTCTGTAGGTCCCCAATATCTTTATTTATGAGGTCCATGATGATCCTTTCCATAGCTTTGCAGACCAAGCTAGTCAGGCTTATGGGGCGATAGTTTCCAGGATCCGTTGAGGCACCACCTTTATGGAGAGGGACCACTGTTGCTGTACGTCACTCTTTGGGCACATATCCTGTAGTAAGGCTGAGATTGAACAGTAGTTTTATGTTTGGGTTTAGCTCTTCTTGGAGTTCATGTAGGACGCAGCCCGGGACACCGTCTGGTCCCATTGATGCTGTGTTTTTTGCTTTGGAGAGTTTGGCTCTTACCTGAGCATCTGAGATGTCTGGGGTTCAGCACTCTGTTGGGATAGATATTTGCCCTTTTGGTGGGGGGGGGAGAAGTTTGCGCTGAACCTGTCAGCTAGGATGTTGGCAATGTCTGTGGGTTCAGTGTATTTTTTGTCATTTTGGACTAATTCTGAGCATGTCTGGGAATTGCCACCCAGGTTCCTAACATAACTAAATAAAGCCTTGTGATTATTCTTAGCGTCCTGTGCAATTTTTCTCTCGAAGCTGGCCTTAGATAATTTTATGCGTGCCCGTAGTTTTTTGCTAATACTGATCAGTGATGCCTTCCCTTTTTGGGATTTTGCTCTATCATTTAGTAGCTTCCTCCTTCTATTGTATAGTTTGTTTATGGCTGGGGTCCACCAGACAGGACGTCGGCCTTTGGAGGATTGGGTCTTGGTTTTATTTGGGATCGCATGATCCATGCATTCCTGAAGGTGTTCATAGAATGCGTTTATAAAGGATTCTACGGTCTGGGCCGTATTTTCCACAGGCCCGGGGGCTTTGAAGGATTCCACCTCAGTTTTGAGGAGTGTGAAATTTGCTTTAGAGAAGTTTTTCACTGTGGTTTTCTGGGCAGGGGGTGGGGTCAGGATGTGAATATCCAGTGAGATTTGTTTATGGTCTGATCTCACCAGTGAGGGATACACTTCTGGTCTGGAGCATAGAGTCCCCATGTTGGTGATGATCAGGTCCAGTATGTTTTCCCCTCTTCTGGGAGTGGTAACAAGTTGTTCCATAGCATTTGAGTTTATAAATTCTAGGAACCTTTGGGCTAGGGTGTTGGAGCTAGAGTAATGCTCCCAGTCTATGTTTGGGTAGTTGAAGTCGCTCAATATAATGGTGTTTGGAGACCTTCATATTTTCCAGTGTTCCCAGAAAGGTCGAGTGGGGTTCCTGGGTTTGGGAGGCTGGTCTGTAGCAGGCTATAAACTGGAAGGCAGTTTTACCCACTGTTAGTTGCACATGGATAGTCTCTGATGCTTTGTGCTTTGCCACCAACCTGGAGGTGTGGGTATCTTGGATGAATATCGATACTCCCCCTCCTTTTGTGATTCGGTCCAAGTTTTGGGGCCGAAAAGCATGGTATGAGGTATAACCTGGTAGTGCTGGAGTGCTCTCGGGAGCCCTGAACCAGGTTTCTGTTACTGCACAGATATCGATGTTCTCCATGCTAAGGAGAGTTTTGAGTGCGTGCATCTTGAGGTTTAGACTTCTGGCATTGAGTAGCATTACTCTTAGTTTCTTATCCCTTGTGATACCTATGGAGGAGGGTTTGTCTTTTGAGCCTTGCCTAAAAAAGGCACTATGGGGGTAGCAAGAGCCTTTGCCAATATCCGAAAGCCCAGGGGTGACAGGTGCAAGCCGTCCCTAGTGAAGCATCGTGGCTTGTTGAGCATATCATTCCAAGCTGAAAGGCATTGGATTCCCTTTGAATGACACCAGTACTTAAGCCAATTGTTGAAATTGATCATCTTGTCTTCATATTGTGGCATCATTCTTGGTGAGGGTAAGATGCTACTCAAGGTCAGGGTCATACCAGCCTGGGCTACATGCTCAGAGAGCTCTTTTATGTCTCTTTTCATGTAGTCCAGGGAGGTATGTCTCAGGTCATTCACACCAGCATGGACAATGACTGAGTCATATTTGTACTTGCCTTGGAGTGACCTGAGTGCTTGTGTTATGTGGTGGATCCTAGCGCCCGACAGGCTGCTCACTGTGACCCTCTCCTTGTTCAGCCTGGTGAGCGGGACGTCAGTGTGCCTGACGATAGAGTCACCTATTACAAGTGTATCAGGTGTGTTGTTTAGTCTTAAGGACTGTGACTGTTCGGCACACTGGCTTTGTGAGATATGTGTTGCACGTGTTTTGTTTTGGGGTAGCGGTTGTTTGGGTGTCTGCTTTGGAGGTCTCTGCTGCTTAGGCAGATCTTTATTTAGAGCCTCCAAGTATGTTTTTGTGTGATTATGTGTTTGGTTTGCTGTCGTAGTAGATCTATGTGAGACTGGAATTGTAGTGAGTGTGGTTTCCTTCTCCTCCTGACTGGTTATGCCAGTACTGAGTTGAGAGAGCTTAGCCTCCAGTTTGGCTATATGGTTGCATCACATGTGTTGGAATTTGTTGGGAGGAGCAGAGGGTTTTCTGTGTACATGAGGCAGTTGTTACATTGCCTCAAGATTCCCAGATTCACCAGCTGGACCGGAGAGGAGATTGACAACTGACCTTTGGACATGCTAGAATAATATCGGGAATTCCTTAATAATTGAAAACAAGGGCCAGTGGGGAGTGAGGGTGTATTGCAACATGTAGGACAGCCATATCCACACACACACTCTGTTAAACCAACTTTACTCCACATGCAGTATAGCAGCACTTACAGTCTGTAGTCAGTCAGGCACATCCCCCTCCTGTGTGTTGCCTTGTTTCCACAGTGTAAGTTGTTAGAAGTAAATCCCCAATCCATCTGAGATGCATTTCACCAAATGACAGATCTAGTTCCTGCCAACAGTGAATGTAAAGGGCCAATACCAAAATGATGTTCCTAGATATTGATGTGTGTTACCATGCAATTTACTTTGGGAATGTTACCACAGCTGTTCCACATGCACTCAGCTAGAGGAGGGTTTCAATTGGTGCAGAGACCATCAGCTGATCATGACCATCACTTACAAAACACAGGCTGCTGCCTAGCAAAGCAGGTGTACATCCCACATCCACCAGAAAGGGTGTGGATGGGACACAGAGAGACAATGTATACCAGGGAAGGTGTGGGTGAGTAAACCTTAAGCATGTGTGTGTCACACACCTACCAGTCCAGGGTTTCAAACACCTGACTGACTATGTATAGCTATCACATGTGTATGCAGTTATTGCTTGCACCGCATAGCTTACATGTTGGTGAGCTGTCCAGATGCATATGTGCTGGTGAGTGACATCTGAAACACTGTTGCAATACAGTAGGTGTAGCACATGGGCCTGTCCACATGAACAGTTGTCAGTGTCAACACAGCCACACTCTGTAAGGGACTCATATACATTGCCACACTTGGCAGGGTAACTAATACACTTCCTAACCACTTACCTTGTCACAATACAATAATGCATAGGTATCCATTGGCCCAAATGTGTTATTCTGTGCTTCTATGGTCAAAGGGTATGTGACGGTGTCTGACATTAGAGTGCATGCTTCAGTATGCCAGTGGGGGTGGTACTGGGTGTGAATGTGGTCAGAAGCATCATACACCACACACACAGACACAGGTTGCTAGTACCGGTGTGGATGTGTGCAGTGCTTTACGGCTGTGTAGTGGTTGATGGTGCCAGACAGCTGTACAATGCTGGGTGAGGGGCATACCTTGGCATCAGGCCACATGAGAATGGTCTGCATTATGGCTAAGGGGTGTAGTGTCCTGAATGGACACACAGGTGGGTATAGTATTTACCATCCAGTCTCCTGGGTTGTTATTGTGCGTGGCCAGTGCTGTGCAATGCTTGGCATGTATGTGTTCTATACATCATGACATGGGTGGTGTTTGGGATTTGCACATGTCCCACATTCAGGTACAGTGGCATGTGGAAGTACACCTAGTTTGTCTGGTCCATGTTGTGTACACGGAATGTTATCATCAGATGTGACAGTCCCACCCTCGTGTGGTAGGGGCCAGGTAATGGACAGCAAGTTGACCCTGCACCTACATTGATAGCATGCAACATATATTCCCCTGCTGTCAGTGGCATCTGTCCTTACAGGGCATGTGTGTAAGGCATGGTATGTCCTTTGTAGATCAGATGTGATGGAACCACAGTTGTTGCAGGCATCCAGTGGGAAACATAATGAAGGCACACTGTCTGCAATTATGTGCCTATCATACTAATGGGCAGGGTGTCATGGCCTCTGTAGGCCACTGCATTCACACCATAGTTACTATCAGTCACCGATATGCAGTGTACTACACACATCATGGCTGTTGCCTCTCCGTGTGTGTGTGTGTGTGTGTGTGTGTGTGTGTGTGTGTGTGTGTGTGTGTGTGTGTGTGTATGAGACATGGGTTGTGAGTGTGCTCTGGGTAATACTGGGCTTGCTAACTGTGATTGCCTGGCCCTGATGTCATATGTATGGGTATGGATATGCACCCCAGCCTCTCGTTTATTTCACAGCTGTTTTCCCTGATATGTACTAGGGCCACCATATAAGAAAATTGTAAAACCCACTACACATTGAGTCCAGGTGATACAAATACACACACACACACCTGTCATGCCTGGGAGTAGAACTCCTATCTAACTAGTTTATTACACTACAACACTGCACAATTATAGTATGCGCCATGGTGATTACTGCAGTTCTCCTTCCTCAATGGTATATATGATATTGGCTGACATCAGCAGGCTTGCCAATGTAGGGCATTTGACATGTACTGAGTGTGACTGGCCTAAAATGTATTGCTCCCTACACAGACAGTGGAACACTCACAAAACATCCAGAACAGCCATGGGTGTGTATAGAACCCTACCAGAGTTCTGAATCATACTTCAGCAATAAGCAGTTATGGCACACACTACAGAGATTACCGGGCTACACCCTTCCCAGAAGTGTATTACTAGGTGGATGACATCATCTGCCTTACCAAGGTAGAGCATTTAAATTACAGGAGTTGCCTACTCTACATAACATTGCTTTCTACACAGACAGAGTCAGACAGACACACACACAGTTGCCTTAGCTGGGGTTAGAACTTCTACTTAACTAGTGTATCACACTAAAGCAGTGCACAGTTATGGCACACACCATGGAGATTACTGGCCTATCACTTCCCCAAAGGAGTATTACACAGTTGATTACATCAGCACACTTGTCAAAGTGGACCATTGGAGGTTGTAGTGTCTGTGAATGGACTCAAAAGTATCGCTCCCTACCTGGACATAGGAAAACACGTGCATCCACATTTGCCATAACTGGGAATAGAACACCTACCTAACTAGGTTTAGTACATTACAGTGGTATGCATTTACAGGGCACGCTACAGAGATTCCTGGGCTACAGCTTCCCAGAGGTGTATTTCTAGGTGGATGACATTAGCTGCCTTGCAAACATTGAGCATTTGGATTGTGGGGAGCGTGGCTGGCCTAAAAAGCATTGCTCTCTACACAGCCTGATAGACACACACTCCCACACAGTTGCAATGTCTGGGAATTGAACTTCTACTTAACTAGCTTATCACACTACAGCAGTACGCAGTAACAAGACATGCTACGAAGATTACTGAGCTGCAGCTTTCCAGAGGTATATTACAAGGTGGATGACATCAGCTGCCTTGCAAATGTTGAGCATTTGGATTGTGGAGAGCGTGGCTGCCTTAAAAAGCATTGCTCTCTACACAGACTAATGGACACACACACAGTTGTCATGTCTGGTAATAGAACTCCTACCTAACTAGTTTATCACACTACAGCAGTACACAGTTACAGGACACACTACAGAGATTGCTAGGCTACAGCTTTCCAGAGGTGTATTACTAGGTGGATGACATCAGCTGCCTTGCAAAGATTGAGCATTTGGATTGTGGGGACCATGGCTGGCCTAAAAAAGCAATGCTGTCTACACAGGCTGACAGACACACACATACAAACTCACCATGTCTGGGAATAGAACTCCTACCTAACTAGTTTAGTACACTACAGTGGTACACAATTACAGGACATGCTACAGAGATTACGGGGATATAGATTTCCAGAGGTGTATTACTAGGTGGATGACATCAGCTGCCTTGCAAAGGTTGAGCATTTAGATTATGGGGAGCATGGCTGGCCTAAAAAACATTGCTCTCTACACAGACACATACACAGTTTCCGTGTCTGGGAATAGAAGTGCTACCTAACTAGTTTAGCACATTACCGCGGTACACAGTTACAGGATGCTCTACAGAGATTACTGGGCTACAGCTTTCCAGAGGTGTATTACTAAGTGGATGACATCAGCTACCTTGCAAAGGTTGAGCATTTGGATTGTGGGGAGTATGGCTGGCCTAAAACACATTGCTCTCTATACAGACTGACAGACACACAAACACAAACACCGTTGCCATGTTTGGGAATAAAACTCTTACCTAACTAATTAGCACACAACAGCGGTACGCAGTTAATGAACGTGCTGCGGAGATTACTGGGCTGTTGTTTTCCAGAGATGTATTACTAGGTGGATGACATCAGCTGCCTTTCAAAGGTTGAGCATTTGGATTGTGGGAAGTGTTGCTGGCCTAAAAAGCATTGCCCTCTACACAGACAGACACATGGTTGTTAAGTCGGGGAATAGAATTCCTACCTATTTTAGCACACTACAGCGGTACACAGTTACAGGACATGCTATGACAATTTCTGGCCTATAATCTTCACAGAGGTGTATTTCTAGGTGGATGACATCAGCAGCCTTGCTGAAGTTGTGCATGAAAATGGTTGGGGCTGTGACTACCTTAGCAGGCATAGCTCTCTACACAGGCAGACATGCACACAGACACACAGTTGGCAAGTCTGGGATTTAAACCCCTACCTCGCTAGATTATCACACTACAGTAGTACTCAGTTACAGGACTTGCCATGGTGATTACTAGGGCACAGCTCTCCCAAAGGTGTATTTCACATTGGATGGCCTCAGCAGGCTTGACATAGTAGGGCTATGGGGAGGGCAGTGTGTGTGCATGGGCCATTATCCATTTGTCTAGGTGTTGACATGCCACATGCGGGCATACACAGGGTCATATCTCACAGGTAACTGTATGCAGTGGCTAGATGACTACTTCCTTGTACAGTCATGTTGCACAGCTGGCATGTGCACCACATAGTCTGTACTGGTGGCTAGTATCTGCAGCAAGTGACATCTGCACCTCATGTGTTTGGGGCCCTTTGGTTGTGTGCTGGTGGGACAGATCTAGATGTTTCTTTGTCACAGTCACCCTCTTCCACACATCTAAGTACTGCCTACCTTTGACTTATTATAATGTGTTCTCCTTACATATATGCCTGTATTCCTATCCACTGTGTACAAGGCATGAGTCATGCATACTGCTGAGTGTCTGCACTAACAACTGTGACTGCCAGCTATGTCTGGTCCACTGATGTTTGCAGACATGGCCTTCATGAATTTAAGTGTGTGAGCATGCCCAGTGTGACCTTTCAGTATGCTGTTGACTTACATTTCCTTAATTTCTCTATGTGTATGAGCATGCCCAGTATAACCATCTGTGTTGCATGTGTGGATCAAGTCCAGGTAATTTGTACTACAGTGCTGACGTTTGTGTTGCACACTGACAGGTTGCATGCTGTCTCAGCAGGGTATCCCTTGATCAGTTGGCATTGACTCTTACTACATTTCTGCATGGGGGGCACAAATGACTATTTATACATTTCTACACAGGATCGGGGGGGGGGCACACCTGACTGTTACTATATATCTATGTAGGATGGGGGGCACACCAGACACGTGTACACATTTTCTAGGACTGTACTGGTATATCGGGTACTCCATTTCAGTCTGTGGTCTTTCCTATCACACTGGCTAGAGGCATACAAGTGTATTACAGAACTTAGCTTATAATTACCCACATATTCGTGTCTGACTTTCTAGCCTTCACAACTGACATCCCACTGCCTGGCCTGCTGTAGTCAGTCTGTGTAGGCCTGGGGGGTGGGGGGTTGCCCATAGACCTCATTCAGAGGCCATAGCACAGCCTTTGTTTGTGTTTGTCTACACCTGTCCTGCTGGCTGTGACTGTTGTTGGGTATGTGATTCCCCCCCTCCTGACTGGCATATGTGAATCACTTACCTTGTGGGTGTCCCTGTATTGAGGGTGGTGCTGCAGGGCTGCCTATGTTGGATGCACATAGTACACTCCCTACACATGGTTAGGCACAGGAAGTGTAATGTTTGGCATCCCTTTTACTGTTTTTGAGAGTCAGAGACAGGTGTTATTCCCTGGGTTCCTCCCATGTCAGTGTATGTGTTATGCATTGCCTCTTTGTCAAGGCCAGGGCATACTGGGCATGCCTCCTTCTGCCTACTGAAGCAGGCTCAGATTGTTCCTCCTCTTAGTCACTCTGTGCCAGTGCAGGCTTTGGCAATTGTGGGGGGCTGTGTGGCCCTGCCCCATGCTGTTCCTGCTGCAGCTGTTTCCACAGGAGCATATTGTGTAGCATGGCACATACAAGGACAGTTTGGGTACATGTAGCTGGTGAGTACTGCAAGGATCCATCGGATGTGTTCAGGCACCAGAACCATGACTTGAGCATCCCAAACACATGCGCTATTATGATTCTTGCTTGTGCATGTGCCTCATTATGGAGTTCTTGTTTGGGAGTGTGTGCATTTCTGATGGGTGTCATCAGCCATGGCTCCAGTGCGTATCCAGCATCCCCCACTAGGTGACTGTGTGGGAGGTCCCCATTGGCAAGTCTGTGGTACAGCATGTGGGAATCATGATAGCTTCCAGGGAAGCCAGCACACACATTCATTATTATGCCCTGAGCATCGCACATGACCTGCCAGTTGATGGAGGGGAAGTCCTTGCGGTTGATGTAGACTCTATCCTGCTCACTGGGTGGTGCTTTGATGCATATGTGAGCGCAGTCTATAGCACCCAGTACCTCAGGGTATTCTGCTATTTGGTGGAATAGTTGCATATTGCTGGCCAATGCCTCACGTGTTTTGGGGGAGTAAATGTGCTCACCGACATGTGCTGACATATGTACCCTGGAAGCTGATGCCTGTGAGATCCCCATCATATCCCCAGTTGGCTTTTGGAAGGCACCTGTAGCTAGTATTCTTAAGCCTACACATATCTTTGTATCCACTGGGATGGGTTCCCCTCTGTTAGTTCTGTGTGTGAGGCGTGGCCGGTACAGCTTAACAATTTGCTGTAGGAGGTCCCTGTCCACCCTATAGTGCTCCACTATCTCCAGCTCAAGTAGCCCTTGGTAGGTTACCCTGGGTCTGTACACTCTTCTCCTTCTTCTCACTGTGGATTTCTCAGCAGTATTCACATCCTCACCACCCACAGCCTCTTCCACAAGTAGTTGTATGGTAGCTATTGCAGCCCCCTAACCTTTTGCAGTTGTGAGTGTCAAAAGTTCCCTGCTTGTATACACGGGTGGTATAGATTGTGGGTAAAACTGGAGGGGTAGGTGTTTGCATAGTTTATAGTAGTGTTCTGGGCTGGGCTGGTCTGCTGCCTGTGTAATTGGCTGGTTCTGATACACTTCATCTGCCAGCTAAGCTAGTACTCATTGATTACCTTCCTACTGCTGTTTTCCCTTCCCATTGCCTTCCTCTTTCAGCCCATGCATGCACCAAGCAAACAGAGTGCTCATATGAGCACACTGCTGCTATTTCCTGGTTTAACCTCTTTTTTCTTCCTGTACAACCTGGTGTGTGGCGTGCACACCCACTTAGGCTTTATAATTACTGCTAGGCAGGTTTAGATACACCCCCTAGCTTAGCTGTGCTACACTAGGAGCAACCCTGCGCCACAGGGCTCCAATATGCTTACAGTATTCCTGACACCCCCCTCATGATGTCACCTGCCTCCTAGGCTTGCACCAAGCTATTCATGCTCTTATGCTGTTGGGACCTGCCTCACATCCTGGGGAAAACTTGGATTAACTATCCTTCCCCTCATTTGCATAGGATTGCTTGCTAATGCATAGTTACATGTCTCACACTGAGCCTCCTCCCTTAGCAACCACTACTGACTGGCCATGTTGTCCTCTGCCTGCCATTGACTTGCATGGAAGAATACTGATTTTAGTTGGAATGCTTAATTTATGTCCGTTTTGTTATTTTCTCCCCGATTCGATTTGCACATCGCTGCCCTACGCTTACACAGCTGGGATAAGTTAATAGGAATTAAAAGTTGATTTTTTAAATTTTTGTACTATTTGCAATGCCAATGGCCTTATACTTGGCCATTGGCATGATTATTTCATGATATGCAGCCTTTATTTGGGGTGTTATAGCTCCGTTTTGGATTTTGCAAACATGCACTCGGTTACTGACCAAGTACATTTCTGCTGATTGCACTAATCCTGCACGGATGGTCACAAGCTTCCTGGATTGCAGATTCACCTCATTTGCATAGATTTTCCCTGCAAATGGGGTGATTTGCATACAAGGGCTTCGTCCATGCAAGATTAGTGTAGGAGTGCTCGTGCACGTCCTTGCAGGCTGTTCCTGGATCGCACGGCAGACATATTGTCTGCTTGGCCTCCTGCCATGCAAGCTTTTGAGAATCTGAGGGATGGTTTCTTGTACTACATTATAAAAATGACATTTGATTTTACTGAAGTTAACTGTTTATATTTCACAATATATAAGAACAGTTCACATATTAAATTATTAACTAGGCTGCACAGGGCACATTATTGTGCCTTAGAAGTTAATCTAAAGTATGTATGTTAGCTAGGGCATGATTTTATTTATTCATGCATTTATTTATTTACGTATTTACTTACTGACATTTGTTTATCAAGAAAATCCAGCTGGATAATTTTATCCATTTTCAGTGGATGCCTGGGGAAAAAGCTCCACAAACAAAAGAACTGAAAATACATATGTATGTGTGAAAACTATCATCTTATTACAATGTACTGTAAAGATGCAGATAATGAAAATATTAATACACGTGTGGGGTCTCTATCAGTTAAAATTCATATGGTCGAGACCATATGATTGGGTTTTTGAAAACCCAAAACTTTTGAATGGAGAATGCAGTACAGTGACATTTGATAAATTTACCCTTTTCCTCAATGCAGTGTGATCTCGGAGTTGGTATATATAATTTGCTGGGGGTGTAGGGGGTGCAGGGAGGCTTGCCCCCTGCAAAAATGTAAAAAAAGGTAGATTTTTTTCTTTTTTTTTTCTTTTTTTTTTTAATGTTCGAGTTTTTGGAAACTCGATCATATGGTCTTGACAGTATGAATTTCGAGTTTCTGAAAACTTGATCATCTGATATAGACCACACATATGACATGCATAATAATACACATATGCCATCACTGAAATAAGATAAATACAATATCATGTAGCACTGAAACCTGATAACATGTTATATGTAAGAGAACGTATTACTCATTCATAAAGCAAATGTCAGTGTGAAAAATTATAACAGTGGATGAGGAGAAGAAGAGGATAAGAGAGGTGATTGAGAAAAAAGTGTTTGTTAGAAGTAATAAGTGGGCTAGATATGAGAGGCAGGAGAAATAATGAGTAAAATCAAGATTAAGAGTAAGGAAAGGAAGACTAACAATAATAAAAACAAGGAAAAGGAGAGATAGGATATATAGAGATATCAGAGGAGAAGGAGCTGAAATTTTAGTTAGGAGAGCAGCAAGAGCAAAGAGTCACAGATGAATTTCTTTAGCAGTAGCTTAAATAAATTAATGTTATGTATTGCCCTGACTGGGGCAGAAATTGTATTCCAGCCTTTTGCTACATATTATGAGTATAGACTTTGACCGCATCTTCTGTAGCTTACAGATATCATGCAGATTTTTATCAGAAGATTGAAGGTGATTACTTTGGAGGTAGTGCTGGAGAATTGTGCAGGCAAGAAGTGAGATTAAATATCATGTTGTGTATTAAGAAAGTTGGGTATACTTTAGTTGGTGGGATAATTCTAGGCAGCTTATATATTTTAGTGCAGAACAGTGATGTGTTCTGTGACTTGTATGAGATGCAAATTTAGCTACCTTGCTGCAACACCGTTCTAGTTTAGATTTTATGATGGCCTGGTGGTTAGTCAAGATGAGATAACTATATAATAGAAGGGAGAGTAGGTATGTAGTATCAAGGATGCCTCTGATGGATGGAATAAGGAATTTTGTGGCTCTATATTACATTCCTAGTTTTCTGTGAGTTTTTTTATATTGCTCAGCATGTGGAGATCATATTTTAAGTTGTCACCTATGCTAACCCCAGCAGTTTTGTATGGGGCATACTGCTCAGGGATGTGAACATAAAAATATTTTTCTCATGGGTAAATGATTTAGCGGGGAAAAAAGGAGTTTGGTTTTCTTAGGATTAAAAAGCAGTTGGTGGTTACAAAGCCAATTTTCATTACAGTTAAAGGCATGTTGTGTAATCTTTTCTAAATTTTCTAGAGACAGATAAGGGTGGAATCATCGGCATATTGTACAAGGGATGCTTCTTGTATAGAAGCACAATAGACGTACAGAGACTGTTTATAAAATATTAAGTAGAAGATGACCAAGGACAGACCCCTGTGGTATTTCCGTAATGATGGGTAGATAAGGGGAAAGGGTAAAATTCCGCTTGACTGCAGGATAGTGTTCTGACAATTAATTATTAATAGACTGAAGAGTAGGTCGTGAGATACCCATTGTCGACAGTTGTAGTAGAAGTTTTTTATGAGACACAGTGAGAAGAATGTTCGACAAGTCTAGGAATAAGTAAGTCATGAGTTTATCTTTGTCTCTGGCTTTATGTATGTTTCTATAAAATTTAGGAGGGCAGTTGTGGTATGGGCAGATCTAAAAAAAACATATTGAGTAATAGTTAATAAGTGTTCCAATAAGAGATGCTGGAGTAGTTGTTTATGGACACATTTTATTATTTTTGACAGAGGGATAAGATTGCAAACGTCTAAAATTATATTTTTCTGTAGGAGTACTATCATTGTGGAAAGGCATGAATTTTGATTTATTCTGCAGGAAGGTTACCTGCAGAGGGTAAGTAGGGTTTAAGTTTGGATACTATTTTTTATGAGGAAGGTGGTGACTGACTTTAGTGTGATTGTGAGGCATTAGAGGATGGGTGTCGACATGAATCAGGGCAATCAGGAAAAGATTCACTGGTGAGGTCAGCTAAGCTGTCGGTGAAATACAAATTAAACTTGACAGCTGTTTCTAGTGCGGAGTTACTGGGACAAGTTTTAAGGATATTGTTAATTCCTGGGTATAACATTTGTTTAATGGATGACCAAACCTTTGGGGGGTTATATCTATGGTTATTTTGTAAATAAGAATTCTTCCTATCAAGGTTGACTTGCTTTTTGGAAAGTGCTTTAAAGCATGGTAGATTTTGTGAAGCTTTAAGTTTTTGCAACTCATTCTATGCCTTGTTTTTGTTTTGTAGAAGATTTCTGCTCTGATTAGTAAGTTAAAGAGAAAATTAACTTTTGCTGTCTTCCTTCATGGTGGGGCAAGGTTGTTTATAATGCTTAATAAGTTGAATTGAACCTTCCTCCTCATCCAATAGTAAAGCTTTTAGAATATTTGAGTTAACTCTGTTCAAAGCAGCTAAAAATGATTCAAGGTTAAATTTTGAGAGATTACAAATATTTTTGTATACTTGTTGTTTGGTATGGTGAGTAACAAATCTGATAGCATATATAGGAAGGTGATCACTAAGAGATAGAGGAATAGTTCCTGATGTAGTGTAGTTGCAAGGATCAGAGACCATAATCCAGTCAAGAGTGAGACTAGTTTCCAGGGATATGTTATACTGAGCAGGGAAAGCAATAAGCTGTCTGAAGCCATGAAGGTTAATGCTAGAATAAGGATAGTCAGAAATAAAACTACTCCAGTTGATATTGACATCACTTACGATGACTGTTTCATTAGTAATAGTGAATGAAATCCAGTAAAGGATGTCTTCAAGGATGAATATATTGTTTCCGGGGGGGGGGGGGGATATATGGAGCAACTATACAAAGGAGTTTGGTCATTATTTTATGCTGGAGATAGGTAGCTCTGCATTATTGAATTTGGGTAGAGTTTTTGTAAGAGGAGAAACTTCATACATGTTATGGTAGAGGATAGCTACCCCTCCAGCTTTTTGTTAAGCCTGTCAGCTCTAATTATGTAGGGGTGTATATCAGCTTATCAAACGCTGATAACAATGAACACTAGTTGACCGACCTCTAAAGGTCAAACAACCAAAATAGTGAAGACATGGAACAGTGACTTTTTTTCCCAAGGAAAAAAATCTCTGGGCCGTTGTCGGGAGTTTGCCATTTCCTCCACTGTGGTACAATCTCAGAGCTGGTATATTTAAGTAGGGGGTGTGTACAGGGCACAGGCCCCCACAACAGGGGGTGTGGGGGGGCGAATCCCAGCACTTTATGTTGTGTTTTATTTATTTATTTATTTATTGCAAAACAGCAATTTTTCCTTGGGAAAACAATCGCTGTTCAGTGTCTTCGCTATTTTGGTTGTTTGACCTTTTGTGTTTGATCAACTAGCATTCATGTTATTAGCTTTCGATAAGCTGATATAGACCCTGGTGTAGTATTCTGGGAGAAACACTTATACAGGTAACTGATGCCTCTATCCTTCAGAGACGTATGTGCCAAACCTGGGGTAAATTTTTGATTTCTCATCTACTTGTCCAGGTTACTCTACAGTAGAGTTTGGGAAGGGATCTGCTTCATGTAGATGGGAATTCTATTCTGGGGAATGGTAATTCTCTGAGATACAAACCTGTCCCACCAACATGTCCTACTTATGCCATAAGCAAAGTTTCAGTCCTTAGATCTTCTAGTTCTAATGCAGTTCATTTTGTGGATATGCAAAAGGTCCATTAGAGCATGATCCAAGGATGTCTTTTATACTAGGTGTAGATCATCTCTCAGCAGTATCTATGCAACAGAGTATAGAAATGGGGCTTTGAGGTGATCTGTATAGGACATTATGTTTACACCCTGTATTCTTTTTTGTGAGAAACCTCTGTTGACATTCTAGATGAGGGAGGTGGGAGGTTGTCATAATGGCTAAGGTGTTTACCTTACAAACACAAGGTGCAGGGTTTGATTCTTACATTGCGTAACTGCCTAGGCTAGGCTTAAAATGGCCCACAAGATCAGTTAGCCTAGTACAAACCTATAGTACATATGACTTTTCTGGTAAGTACTGAAAGGGGACTTATAATCAATGATGGTTCTGTTCAAGGGCCAAATACATTGACGTGATTACCTCTCTAGACCTAGATGCTCTGTCTTTCTTTATAAGTTGAGTGATATACAATGACTTCTTACTAACTGAGACACATGTTGTTCAAAGGCCAGGTTACTATCTACATGCATTGCCAAATCCCTAACTACTGGTCAACTCGCAGGCGTTGTATTGATGAGGTAGGCTTTCCAAAAGGAACTATTATGCATTTCTTGGCACTGATTTTTAAGCCATGGCCTTGACTCCAGTCATTTGCTTGTTTAGACCTTCCAGTAAGATGTTAGTATCTTGGGGGATTCTATGACTGCTCCTACTTTGCAACCATCTGCAAGCTTGGTAAGCCAGAGGCACATGACATTTGTCTTGACTTCTGAGAAGTAGATGTCAAAGAGAAATGGACACAGAAAAAAGTCCTGAGGGACTCTGCTAAAGATCAGCTTTTTTATGGAAGTTGTTTCTCTGATCCAAACATCCTGTGCCTTATCTGTGAACCATCTAGGTCTCCAGCATGTTACATAGGGGGTTGATGCCTAATTCTGTGAATTTGCTCACAATGCCTGAGTGAGGTATTGTATAAAATGCCTTAGCTGGGTCAAGGTAGGCCAAATGTACCAGTTTGCCCTCCTTCATTACTTTGGTGACCTTCTCAAATAAGTCTATCTGGTTTGTAGGCATGACTTGCCTTTGATGAAACCAAACTGCCTGGGGTCCAGTTTTTGAATGTATCCTATGTCCTAATAATTAATTCCATGGCTTTGCACATATGACTAGTCAGACTAATGGGTCAGTAGTTCCTTGGATCTGTTGTTACTCCTCCCTTCTGCAGAGGGATGATCATTGCAGTCCTCCATTTGCATGGCACAAACCCTGTTCATAGGCTACAGCTAAAGAGTGTCTTCAGTGGCCCTGGTATGTCATATTTCAGGCTAGGCATTCTGGGATATTATCAAAACCCATCAAATTTGTGTTTTTGACCTTAGAAAGTGTAGCTAGGACCTGCTCCCTATTGATAACTGGAGGGGTCATGTTAGATGGCATTTTCTGGAGTTGAATTTGTCATCTTATAGATTTGCTGTATCTCTTGGCTTAATTGGCAACCACTTCAGCAAGCTGTTGTTTACTCACCAAATGACATATTATATTGTCCTGTTTAGTCCCTAGTCCCAAAATCAACATTGGTTGCCCTATTTTAAACTCTGATGTTCCACACCTTGAAGCTCACCTAGTAAAGGATCTGGCATCATGGATATGTACCTTCACAACTTTTCTGCATTTAACAGCATGCATTCTTGTTATTTTAAGAAATATGCTGTTTACAATCACTCCCCTTGATTCAGCAAGCTCAGCACGGAGTGCAGCAATAGTGCAAGAGCTGCTGCATGCAATATGGCCGGCGAGCGATCCAGGAATGAGCTCCCGGGACGTGCACGTGTGCTCCTACCCTATTCCTGCATAGACACCACTGCTATATGCTAATTACCTCACCTGCTGGTGAACACTATGCAAATGAGGTGAATTCGCGATCCAGGAAGCAGGCAAGCGTCTGTGCAGGAATAGTGTAACCTGCAGTAATGTATTCGGTTACTAACCGAATACATTTCTGCAAATTATGAAACGGTGGCATGACAGCTCAAAAGAAAGCATGTATTCAATGTAGTAGGCATGCCAATGGCCAAATATATGGCCATTGGCATGGGAAATAGTTGCAAAAATATAAAAAAATAACTTTTTTTTTTTTTGACAATTTCGACCGTTTAAGCGTAGGGCAGAGGTGCACAAATGGGATCGGCCTGAAAATAAGAAAATAAAGTAGGAAATACGCTTTTAAATCCAAATCAGTATCTTGCCATAATAGTCAATGGCATGCATAAGACAACAATACCAGGGAATAGTGGTTGCTAAGGCGGAAGGCTGAGTGTGAGTGCGGTAACTATGAATTAGCATTCCATTTTATGCAAATGATGGAACTGATACTAAATCACATATTTCCTCTCAGTGTTAGCTTGCACCCAACTGTGCAGGTGCAGCAACCCCACTGTATAAGTATAAGAGGTGGGTGACCTCATAAGGGGGGGGTCATGCATGCTGCAAGCTTATTGGAGCTAAGCACAGCTAAGGGAGGGGTGTGTCTGAGGCTGCCTAACAGTGTTTACGTTGCCTAAACAGCTGTACGCACCATGCACCAGGTTTTAAGCAAAAAAAAAAAAAAAAAAAAAAAAAAAAAAACAGGAAATAGCAGCTCTGTTCACATCTGAGCACTGGATATGTGCGCTGTGCCTCGGGGCTTAAACAGGAAGGCATTGGGAAGGGAAAATAGCAGTAGGAAGGCAATCAAGGAGAACTAGAATAGCTGGCAGGTTACATGTATCAGAATCAGCCAATTACACATGGAACAGCCTAGCACACTACTATAAACTATGCAAATACCTTCCACTCTGGTTCCCCTACAAATGGTGTACACAGATGGGGGAAATCTTACCTGACAAAACTAGCAAAATGTTAGGGGCTGCTGTCACTCTCATACATCAATATGTGCAAGAGGCTGAGAGTGGTGAGAATGTGAATGCTGATGACCAACCCACAGTGAGGAGAAGGAGAAGAGTGTACAAACCCAGGGTAACCTACCGGGGACTACATGAGCTGGAGATAGTGGGGATTATAGGGTGGACAGGGATATTCTACAGCAAATTGTTGAGCTGTGCCAGCCATGCCTCACACACAGAACCAACAGAAAAGACTCATCCTAGTGGATACCTAGGTATGTGTAGGCTTAAGAATACTAGCCACAGGTACCTTCCAAAGGGCAACTGGGAATATCAAGGGGATCTCACATGCATCAGCATCCATGGTATTCCACCATTTCCTGGATGCCATGTCAGCACATGTAGGTGAGCACATATATTTCCATGACATCCATGAGGCGTTGACCAGCAATATGGGTCTGTTCCACCAAATAGCAGAATACCCTGAGATAGTGGGTATTATAGACTGCACACACATATACATCAAAGCACCACCCAGTGAGCGGGGTATGGTCTACATAAACCACAAGGGCTTCACCTCCATCACCTGCCAGGTCATGTGTGATGCCCAGGGCATTATCCGGAATGTGTGTGCTGGCAGTCGTGGAAGCTATCACGACTCCCACATCTGGCATATGACACAGCTGTAGCAGGCATTTGCCAGTGGGGACATCCCATATGTCCACCTAGTTGGGAATGCTGGCTAAGCACTGGAGCCATGGCTGATGACACCCCTCAAAAATGCACACACACCTGGGCAAGAACTCCATAATGAGGCACACACACAAACCAGAATCATAATACAGCATATGTTTGGGATGCTCAAGTCACGGTTCCACTGCCTGGACATATCCGGTGGAGCCTTGCGTACTCTCCAGCTACATGTACACAAATGTTCATAGTATGTGCATACTACACAGTATGATCCTGTGGAAACAGCTGCAGCAGGAACAGCATGGGGCAGGGCCACACAGCCTCCCACCATTGCCAAGGCCATCACAGGCACAGAGGGACTCAGAGGAGGAACTACCTGAGCCTACCCATGTAGGCAGAAGGAGGCATGCCCAGTATGCCCATGCCTTGACAAAGAGACATCACATAGCACATACACTGATTCAGTATGGACCCAGGGAATGACACCTTTCTCTGACTCGCACATACAGTAAAAGGGATGCCAAACATGACACTACCTGTACTTTACCATGTACAAGGAGTGTACTATGTGCATCCAACATAGTCAACCATCCAGCACCATCTTATATACTGGCACAGCCACAAGGTAAGTCAGTATTCCTATCAATTGCTGAATGGAGTAGTATGTTCTGATAGTTGTATCTATGGTGTGGACGTGAGCATGCAAGGGAAGTGGGTGGCTGAATGGGAAGGCATCAAATAGTGGAGACCTATATGGGTAACATGAAATCCATAACAAATACCACTGTCAACATACTAGGCAGTACTAGACAAGGTGACAAATCCCACTGCATTACATGTGGTGGCCCAAATGTGTGTCCATAGGACACACACATGGATGTCAGTGAGGCTCACATACCCACCACCTGCCTCATCCAGCAGGACAGGTGTAGATTACCATAAAGAAAGGCTGGGCTAAGGCCTCCAATTTATGGCAATGGTTAACAGCCCCCCTCCAGATGTACACAGACAGACTACAAAAGGTCTCACAGTTATATGTTAGTTCTGAAGGGTAAGACATCTGAAACTGAAATGGAGGTCAATAAAACCTAAGATATGTACTCTACTGATATGCCTCCAGGCTGGTCAGAATGCAAAATAAAATGGGAGGCAACAGAGCACCTGAAATACCTGTACAGTCATAGCAAATGTTTAAAGACATCAGATTTGCCCCCCCCCCCACAATCCTATGTAAAAATGCAGTAACATGTAAGTGTGAGGTGTAATACCAGTGGAGCACAGATTACTCAAGCTGGCCCAATCTACAGAATGAATTGTTGCATGTGTACAATATGCAGGGGTCCATGTGTTAGGTTGTCATGTGCTCAATATTGTGTGGAAGTGGTCAGCATGTAGGCAGGGAAGGTTGTGTTTCAGTGGCCTATGGGCAGTATTGTGGATGACAGGGCCATGTTCCAACTGCAGTGCCGACCACAATACTTCTCAGCAATACCCATGTCAGCAGTCATCCATACTCACTGTCCAGATATTAATATCTGTCATCATCTGAAAGATGGACATGCCATGAATGTAGGCCCATACATACACACAGTACACAGTTGAAAGTACCCTTGACAGAGTGCATAAAATGTAACTGCCAACTGCACACAACTTTGGAATTGTACATACAGTTTAGCAGCACATTAGTTGTCTGTGCAGTATGGAATACTGATGTAGTCTGGGCAATCACTGGCAGACCACAAAAGGCACAGTTATGAAGTAATGAAATACTGCCTATGGCCTTGCACAAGGCAGCATAAGGGGAATGTCCCAGGTATATCTGTGAGTCAGCTGCAAGTAGCTTCCATATCACACATGCACTCAGCTCACCCGACCATCTGCCACAGGTTTATCGCAGGTCATATCCTTGCTGATGGGAATGAGTACAGTAAGACCCCATTTCTGTATGGGAATACCCACAGAATGCAACATGCTGAAATGGTGTCCTATCCAGGTGTGTCCCTAGCTGTAAGCAGCACCCTGCCTGCATCCAAACCAATGGGTCAATATGTACAACAACTATTGCCATTAACATCTCGAACACTTACCTTGTCACCCCAGGGGAATTCACTGGCTTGCAGCCTGTGAATGTAGGAGTGACAGAATGCACTGCCCTGACACAGATGGCCTGCACCACTAACAGATGGCCTACAGTCCTCTGTCAAAGGCCTGTGCCTCACCTGTAGTGCCAATGTAAGGTATCACATGGGGTCCCAAATAACAAACTAACACAGTCAACAGAACACAAATGCAAGGCCATGCTGACTAATCCTAGTAGCATGCCCTCAATGTCCTACTGCATGAACTGTGGACCAATCCATAAATACCGCTGGGATGAAGGGCCAAATATAGGGATATTTCCCAGATATTGATCGCATATTGTTAGGACGAGGATAGAATAACAGTGTGGGGGGAGTAGATGCATGGACATCATGGAATGTGTGAAGTCTAAAACTCTGATGTGTGCCCATACTACCCCTGTCTGCAAACCCAGTAATGGGTGGCTACAAACCTACTCGTAAACCACGAATGGGAAGGGGAACTGATCAGATATATGAGCCCTGCCTCTGGGTAACCTGGGTGAATCTGTACAGCTGAGAGGTATGACCAGCAGGATATGGCCATTCTGTTAAGTCGATATATGTACAAGAAGGAGATCCTCAGCCACCATACTACCAAGGTGCTGGACCATTTACACAGACCCATCAGCAAGTGTCTGTAGCTACCCCTCCAGAATGGCAGGAGTGCGCAAGAATGTGTAGGCTTTGGACCACAATACTGGACTCAGCTTCATTCATCTTGTATTTCCTAGTAAATAACTGTGAGCAAATAATTATATCTGCCAGTAGTCGATGACATAATACATCATTGTGTAAAACAGTGCATATGTCTGAATATCTCTGCTAACACCAACCATGTAACACAAGGAGCACAGACAGCAATAGTTACAGTATCCCCCTATCTGTCATCCATTGTGACTCCATATTGTCAATCTATCTACAGATATCCTGCAGAAACAGGTTGCTATCTGTAGGTTGAGAACACCAAACCCTAGACTGGCATACAACCCTACCTGGAATGGATTCACGTACTCAGTACAGAGGGTCATACTGGGCATGCTCCTACACTTAGAGAAATGAAGCCCATGTCTGACAACATAGTGGACTATACATATCTGTAATTTGCAGATGCCTGTGCACACACACTAAATTGTACACCATTTATGATTCATACACACATTGGATAGAAAGACTCACGCATATCCAAGGTGAACACACTATAATATGTCAAACATTCACACACAGAGATGTGGGGAAGAGAGAGACAGTGATAGATAAAATTCCATTATGAAGCCTGTCCCACCCGCTACACATCCAATTGGCCAATATCACATGATGTGCTGATGTCAATCACTGTAGACATTCCTTTTGGTAGCCCTCATCCCTATAGTCTCTGTGGTGCTTGTGATAACTGTGTAACACAATAGTAAAAATCAGTATTCATGTAGCATTTGTGCACTCAGTGCTGTCAAATGTAAAGTTTTGTGTGACTTGAGTGTGTGTGTGTGTTTCCAAAGGAATGATGTATGGCCCATTCACACACACTGCACTTCCCCTTGCCTATAAGCTCTGGAGTGCTTGTGATAACTGTGTAACACTGCAGTGTACCAGACTAGTTAGGTAGGAGTTCTAACCCCAGACACACTAACTGTGATAATGTATATATATATATATATATATATATATATATATATATATATATATATGTGTGTGTGTGTGTGTGTGTGTGTGTGTGTGTGTGGAGGTGAATGATTCTGAGGCCTTTCACACACACTACACCTGCCATTGCCCACGCTAGCATGCCTGCTGATGTCAGTCACCTTGAAATTACCCTTTGGCCAAGTTTCAGCCCTATAAGCTCTGTGGTGCTTGTGATAACTGCATAACACTGTTGCATAGCAAACTAGTTAGGTAGGAGTTCTAATCCCAGATATGACAAAATCTCAGCCCTGTAAGCTCCGTGGTGCTTGTGATAACTGCCCACTACTGTAGTGTAGCAAACTAGTTAGGTAGGAGTTCTAATCCCAGACAAGACAACTATTATAATGTGTGTGTGTGTGTGTGTGTGTGTGTGTGTGTGTGTGTGTGTGTGTGTGTGTGTGTGTGTGTGTGTATGTGGAGATGACTTCCCTTACCCCTCCTATAGCTCTGCAGATGATGTCACTCACCTTCAAAAATACCTTTGGACAGCTCTCCAACATATAACTTCTGTGGTGCTTGTGATAACTGTGAAATGCCATAATGTAGAAAACTAGTTAGATAGGAGTTCTAATCCTGGTCATGGCAACTGTGATAATGTGTGTGTTTGCGTGTGAGAATGTGTGTGTCTTTGTTGACACCTGATTTTTGTTGTCATTCACACTTACAAAACTTCCCTTACACCTCCTTTAGCTCTGCAGCTGATGTCACTCACCTTCAAAGATACATTTGGACAGCTCTTCAACATATAAGTTCCATGGCACTTGCAATAACTGTGTAATACCGTAGGGTAGCAAACTAGTTAGGCAAGGGTTCTAATCTTGGTCCTGGAAACTGTAATAATGTGTGTGCTAGTGTGTGAGTCTTTGTTGACACCTGATTTTGTGGTCATTCACACTTATGACACTTCCCTTACCCCTCCTTTAACTCTGCAGCTGATGTCACTCATCTTCAAATATACCTTTGGAGAGCTCTCCAACATATAAGCTCCATGGGGCTCGTGATAACTGCTTAACAGTATAGTACCAATACATAGCTAGGTAGGGATTTGAAACTCAGTACTGGCAAGTGTGTGTGTGTGTGTGTGTGTGTGTGTGTGTGTGTGTGTGTGTGTGTGTGTGTGTGTGTGTGTGTGTGTGTGTGTGTGTGTGATCAGTATCCTGTATGGGTGGTGGGGTGATTGTGTAAATAACATGATCCATTGTAGGGTGGGTTTTGCTACATTTTCATATTGAGGACCCATATGTCCCAATGTCACATTACAAGGCCAACAGTTGTCAAACACCATAGAGGTTGTTATAGACAATCCACAGCCACACATTTATATATATGCAGCAGTTATAATATTCAGAGAACTTTCTCCACCCACATGTCATACACAAACATGCTTGGCTCTTTCTCTCTTCCTTTTTTTCTTTCCCTCTATCTCTCTCTCTCTCTCTCTCTCTCTCTCTCTCTCCCCTTCTCTGGTAGATGTGGAAAAATGTATCTGTTTTGAATAGGCAGCAGCTTGACTTTGGTAGGTAATACTCATGATCAGCTGATGGCCTGTGCATGAATTGGAGTCCTCCACTTGCTAATTGCATGTGGAACACCTGTGGTATCATTCCTATAGTTAATTGCATGGAAACACACTCCTATAAATAAGCACTGAAAGTTGGTGTTGGCCCTTCTCCTTCACTGTGAGCAGGACGTCATGTGGGTGTGTGACAAACAGCATCACAGAGGGTAGTTAGAAATACCTCATACAGCAAACACCATGGAGACAGGCCAACAAACTGGAGGGGGATCTTCCAGACATGGAGACAGAATGTAAGTGTTGCTGTTCTACATTTGAATTAATGTTGGTTTAACAGGGCTTGTGTGGATATGGCTGTTCTGCATGATTTAAAGTCCGGCATGACAGTGTTATGTGGTAGAGAAAACTCTCACCCATAGGGCTATCTGCAGACTGGCCAGAGTTTGGAGTCTTAGATTTGGTTTGTTACACATTTTCTGTCTTTATAAATGCAGTAGCATACTCTGATGATTGTACTCAGTGAAAGGTAACATCCACTGACTTCATATCCCTCAGAAGAGATATGTCACAACAAACCCTGTTACACCAGAAATGTTCTCAGTTTATAACTGCAATATGTCAATATTGGCCCTGTGTTTGTGTCTCTGTCCCCCATGTCCGTCACCCTTTGTTCATATGTCATGCAGTAAGAGGTGGATATGTACAGTATACCATTATTCACTGACATAATTCCTGATATCAAGCCAGTGATATATCAGACTGCCAGACATGTAATGTATAGGAGGCCAAATAGTTGAGAACAAAACCTGCACATTCTTTTGTAGTCTATACTGTGGTGAGGTCTGTGTACTTATGGTGATTGTTGACAGAGTGTCTGTATTATGTAGCAGTGTATTGTGGTCATGTTATTTGGCCTGTGTACAGACTGTGGTAGATGTCAGTGTTCTTGGTACTGTTTTATCTGACATTGCATGCTGCTCCAGTTTCTGATACCCTATCAGTCTATATGTTTATAGGGCCAGACTGAGACATGTCCCATACCAACATCAGATATCAGACTACACTGTGAATTGGGCCAGTATATGTGGGATTAGTGTGTGAGTGACAAACATGATGATGGCTTTTGTCCACACAGGCCATAGACCATGCTATTTATTTATTTTTATTTATTTGCCAGGAAAGTCCATTGGGCCAAAAATGAGCCCATTTTCAATGGAGACCCGGGTAGAAAAGCTCCTAATCCAGTGTTACAGTACAAGTCACAGTTTTATAGTGCAGTCATAGTCTATACTTTATACATAGTTCATTAATAAAAATCAAAAACAGTTTGTAACTTATATACATATATAACAGTGGAAGTCAAAGCAGTTTGTCACTTATACCTAGTTTAAAGTGTGAAAGGAACAAGGACATAGTATACTGTGGGTAGTAAAATGAATTATGTACATATTTAGCAGTGTAAATCAAAGCAATCTCTTATTTATTCCTAGTATAAAGTGTGAAAGCAACATGTGTATAGTGTACTGAGGAAAAAATGACAGGACATGAAATAGTATAAGTATATAGGAGTCTGCATTAATGTAGCATAATTATGTAAGAATTAAGAGCATGTGTTGAGGAGGAAAGGACCTTACAATTCCATGTTATTTGGGATGAGTAAGAGGCAACAGGGGAAGAAGTGAAATATATAGCTGAGATGAGAGTTAGGATGAAGCAGGGTGATATAGAGTAGGAATGTAGTGGATGCAGTTAGGTGGGATGAGAACAGGAGCATTCCCAATGAGAAGAAATGTATGAGTGAAGCTGTTTTTTAAAGTAAGAAAGGTTGTTGATGGTTCTAATTTGTGGGGGGATGGAATTCCAAAGTTGTACTAGAGAGAAAGATAACAGAAGTGTCCCTGGGGTCTGTATAGGCTTATATACTTCTAGAAGGTTAAGTTTGTTGGACCAAAGAAGTCTGTTGGCCTGATGCATTTTGAGGGTGGAGGACAGTGTAGGACAATGTGAAGGTTTGAAGATGAGCTTATGAGCAATAGGGAGCTGAATATAGGAAAGATAGTTAGGAAGTTCAAACCAATTCAAGGAATGGAGAGCCTTACAGTGGTGGGAGGAGGATTTGGATCCAGTAGCAAACTTAGAGATTTTATTATAGCAGGAAGCAAGCTTAGACTTTAGAGAGTATTGAAGGTTGGTAAAAAAAGGGGCACCATACATAAGAGAGGGAATACGATAAGTGGTAGAGAGGGTGTGCTTGGTTGAAGACATGAGATAACGACCATGGCAGTATAACATGCCCAATTCTTGGTGTGTTTTCTTAATATTAGTATGCATGTGGACATCAAACTTTAGTTGATCATCAGTAATGACTCCTAGATGCTTTGAGTTGGGAACTATTTCGACTGGTGTCGAGTTTTGGCTAGTTATGGAAAAAGAGAGCTTATCTATTTTGAAAGATTTAGAAAGGGTAAATATGATTTTCGATTTTGAGGGGTTGAGGGCAAGGTGGTTATTCAGCATCCACATCTCAGTACAAGAGAAGGCATCTTGAGTAAGTTTCAAGAGTGAGGGTAAGGATGTGGCAGAAAAGATTATGGTGGAGTCATCGGCATATTGGATTAGCTTAGCATTTGGAATACAGTGATGATAGTCATTGATGAAGATGTTGAACAGTAGGAGGCCAAGTATGGAACCTTGTGGGACACCTGTAAGAGTGTGGAGGATGGATGAGATATAATTTTTCCATTTGACTGCTTGCTGTCTATTTGAATGGTAACTGGAAAACCAGCTGATGGAGGAGGAGGAAATATTAAGTTGAGAAAGTTTGGACAAGAGAAGGGTGTGAGATACAGTAGCAAAGGCTTTGGATAAGTCTAAAAGAAGGGTAGATGCAATGTTGCCAGAGTCACGGACATGGTTAACAGTTTCCAGAAAAGAGAGGAGGGCAGTGGTGGTGCTGTGTCCTGGTCTAAAACCATGTTGTGTAGAGGTCAGCAGTTGTTTGTTTAAGAGACAGGGTAAGAGCTGTAGGTGGATGCATTTTTCAAGAATCTTAGAGATGGGAGATAAGATGGCTATAGGATGGAAATTAGAGATTTCAATATTGTTGACTCCCTTATGGAGGGGAATAATGAAGGCTTGTTTCCAGAGGAGGGGTACATATGCTTCTTGGATGGAATGGTTAATTAGGATAGAGATGGGAAAGGCAATGCCATTGGTGGTTAGTTTGAGGAAGTCAGATGCAATTTCATCTGGGGCAACTGAACAAGGCTTCAGTTTTTGCAGTAGTATTTTTATGGTGCTAACAGGAATAGGTTTAAAAGAGAAAGAGAGATGAAGAGTAAAGGTGGAGTCAGAGAGGGTTGGGGTTGAGGCTGGAGATGGGGTCTGTCTTGTTACATTATTAGCGAAAGACTTGGCGAGTCTGACTACTGAATCTGTAAAGAAATAGTTAAATTGTGTAGCCAAGGATAGATCAGAAGAGTTAGGATCTGGGCAGGGGTTCTCCTTTTTTTCCAGGCTGGAGTAGGGTAGATATGCTGTTCCAGAATTTCTTGGGATTTGATTTATGATGATTTTGTAGTACTGAGTAATAGGATTTTCGGTCTTTGGAAACTTGTTTTTTTACTTTATTGTGGAGTTGTTTGTATTTGACTAAGGAATTGGGAGTTTTATGTTTTTGATATTCTTTCCATAGTTTATCACAGAGATGCATGAGGGAGATAGTTTCTTTTGAAAGCCATGGAGTAGTTTTGGATGTGACCCTTTTAGATCTGAGGGAGGAGAAGCTGTTAAGGAGGTTAAAAAGGATGTATTGAAGTAAGCAACAGCATTGTCCAGAGGAAGGGTTTTTAGAGGGTTCCAGTTCATGACTTTTAAGAAGTTAGAGAAGGTTTGAGCATTGAAGTTTTTCAGATATCGGACTGAGATAATATTATGATGTAGCTGAAGGGATGAAGGGGCACGATGTGCAAAGGCAGGGAAATGGTCACTAAGAGAGTCAGGTAAGGTACCGGTGTCAGAGATAATATGGGGGTGGGAAACTAGTATCCAGTCTAGAATACTACCTGAAGTACCATCATTCGTTTGCCTAGTGGGGGAATTGATTAGTTGGGCGAAGTTATATAGGTTTATATTCTGAGAGTTTGTGTGGGAGTTTATGGAAGCCCAATTGATATTAACATCACCAAGGATTATAGTCTCATTTTGTATGTTAGATGAGATCTAGGAGAAAATATCCTCAAGAATGGAGATATTATTTCCTGGGGGGTGTATAGGGTGGCTATGCATATGCTTTTCTTGTTATTAATCTTTAGGAGAGCCAAGGTTACCTCAGATGCAGCAAATTGAGGTATAGCTTTAGTATAGGGGGTAACTGTATGAGAAGATGAGTAAAGTAATGTTACTCCATCACCTTTTTTTTCTGGGTTCTGTCCTTTCTTAAAATGCTACAGTTTGGGGGAGTGATTTCAGGGTCTTTTGTATGAAGTTTTAACCATGTTTCAGAGATACAAAGAATGTCTGGTTGATTGCAAGGTAGCCAGGCATGGAAGTTAGCTAATTTATTGCATAAACTTTGGCCGTTTATTATGCCAAATAGGAGGGATTTATGGGTAGAGAGGGAAGATGGTAGGGTTGAGTTATTGTGCTGGTAGATTGAGAGACCTGGGTTGGGATGAATGTCACCAGAGAGGAGGATTGAAAGCAGTTGAAGTAGAAGTGTGGAATGAAGTTTAGAACTTTTAGAGTTAGGGTTGTGGACAGGGTAGCAATTATGGGCTGGGATGGCAGGTATGTGGGCTATAGCAGATGTATCAGGAACAAGTTTTCTGATAAATACATGAGAATCATTATAATTATAAAGATATGGAGAAATATAGGGTGTGAAGTTTGACTTGACTTTGAGAAAGGTGGAGGTTGTATGGTAGGAGGGAGAATGACAGATGTGGGAGAGTGTGGTGAGATGGTAAAGGCAAGAGAGGAAGAGAGGGAGGCATAATAGGGCTAGAGTTAGTTTGGATTTGATAACCATGTTGGGTCTAGATATATTTTAAATATTATAGGGATAAGTTGGATAATGACGGGTATGTGTACTATTATGTTTGTGCTGCAGTGTGGTATGGGAAGATAGTGTAGAGGAGAGATTAGTTGAGTGGGAAAGTAGGCTGGAGAAAGTATTTGGTAGCGGGAGGGTTTGTGTGTGTTTGTTTTTTTCCAGACTGGGAGAGGTTTGTGTGTGATTGGTTGTTTGCAGAGTGGGAGAGGCTTTGTGGCTATAAGTGAAGAGGTGCTA